>NC_057720.1:14430421-14442393 GCF_004010195.1 Chiloscyllium plagiosum
TGTAGGGAAATAGATGGTGACATCTTGCAAAATGTCTAGATTACAGAGGAGGAAGTGTTGGATGTCTTGAAACGGTTAAAAGTGGATAAATCCCCAGCACCTGATCAGGTGTACCCGAGAACTCTGTGGGAAGCTAGACAAGTGATTGCTGGGCCTTTTGCTGAGATATTTTTATCATCGATAGTCACAGGTGAGGTGCTGGAAGACTGGAGGTTGGCAAACATGGTGCCACTGTTTAAGAAAGGCGGTAAAGACAAGCCAGGGAACTATAGACCAGTTAGCCTGACCTCAGTGGTGGGCAAGTTGTTGGAGGGAATCCTGAGGGACAGGTTGTACCTGTATTTGGAAAGGCAAGGACTGATTAGGGATAGTCAACATGGCTTTGTGCATGGGAAATCATGTCTCTCAAACTTGATTGAGTTTTTTGAAGAAGTAGCAAAGAAGATTGATGAGGACTGAGCAGTAGATGTGATCTATATGGACTTCAGTAAGGCGTTCGACAAGGTTCCCCATGGGACACTGATTAGCAAGGTTAGATCTCATGGAATACAGGGAGTACTAGCCATTTGGATACAGAAGACTAGATTAGATTACTTTACAGTGTGGAAACAGGCTCTTCGGCCCAACAAGTCCACACGACCCGCCGAAGCGCAACCCACCCATACCCCTATATTTACCCCTTACCTAATACTACGGGCAATTTAGCATGGCCAATTCACCTGACCTGCACATCTTTGGACTGTGGGAGGAAACCGGAGCACCCGGAGGAAACCCACACAGATACGGGGAGAATGTGCAAACTCCACACAGTCAGTCGCCTGAAGCGGGAATTGAACCCGGGTCTCTGGCGCTGTGAGGCAGCAGTGCTAACCACTGTGACACGATGCCACCCACTGGGTCAAAGGTAGAAGACAGAGGATGGTGGTAGAGGGTTGTTTTTCAGACTGGAGACGTGAGACCAGTGGAGTGCCACAAGGATCGGTGCTGGGCCCTCTACTTTTTGTCATTTACATAAATGATTTGGATGCGAGCTTAAGAGGTACAGTTAGTAAATTTGCAGATGACACCAACATTGGAGGTGTATTGGACAGCGAAGAGGGTTACCTCAGATTACAACAGGATCTGGACCAGATGTGCGAGGTGCTGCATTTTGGGAAAGCAAATCTTAGCAGGACTTATACACTTATTGGTAATGTCCTAGCGAGTGTTGCTGAACAAAGAGACTTTGGAGTGCAGGTTCATAGCTCCTTGAAAGTGGAGCCGCAGGTAGATAGAGGTAGTGAAGAAGACGTTTGGTATGCTTTCCTTTATTGGTCAGAGTATTGAGTACAGGAGTTGGGAGGTCATTGGTACAGGACATTGGTTAGGTCACTGTTGGAATATTGTGTGCAATTCTCGTCTCCTTCCTATCAGAAAGATGTTGTGAAACTTGAAAGAGTTCAGAAATGATTTGCAAGGATGTTGCCAAGGTTGGAGGATCTGAGCTACAGGGAGAGGCTGAATAGGCTGGGGCTGTTTTCCCTGGAGCATCGGAGGCTGAGGGGTGACCTTATAGAGGTTTACAAAATTATGAGGGGCATGGATAGGGTAAATAGACAAAGTCTTTTCCCTGGGGTGAGGGAGTCCAGAACTAGAGGGCATAGGTTTAGGGTGAGAGAGGAAAGATATAAAAGAGATCTAAGGTGCAATTCTTTCACGTAGAGGGTGGTATGTGTATGGAATGAGCTGCCAGAGGATGTGGTGGAGGCTGGTACAATTGCAACATTTAAGAGGCATTTGGATGGGTATATGAATAGGAAGGGTTTGGAGGGGTATGGGCTGGCAGGTGGGACTAGATTGGGTTGGGATATCTGGTCGGCATGGACGGGTTGGACCAAAGGGTCTGTTTCCATGCTGTACATTTCTATGACTCTATGACTCTATATCTATCACCCCTCAATTTAAAATTATGTCCCCTTGTGCCAGCCATCCCATCCAAGGAAAAAGGCTCTCACTGTCCACCCTCTGATTATCCTGAATGTCTCAATTAAGTCCGCTCTTAATCTTCTTCTCTTGAGGCGGGTATAATAGCAACATTTAAAAAACATTTGAATCGGTACCTGGATAGGAAGGGTTTAGAGGGATATGGGCCAAATGCAGGGAATTGGAACTAGCTGAGCAGGTACCACAGTCAGCATGGAGCTGTTTGGGCCAAAGGGCCTGTTTGCATACTGTATTACTCTATGACTCTATGACTCCCTTTACTTGGTGCTAGGAAACATCTGGATTCAACAAGGAGCCAGCCAGACACCAGGAAAATTCCAATTGCTCCTAAATACAGTTCTATAAATGTACAACTATGCTGTATCTAGATTTCCCCACTCTTCCCACCCTCCTGCTCCTCTCACCCTCCCACTCCTCTCTATTTTCTCCCTTCATTCTTTCCATCCAGCCTTTCTCCATCCCACTTCCCTCTCCTCCCTCCTTCCCTCCTCTGCATCACACCTCTCCCTTTCCTTTCCTTGTTGCCTTCCTTCCCTCCTTCCTGCTCACTCTCTTTCCCACCTCTTTGCCATGACAATATTCTACCCTTTATGTTTACGAACTGTAATTTCAATGTAAGAGTTAAAATGTCCTGCACCCTTTAATACACTTCACTTTAAACATAAGGTGGACTTTGGAAAGACAAGAGTTTGATGATAACTTACATCAAGCTTACAAGTGCTAGCAATGCAGAGTGCTAATTGAATTTGTCCTTGCACTAAATTAATTCTGTCTGGTGACCCGTGTTAATGCATTAACTCTTTAACAAACATTATGCTAATCAGCTGACATCACCAAAATGGTCAACATTTGGCTCTGTACATTCTCATTCATCAGTCACCTCAGTAAAGGGAGTCCCCATGGTTTGCTCATACCAAAGACTATCTTGGAATGAGGGGAGATGGAAAAAGAAATTCAACCATTAGTTTCTCTTAAAAAGAGACAAATAACATGGCAGATTCTGCTGCTGCTGAATTTAAAATGGCCAAATGAAACTGAACATAACATATTTCTTGTTAACAAGGAAGAACGAAGGCTTATTAAGTGTTGTATTGCAAATCAGTTAATTTTAAAATGTATTTGCAAATCAGAAATTTTAAAGCAGAAGTTAATCAGAATATAATTAACAAAATGACATATACACTGTTCATTTGACTGTAGAAAAATAATTTGAGAGTGAGGAGCTTCAATTAAAATGCCAAATGGTAGCAAATTATAAATATATGGACATGCTGCAAGAAATTAATCAGTAATATTATTAGCTAGCAACTAAAGTGTGAGCTTCCAACTAAACATCAATTGAAAATTTTTATTTTGAGTTGTTTCCCCCTGTAATTTTTTTCTATATATTTTGAAAACAGGCTTTGGTAATATTTACCGGTGTTGGATGTCTTTAATGAGCCAATGGCAGACATTTCAGTAATTGCCACAGAGTGGCAATATTCAGAGTGACAAAGCGACTGATGTAGATCCTTCCAAAGTTTGCAATGTTCTACAAAACATGAGCATGTCACCTCAAATGAAAAATATGGAGATGTAGGGATTATTTTCAGTACCCCACCACAGAAGCTGGGGTTATCACAAATGTTGCCTTCTTTAATTTATTCACAGTATGTGGGAGTCATTGGCACCCAGGTACTACTTGACCTTTTCCCCTTTCCCCATTGTATTAGTTATAACAGTTTGATGTAAATTAGTGGCTTGATAGATCACTTGATAGCACCTGCATGACAGACATTGGAAGGACAGCAGAATTTCTTTCCTTAATGGACATCAATGGAAAAAATGAATTGTTATGGCAAATCACCAAGGACAACCATCATTATGTTTTATGAAAATGGCTTTCTCAAACTTTCTAAATCCAACTTCAATTTCACAAACAGCCATGGTGGAATTTTATCCAAAATATTAGTGTAGGTTGTTCCCATTCAGTAAACCAGTTGGCGAAGAACAGTACTGTAGCCGATTTTTACTCTCACATTTATTCATTGCAGTTAACACCTCCCCTCAATCCCATTTGCTCCTGTGCTGCAGTGGTAAAGGTCCTTAACTCTAGGCTAGAAGGCCCAGATTTAAGATCTACTTCCTCCAGGTATCCAGAACTGGGTGTCAATGCTGCAAACAGCATCAGCACAACTGATTGCCACATGCAGATCTTCGGAGCAACTGCATGCACGTGCAGTTTACAGGGAACATTAGTCAGTACCTGCCAAAACACATTGATTAAAAAACATCAGCACATAAATATCCATCTCCAAATCCCTCCTTAACACTGTCATCTTCATCAGCTACAACAGTACAACAGGTGCCCAAGCACCTACACCCTCTCTGCTAACTTACATACTTATCATCAACCTGAGCTACAAAACTTCTCAAAAACTGCTAACCTTCTCTATCTGTCTAACCTCCCCCAGCCACTACACCCTTCCCTATCTCTCTAACCTTCCAAACCCACACACCTCCCTCTCTCTGTAACGTCTTCTAGTGTATACATTCCTCCCAATCTCTGAATCCTGATCCAGCAGCTCCATCTCTCCCTATCTCCATAATCTCCTCCAGCCACTACAGCCCTCCCTAACTTTGTAATCTTCTCCAGCCCCAATACTCCTCACTATGTCTGTAACCTCCACCAGCTCCTACAGTCCTCCCTGTTGCTGTAAGGTACAGCAAGTGAACTGCAGTATGGAAACACACCCTTCAGCCCAACAAGTCCACATCGACCTTCCGAGGAGTAACCCACCCAGACCAATGCCCCTACCCTATATTTAACCCTGACTATGGACCATTTAGCATGGCCAATGGAGCACCCGAAGGAAACCAGTGCAGAATGCGCAAACTCCACACAGTCAGTTGCCCGAGGCTGGAATCAAACCTGGGTCCCTGGCGCTGTGCGGCAGCAGTGCTAACCACTGAGCCACCATGCTGCCCTAGAAGGCACCATGCCACCCATTCAAGAAGGCAATTCACAACTCCGTTGGGCTGGGCAATAAATTCTGGCCAGCCAGTGATGCCCACATCCCACAAGTGGAAAAACAAAACATCCCTCCTAATCAAACCCCACCACAATTTTAATTAGTATCTCTTTACAATTTTTGCAAATTGAATAAACAGCTCCTCAACCTCCCTTTAGGATGTAGCAGAAGGCAGCGTGAATGCCCGCATGTGTATTATCTGAATGTAATTAAACTAATTGAGTGTAAACCAGTACCCAGACAGGACCATAACCATGCATGCTCAGATTATAAATCAATTGTTCGACCAACTGAACTACCAAAGCCTTGTTTTTTTTGTATATCCTCAAATGAAACCCTGTTAATGTCTACCACCTGCAGACTATGAATGTTCAGTTCACATCAGCTCAGTAACAAAAGCAACAAACATTGCGAAAAAGAAAACACAAACTCAATGCTTTTCATTTCGCACCCCTCAGCACTAGGGTACATGAAACGGAATTTATAAAGGGAACAACATTTTATACAGAATAAGATTTCACTCATCTTTGTTAATGAAAAGCTGTTGGTGGATCAGTGACTGGTCAGTACTAAGAAATAAGAACAATGATGATAAGAATTAGGATCAGGAGTGTAATATTTAACCCCTCAAGTCTGCCGCACCATTATTTAAGATTCTGTCTGATTTGACCTAGACATCAACTCCTCTTTAAGCCAGTTCTGCATAGAACTCAGCTCCTCAAGGTTCCAAAACTTGATCTACCTCCTCTTTAAATACTTCCCATGATATAGCCTCCACAACTCTCTGGGATAAACAATTCCAGATGTTCACAAACCTCTGAGATTAGAAATTTTGTTACATCTCAGTTTTAAATGAATATCTCATTATTCGGGAACTATTTTTAAGACTGAGATGGGTAGGTTCTTGATTATCAAGGGGATCAAGTGTTCTGGGGAGAAAGCAGGAGAATGGGGGTTGAGAATCTCATCAGCCATGATTGAATGGCGAAGTAGACTCAATGGGCTGAATGGTCCTATGTCTTATAGTCTTATTGTCTTATATCTTCTACTTTGAGATTTCCCAAACTACAGGAAACATCTTCTCAACATCCGCCCTATCAAGCCCTCTCAAACTCCTGTGTGCTTCAGTGAGATCACCCCCTCGTTCTTCTTAAGTGAGTCAGAACACCTGCTGTTTGGTGTTACCATGCATAAGTGCAAAGTAATCACTTTTTTTGAAGTTCTACAGAGGAGAGGTGAAAATAGCAAGAGAATAATCATAGCAACTCACGTATTTAGGTATGGCTTTGCAATATGACCAGCAATAAACTTCGTGACTTAGCAAATAGACTTCTGAAAACAATCAATCAGATAATTAAACCACCAGCAGACAGATTTTGCCACCAGAGTAATGACTTGTGACATGTTTAAATAGTGGAAGTCGGGTCAGAAGCCTAACATATTCCATTTTCAACACTCGAATTATACTGTTCAGCTTGTTGATTGTGTGCATTACTCGTTATTACTCGTTATTACTCGTTATTATTAAGAATGAAATAGTAGTAAATATTGGCCTTGGCTGCATTTGCCTGCATAATAACAGTGATACACTTGAAAGGAATTCATCGTATATAGAATATTTTGAGGATGATTCTGAAAGGTGCAATGAGGCATGGTGCAAATGTAAGGTCTTTTTCTCAACCATGAGGTTTGCTTTATGATTATTGCTGAGCAGATGTTTGCATGTGTCAGCTGTGGCTGAATTAATAACACTTTTAACCTCTGAAATGCAAGGTTTCTGGGATCAAACCTCGCTCCAGGACCTGAGCATGAAAATCCAGGTTAATCCTCTGATGTAGTTCTGAAAGAATGCTGTACTGCTGGAGCCATTAAGTTGATGTCCTCTCTGCCCCCTGAGGTGAGTATAAATTATCCCACGGTGGTACTTTGAAAAAGAGCAGGGAAGTTATCCAGGGAAGTTGTCCCAAATAATATTTATCCCACAGTTAAGTGGGAGTCCGAACGATGGTTCAGTAGTTAGCACTGCTGCCTCACAGAGCCAGGGACCTGGGTACAATTCCAGCCTCAGATGTGACATTTACACATTGTCCCCATGGTTGCATGGGTACCCTCTGGGTGCTCCGGTTTTGTCCCACAGTCCAGGGATGTGTACATTAGGTGGATTGGCCATGAGAAGTGCAAGGTTACAGGGATAGTGTAGGGAGGTGTGTCTGTGAGGATTGGTGCGGGTTCGATGCGCCAGATGGCCTGCTTCCACAAGTAGGAATTCTATGAAGGAAAGCAGACTATCTGCTCATTATCACATTGTTGTTGATGGAACCTTGCTTTGTGCAAATTGGCTGCTACGTTTCCTACCTTATAATGATGACTACACTTCAGATCATCTTCATTGGCTATAAATTGCTCTGTGTTGGTCTTGTGGTCATAAAACGTACCATCAAGGGGCCCTCATGTGGCACAGTCGCACTGTCCTTACTCCTGGACCAGGAGGCTTGGGTTCAAGTCCCCTTTGCTTCAGAGGTTTGTCGTAAGATCTCTGAATAAGTTGATTAGAAGAATAGTTCATTTTTAAAAGTCTGCACAAAAAGCAAACCATTCATTTCCAATTGTGTCCCCAGTTTCCACAGGAAAAGTGTAAGCTTCAATCTCCACCCTCAACTGAAGCATTAAACCCTCTCATACAAATAACACGACCCTCTCCAGAACACAATGTTGCCATCTACCTTGTCTTGGAGATCAGCTTTTGGGCTGAATGATGTTTTTTTCTATCACTTCCAGACAACTTTCAACCAAATGTTCCAGAAGTAGATTATTGACACATACTCTATGGTATTGCAGCCTGCCTATCAATGTGACCATCCACACCTCCAACAGTGGCCTAACCAATGTCCTGTACAGCCGCAACATGACCTCCCAACTCCTGTACTCAATACTTTGACCAATAAAGGAAGTATACCAAAAGCCTTCTTCACTATCCTATCTACCTGCGACTCCACTTTCAAGGAGCTATGAACCTGCACTCCAAGGTCTCTTTGTTCAGCAACACTTCCTAGGACCCTACCCTTAAGTGTATTAGTCCTGCTAAGATTTGCCTTCCCAAAATGTAGCACCTCACATTTATCTAAATTAAACTCCATATGCCACTTCTCAGCCCATTGGCCCATCTGATCAAGATCCCATTGTAATCTGAGGTAACCTTCTTCGCTGTCCACTACACAAGAAACCATCAAATGTTTACATGGTGAAGTTGGGACTAAGTTGGGTTCTCTAATGGGCATTTTCAGGGATAAATTCAGAAAGTTTGGAATTCTAAAGAAGAATCATATTGAAGTTGAAACATTAACTCTGTTTCTTCTCTACAGATGCTGTCAGACCTGCTGAGTTTCTCTAGCACTTCCTGTTGTTTTTATCCCAATCTACAGCATCTAGGCTATTTTGCTTCTATTTTGCCATTTTCGGGGGGTTGCCTCCAAGCCTATGTGCCCATCAACTCTTGCCAATACACTTTGCTGCTTGAGAAATTGCAGAAATGGCACATGTTCCAATGCACAAAACATTTGAAAGTCCTCACTTTACACTATCCAATTATGACAGGCTCTGCCCCTGAAGTGAAAAGGTATTACAAAGAACTAAGGACTGGTAGAAGCAAAAACAGAAATTTCTGGAAAAGCTCAGCGGGTCTGGCAGCGCCGGTGCAGAGAATTCAGAGTTAACGTTTCGGGAATGGTGACCCTTCCTCAGAAGCTTGGTGGATGTTGTGAAGCATGAATTTTTAACTTTTTAAAATTTATTGAAAACTAAAGTGTGCTTATAAATTGTCTGCCACATTTGCCTACATAATAATGTCAGTTCCTTTCAGAAGCATTGCATTGGCTGTGATGGGGTCTGATAATGTAACAAAATGTATTTGTGACTTGCTTCTTTCTTGTATTAGAAATTTCAGTAGCTGAGGGAAAAAAGTGCATGTTGACTTTCTTTGAGAAAGCATTTTGATTGATTTGTGGGGAAAACATATTAAAACATCACCTCCTGAAGTGACACCTAATGGCAATGACAAGTAATAATGATGTCTGACATTGCCCTTTGGCACTGGGGATCTTGCATGTAGAGCACCACCCAGTGGTAGCATAGAGAAGCAAAAACTAGAGGCAAGTGCTGAAACTCAAAGATGTCAAGATAAATAGACATAAGACTCAAAACATAAACGAGACAAGCAGGAGGCTGGAAGAACACAGCAAGCCAGGCAGCATCAGGAAGTGGAGAAGTCGATGTTTTAGATATAATCCTTCTCGAAATGTTGCTTTCTCCACTTCCTGAATGAAGGGCCTGTACTGCGCTGTAATGTTCTATGCTTTATGATGTTACCTGGCTTGCTATGTTTTTCAAGTTCCTGCTTATTTGCCTTTCCAAAATACAGCACCTCACATTTATTTAAATTAAGACCCTATACAGACAGCAAGCAAAACTATGTTATTTACAAAATACTGTGCAAGGACTATAACAAACACTACATTGGACAAACAGGCAGAAAACTAGCTACCAGCATACATGAACATCAACTAGCCACTAAACAACATGACCGTCTCTCACTAGTATCCTTACATACAATGAGGAAGGGACACCACTTCGACTGAGACAACATATCCATCCTAGGACAAGCCAAACAGAGACACAGACAAGAATTCCTAGAAGCATGGCATTCCAACAGGAACTCTATTAACACATCAAGTTAGACCCCATCTACTACCCCCTGAGAAAAATAATAGGAAGTGACATCACCACAGGAAATGATGTCACCCTAGGAAATGACATCACTATCCCAAAGAAACCCAAACATATAAATAGAAAGCAGGAATTATCAACAGTCCTTCACCCGGAAGCCCACTGAAGATGTAACCTAGTAGGGTGACGAAACATCTGGAAATGAACCTTCCAGCACAGCGAGCAAACCTACATCCAGAACCTCAACCAGAGCTACAAATCTTCTCAAAACTCACTAATCTAAATTAAACTCCATCTGCCACTCCTCAGCCCATTGGTCCATCTGATCATCTTCAAAAGTATTTTATCAACTTAGAATATCCTCAGGTTGTGAAAGAGATTCTACAAATACAATTTTTTCTAGTTTATAATAGGGTCACTGCAAGTGTTCCTACAGCTGGCTGTATGGTCCCTGGCTATGAGAACTGAGAACATCAATTAAACCAACATGCTCATGATCACTATCCAGTGAAACTTGCTGGAAACATTCCTGTCTGGATATTATATCAGGATGAGATTACGTTTGATTCCGATGTCCTTAATAGTCACAGTACTTGCTGTTAACAACAACTTGCATTTATATAGTGCAGTTAACTGTGTAAAACAGTCCAAGGAGTATTTTCAAGCAGTCTATCACAGTAAGCAATATAGCCAGAGCTGCAGGTGATGAAAAGCTTGGACAAAGAGGTAGGTTTTAAGGCATGACTTAAACAGGTAGAGAGAAAGAGAAATGGCAAAGGTTAGGGAGGGAACTCTAAAGCTTTGGGTTTCGGCAGCAGTAGGCAAACGGTGGTAATAGCAGTTCAGACAGCATCCGAGGAGCAGTAAAATCGACGTTTCGGGCAAAAGCCCTTCATCAGGCAAGTCATGGGGACAGTGCTGAGCTGGAAGTTTGGAGCTGGGGTGAGGTGGGGGAAGGGGAAATGAGGAAACTGTTGAAGTCCACATTGATGCCCTGGGGTTAAAGTGTTCCGGCTGTCCCCATGACTTGTGCCAGAAACAGAACACAGCAGATATTTCGGAAGGTTCGAGGACAGGAGCTGGTTCCAGCCTTTCAGATTTTTAAACAAAGATAAAAATGATAAAATCACACCTCACATATAAACATTGGATGGTGGCAAAGGACAAGTAAGCACTTTGAGGAATAGATTGGAAAATATTAATATCTATCCATGTAATATTCAATCCAACAGCTAGTGTCAGGTCAGCCTTAATTCTTTTTCATAAGGAGATACATATGTACAGACATCATTAATAAACCTTTTCAGATCTGAAATTGCATGAGTTACAATCAGATGAAGTTATTAATTTAAATGTCTATGGGAATTGCTGAGAAACCAGGCCTACAGTCTTCAGTCTCGGCAAAATTACCAAAAGCAGATCTTTAGAGTGACTGGGATAGGGACTACATGAACAAAAAACAGGACACAATTCCTGAACTCTCCTGGAAGTGTGTGGAGATTGACAGACTGTGTAATGAAAGGACTGGTCTCAGCTGCTGCCCCCACTGGTACAAGGGCCTGGAAACACTTCATGGCCAAGATTTACAAATGATGACACATGTAAAGTCTAGGTACGTAGAGTCATAGAGTTGTACAGCGTGAAAACAGACCCTTCGATACAACTCATCCATGCTGACCAGATATGCCAATCCAATCCAGTCCCACCTGCCAGCACCTGGCCCATATCCTTCCAAACCCTTCCTATTCATATACCCATCCAAATGCTTCTAAAATGTTGCAATTGTACCAGCCTCCACCACTTCCTCTGGCAGCTCATTCCATACATGTACTACCCTCTGTGTGAAAAAGTTGCCCCTTACGTCTCTTTCATATCTTTCCTCTCTCACCTTAAACCTATACTCTCTAGTTCTGGATTTTCCCACCCCAGGGAAAAGACTTTGTCTATTTATCCTATCCATGCCCCTCATAATTATGTAAACCTCTATAAGGTCACCCCTCAGCCTCCGACGCTCCAGGGAAAACAGCCCCAGCCTGTTCAGCCTCTTCTTATAGCTCAAATCCTCCAACCCTGGCAACATCCTTGCAAATCATTTCTGAACTCTTTCAAGTTTCACAACATCTTTCCGATAGGAAGGAGACCAGAATTGCACACAATATTCCAACAGTGACCTAACCAATGTCCTGTACAGCCGCAACATGACCTCCCAACTCCTGTACTCAATACTCTGACCAATAAAGGAAAGCATACCAAATG
>NC_057720.1:14443075-14475302 GCF_004010195.1 Chiloscyllium plagiosum
CAGTCTTCCGGCACCTCACCTGTGATTATCGATGATACAAATATCTCAGCAAGAGGTCCAGCAATCACTTCTCTAGCTTCCCATAGAGTTGTAGGGTACACCTGATCAGATCCTGAGGATTTATCACCTTTATGCATTTCAAGACATCCAGCACTTCCTCCTCTGTAATGTGGACATTCTAAATTAATCTATTTCCATTTGCCAGCATTTGGCCATTGTCACTCTATGGCCCATGCCCCTTAATTAGCTACTCGCTGTTATCTAGTGAGAAACGTATTGCACCGCTTGTGAAAAACGTTAAAGATGGATGGAGATGCACATGTTGTTGAAATCAGCATTGCCAGTTTTCTCACCCAATTCTACCAGAAATCTCATCACAGCCCACATCATTCAGACCTATTCATTTATACATCCAGATGCTTTTTAAATGTTGCAATTGTACCAGCCTCCACCACACATGATCTGCAGAGTGAAATGGTCTGCCAAGCATTTAGAGTGAAAACAAGAAGGATGAAACTGGAGAGAATTTGAAGAAGCTATAATCAAACTTTAAAACAGGTAATGTGGCCCAAATCTTACGGTCACCCAGATTGTCAAAGGCTGGATATAAGAAGTCCTCATGCATTTGCTCAATGGGAATTGTCTGGGAAGCTTGAACTGTGATCGGCAATTCCTCTCAGCTCCCTGAGTCCTTCAGCAAAACTCCCCAACTGAATTAGATCTGTTAGAGACTTTGATCTGTTCTGATACACTGAATTGAATAGTTGCCCAGGAAACGTTAAACAGATGAGTGTCACGTCTAGCTCCTAAGCAAGTATAAAACTGGCTCCCCTGACCAAGTCCCTTAACCCCACTCCTCCCCAAACGCAAACCATCACCTGCCTTTGACCCACTTAACTCCCTCATTAGACCCTTGACTCCATCCCGACTGTCTCCAACTGCAACTAACTGAATCCTACCAGCCAACTCTTCTCCACTCACCCTCAAACTTCCATGGATCTCCCCAAAATCACCACACCAACTCACTGACTCTTCCCCCCCACCAATCTGATTTGACAAGCCGCCATGTTAAAATAGTCTCAGCTGTCTGGAAGAATGCCCTGCACTGTAGGAAGAAGGTCAAAGACTTTCCCTATTCCACCTGCAGCTTCCCTCTGGTACATCCCACTCATTTTATCTCTGCTGTACCAACCTTCCACCAAGATTCCTGCTCTACCACTCTGACAATTGCCCGAAATTTTCCCTCATTCAATTGCATCTACCCTAAACCCTAACACTGCTAACCTTTCATGCCAATGAGGTGCCGTGCATTGAGTACAGAAGCATTCTGGAAGTGGATAGGTGATGTGCCACGAGCGTCTTTGGAGGCTGGCACAGATTGGATGCCAATGTCTATGGGTATGGGTTCTTTGTGACCAGAGCATGACCTAAGAGGTCAGTGTTTGGTGTCCAACATGGAGATTCTACAGGGCAAAAGGCCAGCTGAATTCACCAAGTACCTGTTCTGGTTTCCTTGTCCAGTTTTCTCAATTTCCGGCTTGTTTGGCACACTTGGTAAAAGTGGATGTTGAACATTAACAAGGCATTTAATCAGCAATAATGCCCCTTCTTTAGCAACTTGCTTCTATCTAGTGAGAAACTCACTGCACCCACTTGTGTAAAACATTAAAGATAGATGGAAACGCGCATACTGTTGAAATCGACATGACCAGATTTCTCACCCAATTCGGCCAGAAATCTCATCAGAGCCCACATCACTCAGACCCCTATAAGATTCTGCCCAAAGTGTAATATTAAACTACATGATAAAAAAGAATCTGCTGACTCAGAGGGGAGAGTGCTGCTAACAAAACCTTGCAAGAGGAGATATCTAAAATTATGTTCGATTTACAGCGCAAGAATAACCCATCCCAGAGGGTCCATGGGATGTTTATGCTCCAAATGAGGCTCCTCCTACCCCTCATCATCTCACCCTCTTCATGTATCCTATTATTTCATTCTTCTTTCATGTGTTTATACACCTTCCCCTTAAACACATCCAAACTATTCATCTTGATTACTTGCTGTGGTAATATATCCCATATTCTAACCATTACCTGCATAAAACCTTTCTTCTGAATTCCGTATTGGATTTATGATATCTAACTTATTGATTTCAACATCACTTCATTTTCGTCCCCTCATGAGAGGAAACATGATATTTGATTTAATTGTCACATGTATTCAAGTACAGGAGTACAATGAAAATGCAAAATGTCAACACACAAGGTGTCATCTCAGGCCCAAGTACCTGCGTACAGAATCTAAAGAACAAGACAGAAATAAAGAACAAAGGTAAAAATTGAAGATTGCAGTAATTATAGTGTAGCATAAAACATACAAAATAAGGCTGATAGTTACAAGCATCTACCCAGTCGAACCGTTCAATAGTTTTAAAGGTTTCTATTAGGTTAGTTCCTCTGCCTATCCCTTACTACAGAGAACTAGGGTAGAACTTGAGCCTACTGCAGAATAATCTGTTCACAAGCCGGAAACTACATCACACGTATTAATAAATTAGCAAGGAGGTCTGGAATGTTCACCCCTGTTAAAACATGCCAGATACAGCGTGTGATGAATTGAAGTTTTGATTTTTGTAATGCTGCACTCTGGATGACCCTGCACACTTGAACCTTATTTATTGCTGCGATTTCAAACACATCAGATTTTTTTTTAAAAGGAGTTTGAGTGTGTACAGCTATCGCTACAGTACATGAGCAGCTGTTCAGCAATTGGTCACTGCACAAACTGAAATTCCACGTCCTCCGCAGACACAACAATGAAGTTCTACATTCAAGTAAAATAAATTGCTTGTTTACATGGATCTACAATGAGAATTTAAACTACAATATTTATAAGTATCATAGAGTCCCTGGTGTGGAAGCAGGCCTTTGAGTTCACACCAACAGTTGGAGAGCATTCCATCCAGATCCAGACGCCTATCCTAATCCTGTAACCCTGCATTTCCAATCATTAATCCACCTTGCTTGCACATCCCTGCACACTATGGGTAACTTAATGTGACCCACCCACCTAATCTGCACATCTTTGGACTGTGGGGAGAAACTGGAACAAATTCACATTGATATGGGGAGAATGTGCCAACTCCACACAGACAGTCACCCGAGGCTGGAATTGAACTTGGGTCTCTGATACTGTGAGGCAGCAGTGCTTACCACTGAGATGCCATGGAGCTATTCTGAGAATAGATGCGTATGATCTTTTTCAAATGACAGAGAAACTGAATACTCAGTTCAACGTGGCCATTTTTGACTGGACAACTCAAGCTGTACATAGATCCTAATCTATTTCTGTGGCCAATCTATAACCAGATGCAGCAGTTGTGCTTGACCTGACTGATCAAAGCCAATTTCCTTTTCCTCCAGTTGGTGAGCTCCACTCTATCTAGTTGCTGTCCAGCAAATAACAAATCTTATTCTCTGAGGTAAATTAAACCAGTCAGTTAATTGAATGCTTTTGTGTTACAAACTGCCAGGTCATTCTGTACCATACACTGTAGCCTGAATCAGAGCATTGGTTCCTAACTCATAAAAATGGCCACCAAGAATCCATGAACCTCCATGACCTAATTCAGCCACAATAGTAGTGTACTGCCATTACGTACCTGCACATGTGAAGTTGGCATCATAACATCAATGCATGATCGAGCCACCTGCCATGCATGCACATTACAGTCAACAGCTTCTCCCCATGTTCCGGCACACTCCTCCACCACATTCATTTGAAATATTCAGGAAGTGTCAAGAGATTAAAGGCACTGGAGGAGGTCAGCCTGTCCTTGTCATCAGCCAAAACCCAAAATGACCAAGCTCATCCACTTTTCGACCATCTTTGCATTTTGAGGATATGTCAATATTTGTGTTCTGCACCCATAGTTCCATTCTTGCAAATGGGAGCAATCAATGCTAGACAATAAAAATATCATTAATCTAAAACAAGGTAGTAAATAGTACATTGTGGATTATCCACACACTCCTTGCAGTTATGTTCCATCCATTCCTTGTCTACTGGCATGTGGCTTTCTCCTATGTCCTCCAGGTTTTCTCTGCAGGAGCATTTGAAATAAGTCTGGTGTATTCTATTTGCCAGTTACTTTAACCTAAGGGCAACCTCTGCTGAGGGATGTTTAAGTATGAAGTAGCTCAGACCCTTCTACAGATGTCAGTAATGCACAGAAAACCAACACAAAGTTTTCCTGGAAAAGACTGAATAGTGCCTGTTAGTATATGCATGATGCCATCTGTGTGATAGGTAGCTTCCACCCTGTCACTTGGCTGTGACCCAATACTGCAACTCTGCATTTCTGCACGATAAGTGTGCCATCTACCGGTAGCACTATCAACCAACAATACAAGAATAAACAATCAACACTTTTTAAAACTTGGGATTTAATTTGATCAATCAATTGCTTATACGTTAATTATCTAAACTGCTTAACTCGTTATGATGTGACTGCTTAAGTACCACGTTCCCTGTGGCATTTTGTCGTTAGTAAAAAGTAAGGTCCAACATGTACTTTGTCATCTCAAGGACTGAGCAATGGTCATTCCAACCTGGACAGTCATGGAGAGCTGCATCTGTGATGAGTGTATAGGTCTAATAGTTTTTCCCCTCTTGATGGTATCCTCACCACCAGGAGCAGACATAACCTTGTGCCTTTAGGTTTTGGTCAGTTTGGTCAATAATAATACTATGAATCCAATGCAATAGACTTCAAAGTTCCTAACCAGGAGTGCATTGTGCCCTTATCACCCTTGTGGCTGAGGGGGGACAGTAAGTGGTAATTAGGTTTCCTTGTTCACATGAAGCCATGAGAATGTGGGGTCAGGAATCAAGGCTGAATACTCTGAGGATAACTTTCTCCTGGCTGTATACCAATGTGCTGTTGCCTCTGCTAGGTTTGTGTTCCTAGTATTAATGCTGTGACAGTGGTACTTCAGACATTGTGTACAAGGTATGATTCTGTGATCATGGCTATTGTCTACAGGGCAGTTCTCTCAGTTTTGGCACAAATCCCCAGATGTTAGTAAGATGGACAGGGCTGATTGTCATTTCCAGTTCCTAATTGATGCTAGCTTGTCCATCCAGTTATGTTCCTTTTGACTTTTCTTCAGTAGTTTCTTCAGATACAACTCAATAGCGTGCTAGGTTTTTTTCAGATGGCAGTTAAGAGTCAAACACATTACTCTGGATTTGGTGTCACATGGAGGCCCAACCAGGTAAGGATAGTAAACTTCCTTCTCTAAAAGCTACTTCAGGTGGTATAATCCTGGTGTACCCGTACTGTAAACACTTGAATACCAGCTGCCAAGAAACACAAAACAACAATAAAGAAACATAGTAACATTCGTAATTAATAAGATTTGCATACTTCATGATATACATCACAAAATATGTAAATCTGTTTTGTTAACGGACTTGTAGAAATACTATTTTATGTTCTCACAAGTTCATTACTCCATGTGAGCCATTCTAATTCATTGTCCATGACCAGGATAAGAAACAGAAGCATAAGTTTACTGTCTTCAGAAGGGTGATGTTGGAGTGTAGGTCTTTCAACAACACCAGGGTATCAAGAAAACTTAATCTTATGCCTTAAACTAAATCAACTCAGCATCAGAGGCACCACCACTGGTTTCATGATCAGGGTGTGGTGCTCTGAGAAAAGTAGAGCACTTTCTGAACAGGGATAGTGCATAATATGTGGCATTGTGGATCTACCCTACAGCACATGCACTGCAGCAGTTCAAGAAGGGAGCACATACCACTTTCTCAAGGGCAACTCAGGGTGGGCAATACCCACATCCCACAAGTGAATGATAAAAAGTAATGTGTGGCAGTTACTAGCAATCAAGGTTTCAAGCAAGCTCTCCATATTGCCCCATATCAGAAGATTCAGAGAAGCAGCTATGAGCAGCAGCCCATGCTCCATGGAGAGAGAGAGAGAGAGAGAGAGAGATCAGCAAGTCAAGGGTAAGACTTTTTCTTTATTCATTCATGGGATCAGGGTGTCACTTGCTTGGCCCAAGGGATGTTAAGAATCAATCACAATACTGTGGGTCTAGAGTCACATATAAGCCAGGCCAAGAAAGGATGGCAGTTTCCTTCCCTAAAGGACTTTATTGTCAGTGGGAACACAGGCTCTGGGGAAGGGGTGCTCACAATCATATTCAGTCACATTTCTGTGACACCCCCAGTGCTTGGGTCATGATCCACAGTTTTGAAATTGGTGCTTTATAGACTGATATCAACAGATATCTCCATTTGATGTACAATGTTGGTGGAGGTTAACCTGTACTTTCTTTCACCAATTCACCATTGCCTGCTCCTGGCTATTGTCAGCAGATTGTGAAGAAATCATCATTTAGGAAAGGATGACATCTCACACTTTGCATGTTTTGTCCTTTGTGTAATGTATTATTCTTTCAAAGAAATTGAAGGAAAACATAGCATATGTATGCTGACCTGGATAAACTAACAAGTGATTTGGACAATGTCCTTAGTATATTTTAACTGTAATGATATCAGAAGGACAACTTAAGAAATACAAATACGAATATTTCAATGTGAAGTTCTGTTAGGAGAAAGTTAACAATGGAGTCGGTAAGTGGGTCATGCAGTGTCAATTAAATTTCATGTGAATTTACTTTTAGTGGATTGAATGGCAAAAGGAAAGACTCTTAACTCCCTCTACTGGCCAACAATAATCCTGAACTGGATCATTTCTTCAAAACAACTTTAACAAAATCCAGCTTCCATAATGATGCATTTTATTTGAATTGCATTGTCTGCCTCAGCTTTTCAGAAATCAAAGCATCCAAAATAACTCAGGAAAGGAGCATCATTTATTGTTGAACTCCAAAATACAGCCCCTACTCATGGCGTACCTAGGCTTTTTCTGAACTACTAACCATCAATAAATAGGTCTGCTTTATTTTATTGTATCTCTAGAAGAGCTATCCCACGCAGCTAAATGGTGGTTTTCAACACTATCATATCACTGAGACATTTTTTTGTTCTTTAATGACTAACCACTACCAGTCAATATGCCTACTTTTTTTTGTCCCCTTCACTGAATCACCACAACTTTTTTTTTGGTTTTTAACTACGAGCCAACATCATTAAATTGGTCTGCTTTATTTCATTTCTATATCTGGAAGTGCCATCCTACACAACCGAACAGCTTTATTCCATCACCAAATCACTGTGGCTTTTCTTTGATTTTATCTACTAACCTCCAGGAAATAGGCTTGCTCTATATTTTCTTCCACACCTGGAAGTACTATCACACTCAACTGGACAATTTTTATACTTCCTTTGTGGGATGCAAGAGTCACTGGCTGGGCCATCATTTATTCCCCATCCCTAGTTACAGTTGAGAAGAAGATGGTGAGCTGCCTTCTGGAACCCCTGCACTCCATGTGCTGCAGTTTATTCCACAATGTCCTTATGGAGGGAACTCCAGGGTTTTGACTCAGCGACAGTGAAGGAATGATGATATATTTCGAAGTCAGGATGATGAGCAATTTGGAGGGGATCTTCCAGGTGCTGGCATTCCCATATATCGTCTGTCCTTGTACTTTTAGATGGAAGTGGTGGTGGGTTCGGAAGCTGCATCGAGGATCTTTGGTGAATTTTCAGAAGGAAACATGTCTTCCCGTGGCTTCCCTTTTCAGCATACCAAAGGTACATTTCCCTCCATGAGAACTTAGTCCATTCAACACTCCTCCCATTCCCACCACACTCTAGCACAAAAGCACAGGAGATCTGAATCACCTGTTTTTTTTAGCTCCTCTCTCCTTTCTGTGCAAGGTCCCAAACCTGAGTCAAAAAGTGTGGTGCTGGAAAAGCACAGCCAGTGAGGCAGTATCCAAGCAGCAGGAGAGTCGATGTTTCGAGCATAAGCCATTCATCAGGAATGTATAACTTATACATTCACTGTGATAGCCTGTTGCTGGTCAATTATTTGCTTTAGTTTTTTTTCACCAGAAACTTCTTGAAACCAGACAATTATTAGCTGTGAAGACAGTTCTGAGAAAAATAGCAAATTAATAGCAATGTATGTTGCACTATCCTGACACCTTCAATGTCAAATGACTCTCAAAAACCCTTGTTTGACAATACCTGACTAGTTGTGGATAAGTTGGTCTCATTCACACATTGATGAAGCAGCCTAACTGTGACTTGGCAACTTGTAGATGATAAGGCAGGGACTAACTCAATAGGGCATTCAAAATCTTTTCCTTTTGCACTCAGCCACCCTGGAATACCATGCATCCTGTTTTCTCAAGCAATGCAGAAGAATGGAGCAATTAAAAGGTTAACTTCTGATCCCTGTGGCTCATGCATTTTTTTTAATGGATGAATTGTGGACATTAGAATCATAGAATTCCTACAATGTGGACTCCGGCTGTTTGACCCATCAAGTCAATACCAACCCTGTGAACAGCATCCCACCCAGACCTACTCCCCTACCCTATCCCTGTAACCCTGCATTTCCCATGGCTTACCCACCTAGCCTGCTCATCCCTGGACATTAAAGGCAATTTAGCATGGTCAATCCGTCTAACCTGCACATTTTTGGATTGTGGGAGGAAACCAGAGCCCCCCGGACAATGGGCAAACTCTACACAGACAGTTGTCCATGGGTGGAATCAAACCCGGGTCCCTGGCACTGTGAGGCAGCAATGCTAACCACTGAGACACTATGTCAAACTGTATTCTTATCCCTTTATGAGACAGCCATGGAACAACATAGAAAATGTTTGGTTTCTGCTTGCATCCTTTGGTTTTTCAATTATGAGAATTATGCTCTCTCATTTTGATTATCCATGATTTGTATCACCTTTATTTTGCATCTTATTACATTAAAATCAAGCTAAGAGTGAAAACTGTTGCTATGGTGTCATCCTCTTCTTAGTTTCTTTTCTATGCTACAAATTAATTTATAATTGTTTCTCTAAGTCACTCAGAGTTTAAGCTGTGAATGATTCACGCATCTATTAATATTTATTTACACATTGTATTATTAAATCATCCATTAGCCACATTCCATTCAATTTCCCTCCTTTGTTGCTGAGTGGACCTACCCTTTCCCTCTTGTTCCTAATACATGTATTGCCATGGCCCCTTTTCGCATTCCTAATTGCTTGTTTAGATTCTTTCCTGCTTCTTTTTATATTCCTTAAGAGCCTAGTCTGATTTCAGTTTCCTAAACCTCACATGTGCTTCCTTTTGCTTTATGACGTAAAAACTTTTAATATTCTCGTCTAGGGTTCCTGAAGCTTGCATCCTTATCTTTCATCCTTACAGGAACACGCTGGTCTTGAGTGCTGAACAATTGGCCGTTAGAAAACTTACATGTGTCAGATGTGGATTTACCCCCAAACCGCTGCCCCCAATCTAACCCCTCCAGTTCCTATCAAACACTCTTGTAATTAGCCTTCCCCCAATTTAGCACTCTTACCCGGGGACCAGTCTTCTCCTATTAGTTAAATATATTAAAATATATGGAATTATGTTCACTGTTCACAATATGCTCCCCCAATGAATCATCAATCACTTGACCAGGCTTAGTCCACAATTCAAGGTCTCGAACAGCTCCTTCCTTAGTTGGAGTATCGACATATTGTTTCAAGAAACTCTTCTAAATGCACGAACACATTCTGCACCATTTAAGCCCCTGGCACTAAGGGAGTTCCAGTCAATGTTTGGGTACTTAAAATCACCCATTACAATAACCTTGTTGTTTTTATATCTTTTGATAAACTGCCTATGTATCTGTTCCTCAATCTCCCACTGACTGTAGGGACGCCTATCATATAGCCCCATCATACTGATTGTACCTTGCTTATTCCTCAGTTATACTCATATGGCCTTGTTGAATGAGCCCACCAAGATGCCCTATTTCAGTGCAGCTGTGACATTCTCCTTAATCAGTAACGGGACTCCCTCATCCCTTTTACATCCATCTCTATCTCGCCTGAAACATCTAAACCCTGGTACTTTGAGTTGATTGACCTGTCCTTCACTTAACCAAGTTTCTGTCATGGCTACAGCAGATAGCTCCATGTACTAACCAGGTTCTAAGCTCACCTGCCTTACCTGTTATACCACTTGAAATACACTTCAGACCGCCAGGCCGGCTGCATTCATTAAACTGGCTCAACTTCTTCTACTTATTACCCTTACTTGACTTAACCTCTAGTTTCTCCTCAATCACTCCACATGCTGACCTTTTGCTCTTTTTCCCACTCCTCTGACACTAGTTTAAACCTCCTGAGTGGCATTGAGAAACTTTCCTGCAAGGATATCCATGCCCCTCCTTCCTGGACAGGTCTCTCCTGCCATGGAAGAGATCCCAATGACCCCGGTATCTGAAGCTCTCTCTCTCCTATACCCGCTCTTTACCCATGCATTCAAACATGTTATTTTCCTATTTCAGGCCTCACTAATGCATGACATAGAGTCATAGAGATGTACAGCACGGTCCAACCCGTCCATGCCGACCAGATATCCCAACCCAATCTAGTCCCACCTGCCAGCACCTGACCCATATCCCTCCAAACCCTTCCTATTCATATACCCATCCAAATGCCTCTTAAATGTTGCAATCGTACCAGCCTCCACCACATCCTCTGTCAGCTCATTCCATACACGCACCATCCTCCGTGTGAAAAAGTTGCCCCTTAGATCTCTTTTATATCTTTCCCCTCTCATCCTAAACCTATGCCTTCTAGTTCTGGACTCCCCCAACTCAGGGAAAAGGCTTTCTCTATTTATCCTATCCATGTCCCTCATAGTTTTATAAACCTCTATAAGTTCACCCCTCAGCCTCCAACACTCCAGGGAAAACAGCCCCAGCCTGTTCAGCCTCTCCCTATAGCTCAAATCCTCCAATCCTGGCAACATCCTTGTAAATCACTTCTGAACTCTTACAAGTTTCACAACATCTTTCTGATAGGAAGGAGACCGAAATTGCACACAAGATTCCAACAGTGGCCTAACCACTGTCCTGTACAGCCGCAACATGACCTCCCAACTCCTGTACTCAATATTCTGACCAATAAAGGAAAGCATACTAAACGCCTTCTTCACTATCCTATCTACCTGCTATGAACCTGCACTCCAAGGTCTCTTTGTTCAGTAACACTCCCTAGGACCTTACCATTAAGTATATAAGTCCTGCTAAGATTTGCTTTCCCAAAATGCAGCACCTCACATTTATCTGAATTAAACTTAATCTGCCACTTCTCAGCCCATTGGCCCATCTGATCAAGATCCTGTTGTAATCTGAGGTAACCTTCTTCGCTGTCCACTACACCTCCAATTTTGGTGTCATCTGCAAACTTACTAACTCTACCTCTTATGCTCACATTCAAATTATTTGTATAAATGATGAAAAGTAGAGGACTCTGCACCAATCCTTGTGGCACTCCACTTGTCACAAGCCTCCAGTCTGAAAAATAACCCTCCACCACCACTCTCTGTCTTCTACCTTTGAGCCAGTTCTGTATCCATATGGCTTGTTCTCCCAGTATTCCATGAGATGTAAACTTGCTAACCAGTCTCCAATGGGGAGTAATCCAGAAATTACATCCCTGGAGATCCTACTTTTCAACTTTCTACCTAGCTCCTGCAGCAATATTATGGCTTTAAGAAATGTATTTGTCCTGATTTTTTTTTTTGGAGAGGTTTTAAGGCAAAGATACTGAGCTGTATATTCAAAGCCAATAAGGTTAACAGTGTGTGAGGCATTGGATTTATTAATGTTGGAACAATATAAGTAGCATAAATGGGTGGAGTTAGGCTCCCACAGATTCTGGGTTTTACTTCAGCTTTCAGAAGTTGTTGGGGTTTTGAAGCTGGTTATGGAAGCTGTTACTTCACTCTCTCTCTCTGCTAAACTAAAAGCTTGGGTTCTCTCCATGCTACCAGAACTGCATGTAAGACAATCTGTTTTATTGACATTGCCTTTGCCAAGGGTGTGTTTATGGGATATTGGAACAGTTGCTGCTTAGAAGTTAAATAATCTATTATTCTGTTAAGTTTTCCAAAAGAGTTAAAGTTATTCCAATTCTTTTTTCTTTTAACCGTAGGTTAAGAATAAAGCGTGCTTTGCTTAGAGCCAAGCAGAGTAACCAATTGAATTACATCTGGAACATAGCACTTTACACTTGTCTTTAAATAAGGTAAAAAAGTTAGAGTCTAGGCTAACTCTTTGACATATTTGAAGGGGGTTTGGTCTGGTCCATAACAAATTGAATACTCGTCCAGGATGAAAATTTCAAATTCCAGTTTGGGTTTAGGATTTATTGGACTTAAAGTGGTGAGTGTTGGAGTCCTCTTACAGGTGCTATATTCAATTTGTTTAAACAGAATGTGCCTTGTATAATAAGGGCTCTTTCAGTTGCTAAGCATTTCCTAGGGATGGAGGAAGTCACTTCGTGAGTTTACAGAAGGTAAGCAAAACTTGCAAAATTGGCAAACAAGTTGAATTTAGAGCTACTTGTGTCTGTGAGGAAAGGGGAAATAATTGCAGTGAGAACTCTCCATTTACAATTGCTGTGAGTGCAGTCAGAAACATTGGAAATGGCTGAAATTCAATTGCAAATGAAGCAGCTTGTATTAGAGGCAACGGCAAGGGAAAGAGAAAAAGAGAAAATAGCCCTCGCAGCACAAAAAGAAGAAAAGGAATTAAACCGTTTGAATTACAATTAGAAGCAAAAGAAAAAGAAAAGGAAAAAATCGCCCTGGCAGAGCAAAACCAGGAGAAGAAGGACCCAGTAGAAGAGAGGGAGAAAGAGCGAGGTTGTGAACTTCAGGAGTTGACAATGAAAGAGGAAATTTGACTTAAAATGGCAAAGATAGAAAGTAGGAGCAGTGATGAGGGCAGTGATGTAGAACAAATCCATCATCACCAAAAGCTTAAAGTGGATCTGTTTAGAAATGTCCAAGTGTTACCAAGATTGATAAGAAGGTCATAGAAGCTTCTTACATTTCATTTGAGAAAGTGGCTAAACAAATGAAATGACCAGTGACCATGTGGGTCAAACAAAATTGGTAGGTAGAACTAGTGAGGTATTTGCATCACTATTAGAGGATATCTAGGGAGTATAAGGAAGTGAAAAAAGCCAACATAAGTGCATATGAACTTGCGTCGGAAGCCGACAGACAATGTTTTAGGAATCTAAGGAGGGAACCTGGTCAAACATACATAGAGTTTGAAAAGATCAAATTGAATAATTTTGATGAGTGGAAAAGGACATTGAAAGTAGATCAGACATGTGGCACTCTTAGACAGACTGTTATTTTAGAGGAGTTCAAAAATTCACTTCCTGAAGTAATGAGAACTCATTTGGAAAAACAGAATTAAAAGTGTGAGATTTGCAGCAGAAATGGCAGATGATGATGAGTTGGTTCATAACTCAAAACTTGGCTTCAAACATCAATTTTAATCTGTAGGGGATAGAAATTGGGGAAAGTAAATTCCTCAGGTAGTAAAATAAAATGTGATCTCTTTGAAGATAGTAAAGATAGCTTACCACAGGTTAAAATAATGGTGAAGGAGAAGTAAAAAACCTCACGTGTTTTCACTGTAATAAAGTAAAACACATGAAGTCACAGTGTTGGTGGTTTAAGAAAAGCACTAGGAAAACGGATGTGGTTAAACAAGATAAGCCAGTGAGGTTTATTAAAGTGGTTAAGGAGATCCCAGTGGAAGGTAAAAAGCTGAAAAAGAATGTATAGCTTGGTTAAGAGCTGGTCACTAAGAAAGAATGAGATCTCTTTAAAGAACTTACTTGTGTGGGTGAGGTTTACTCATCTATACCAGCAGGAGTAGGTAAAGAAATTAAAATTTTAAGAGATACAGGAACAAGTTAATCTTTGATGGTGAGAGATGAGGAGTTATGTACTTTGTAAGGAGTACTGCCAGAAAAGGTGGTAACATGTGGAATTCATGGTGAGAAGAGCAGTGTATATAAGGTGAGGTTGGAGAGTCCGATGAAAAGTGCTGAAGTGGTGGTAGGAGTAATCGAGAAATTCTCTGTTCTGCAAAACAGTCTATTCTCAGGAATTATATGGTTGGATCACAATACGCGATGCCTACTGTGGTTGAAAAGCCAGTGGGAAGTCAGGCAACAGATGTTACAGGACGTTGTGGGCGGCACGGTGGCACAGTGGTTAGCACTGCTGCCTCACAGCGCCAGAGACCCGGGTTCCATTCCCGCCTCAGGCGACTGACTGTCTGGAGTTTGCACATTCTCCCCGTGTCTGCGTGGGTTTCCTCCGGGTGCTCCGGTTTCCTCCCACAGTCCAAAAATGTACAGGTCAGGTGAATTGGCCAAGCTAAATTGCCCGTAGTGTTAGGTGCAGGGGTAAATGTAGGGGAATGGGTCTGGGTGGGTTACTCTTCGGCGGGTCGGTGTGGACTTGTTAGGCCGAAGGGCCTGTTTCCACACTGTAAAGTAATCTATTCTAATCTAATCTAATCTATATCCTGTGCGGTAACAAGGTCACAAAGCATATATGATGTGTTAACCACCAACCCAGTATTAGCCACACTTAATTACGCATACCATTCAAGGTGGCTATCGATGCAAGTGACATGGGTGTTGGTGCTGTACTCTTGCAAGAAGACAACGAGAAGATAGGAAGATCTATTAGCTACTTTTCCAGAAGGTTGAATAGTCATCAACAGAAATGTTCCACAATTGAGTAGGAGACGTTGAGTTTGGTGTTGGTATTGCAACTTTTCAGCATTTATGTTACCAGTAATGTGTCTGAGACAATTGTCATAACCCTTTAATGGTTTTTTGAAAAAAAAGATTAAAAATACCAGACTGTTTCGATGGAGTTTTTTTTACAACCATTTAAATTGAAAATTATACATGTGGCAGGACAAGAGAAAGTAATTGCAGACGTGTAGTCACGACTTTGAAGAAGGAAGACAAAAGTGTTCAGTGACAGAAGAAATAGATTGAAATGGACTGTAGTATAGGATGAGAATAAAATATGCTTGGCTTAAAGCCAAGTAGTGTAACCAGTTGAACTACATGTGGAACACAGAACCTTTAAATAACATAAAAGTTTAGGTCTAGGCTATCTCCTTGATATATTGAAAGGAGTTTAGTCTGGTCCATAATATTCCTAAATTCCCTTTGCAGGACCTCATCTCTTCCTGTGTCATTAGTAGCAACATGGACTGCAAGTTCTGGTTGCTTACCCTCCAGTTTCAAACTATCCTGTGCCCATTCAGAGACTTCTTTGACCCTGGCACTACGAACGCAACATGCCATCCATATGGTCACAGAAATGCCTATCTGTGCCCCTGACAATAAAGACCCCTATCACTACCACTTGCCTACACTTCAACCCTCACTGCTATACAGCAATAGTGGTGCTACTGATCTGGCTGCTGCTGTTGCTTATCCCTGAGACTACCAGATTAACAGCCCCAATCAAGGAAATTATATTCTCTGAGTTCCACCTGGCTGGCCTCGTTACTGTGACTACACTTTGCATTAGTTTTCACAGTGAAAGACACTAGCAGCATACCAAAACTTCAAGACTGTCAAGAGCAGAGGTGATTATATTTGCCATCACTAAGGAAAAGGATGTTGGGGAAGCTGAATAGTTTGATGATGAATAAATGACATGGACTAGATGGAGGTAAAAACAATGACTGCAGATGCTGGAAACCAGATTCTGGATTAGTGCTGAAAGAGCACAGCAGTTCAGGCAGCATCCAAGGAGCTTCGAAATCGACGTTTCGGGCAATGCTGAGCTGGAAGTTTAGAACTAGGGTGAGGTGGGGGAAGGGGAAATGAGGAAACTGTTGAAGACTAGATGGAGCATACCTCACAGTTCTGAAGGAATTAGCTGGGGAAATTGCAGAGGCATTAATAGTGAACTTTCAGGAATCCCTGGAGTCATGGAGAGTTCCAGAGGATTGGAAAGCTTCTGATGAAGATTCCTGATGAAGAGCTTATGCTCGAAACATCGATTCTCCTGCTCCTTGGATGCTGCATGCCCTGCTGTATTTTTCCAGCACCACTCTCTTTGACCCATTTCTAGTGTAATACTGTTTAATAAGGGAGAGAGGGAGAAGATGGGAAATTACAGGCCAGTTAGCCTGACCTCGGTTGTTGGTAAGATTTTACAAGCAATATTAAGCCTAAATAATTATGGCATGGTAAAAATAGGGCTGAGTCAGCATGACTTCATCAAAGGGAGGTCACATCTGACAAATGTGCTAGAATTCTTTGAGAGGGTGATGAGTAAGTTAGACAAAGGAGAGTCAGTGGACATGATGCTTTGGATTTCCTAAAGACATTTGAAGGTGCTGCACAGGAGACTGCTAAATAAGATGACAGTCCCTGGTGTTAATAGCAAGTTATGCACATAGGTGGAGGATTGGCTGATTAGTGGAAGGCAGAGAGTTATGATAAGGGTGTCTTTATCACGATGGTAGCCCATGACTATTGGCTTTCCACAGGGATCCGTGTTGGAACCACATGTACTTACATGATACATTAATGATCAGGACAAAGAAACTGCCAAGTTTACAAACGACAAAAAGATAGTGGAGGGACAGGCAGTGCTGAAGAAGTGGCGAGCTTGCAGAAGGACTTGGACCGGCTAGGAGAGTCAGCAAAGTAGTGGCAGGTAGAATTCAGTGTGAAAACGTGTGAGACAATGCATTTTGGAAGGAAGAATAGAGGTGTGGACCATTTTCTAAACAGGGAAATGCTTCAGATATCTGAAACACAAAGGATCTTGGGGTCATCCTAGTTCAAGATGTTCTTAAGGTTAACATACAAGTTCAATCGACAGTTAGGAAGGCAGATGCAATGTTAGCATTCATTTCAAGAGGGTTAAAATACAAGAGCAGAAATATACCTCTGAGGCTGTGTAAAATTCTGGTCAGATTGCATTTGGAATATTGTGAGCACTTTGGCCCTGTTTTTAAGGAAAGATGCGCTCACCTTGAAGGGGTCAAAAGCTGATTTACAAGAATGATCCTGTGGATGAAGGGCTTGCCTTATGAGGAGCGATTGAGAACTCTGGCTCTGTACTTGATGGGGTTTAGAAGGTTGAGGGGAGGACCTGATTGAAACTTACAGACTACTGAAAGATCGGGATAGAGCGGATGTGGAGAAGAAGTTTCCACTGGTAGGAGAGTCTAGGACCAGAGAGAAATCCTTTAAAACTGAGAGGAGGAGGAATTCCTTCAGTCAAAGGGTGGTGAATCTAAGGAAGTCATTGCTGCAGAAGGCTGTGGAGGCAAAATCATTGAGTGTCTTTAAGACAGATAGATAGGGTCTTGATTAATAATAGTATCATAGACTATAAGGAAAAGACAAGAGAACAGGGTTGAGAAACTATCAGCCATGATCAAATAATAGAGCAGACTTGATGGGCTGAATGTTGAGAGTGTGCGCCGGAAAGCACAGCAGGTCAGGTAGCACCCGAGGAGCAGGAGAATCGACGCTTTGGGCAAAAACCCTTCATCAGGATCAGGACTGAATGGCCTAATTAGACTCTTGTGGTACCAGGAGCCTTCATCTACGCATCCCCTACTGTGTGACCACCTGGCCTTATGCAGTCCCCTGGTGGGACCTGAATTGATGAGCTTGTAGCATAATGCTCTGCTTCATTGTGCAACCCACTGAGCATTTATAGATGCATTAGGACTGAGGGAATAGTTCCCATTGAATCATTTCTCTAATTTATTTTTACAGAGATTTCAAACCATGTCCCTTTTCAACTCCACAGATGTGAGCATGTCTGTTAAATTCAAGAGCCACAATAAAATTCCAGTGAGATTTGTGTCAATTGTATTTAAGCTTAAGTAAATACCAACCATCAGCAGGTGACTTCATTACTTTACACCTTTACAGCCTAACAGTTGATACAATACATTTCTCCTGCTGTCTAGAATCAGATGGAATCCTCTTCTCCTGGAATATCTCACACCCTCACAAATTATACTTTATTTGCCAGATCTTTGCCCACTCACTGTGGGCGGCACATGGCACAGTGGTTAGCACTGCTGTCTCACAATGCCAGAGAGCCGGGTTCAATTCCAGCCTCAGGCAACTGTCTGTGTAGAGTTTGCACATTCTCCCCGTGTCAGCGTGGGTTTCCTCCTGGTGCTCTGATTTCCTCCCACAGTCCAAAAATGTGCAGGTTAGGTGAATTGGCCATGCTAAATTGCCCGTAGTGTTAGGTGAAGGGGTAAATGTAGGGGAATAGGTCTGGGTGGGTTGCTTTTCGGAAGGTCTTGTGGACTTGTTGGGCCAAAGGGCCTGTTTCCACACTGTAAGTAATCTAATCACTTAATCGCAAAGAGGCTACAAAATAAGGATTTACAAATGTAGACATTTTCAAACTGAGGGTGGTGGGATTTCTATCCACTTTTAGACTGGTTTAATAGCAGTGTCAGTTAAAATGGGAAGTTGAGGTGTTTAGAAGAGCCAGACTTTAGAACAAGAAAATCAGGGTCTTTTATGGCAGGAAACAGGGAAATATTCTGTCTTTGGGAATGAAGAGGTATTCCTGCCAAAAGTAGGAAATCAAATTGAACCAAACTCCAACTTGTAACAAGTAAGTATTTCTTCAGTGACTTTTGTTTTGTCTGGAGCCTGTAATGCATCTCTGGAAAACCTAACATTTGTCTCTTGTGCTTGACACTAAAATACTTTTGGTGGTTAGATTAATGAATTATGCTGTCTGCTTATATTCAATGAAGTTCAATGTTATTCACTAATAGAATCTTACCTGATGGTGCATTTGTCCAAGCAGGAACATAGAACATAGAATGTTACAGTGCAGTACAGGCCCTTTGACCCTCGATGTTGCACTGACCTGTGAAACCAATCTAACCTACACTATTCCATTCTCGTCCATATAACTATCTAATGACATTTTAAATGCCCTTAAAGTTGGCGAGTCTACTATTGTTGCAGGCAGTGCATTCCACGCCCCTCCTACTCTCTGAGTAAAGAAACTACCTCTGACATCTGTCCTATATCTGTCACCCCTCAATCTAAAGCTAAGTCCCCTCATGCTAGCCATCACCACCTTAGGAAAAATGTCCACCCGATCTAACCCTCTGATTATCTTATATGTCTCAGTTAAGTCACCTCTCAACCTTCTCTCTAACAAAATCAGCCTCAAGTTCCTCACGCTTTCATCATAAGATCTTCCCTCCATACCAGGCAACATCCTGGTAAATCTCCTCTGACCCCTTTCCAAAGCGGTGACCAGAATGTTCCAACTGTGGCCGCTCCAGAGTTTTGTACAGCTGTAGCATGACCTCATGGTTCTGAAACTTAATCCCTCTACCAATACAAGCTAACACACTGTATGCCTTCTTAATAACCCTATCAACCTGGTAGGCAACTTTCAAGTATCTATGAACCTGGACACCGAGATCTCTCTGCTCATCTATACTATCAAGAATCTTACAATTAGCCTAGTACTCTGCATTCCTTTTGCTCCTTCCAAAGTGAATCATGTCACACTTTTCCACATTAAATTCCACTTGCCACATCTCAGCCCAGCTCTACAGTTGATCTATGTCCCTCTGTAACCAACAACATCCTTCGTCACTATCCACAACTCGACCGACCTTAGCTTGATCCGCAAATTTGCTAACCTTTCCTTCTATGCCCTCATCTGGGCCATTTATATAAATGACAAACAACACATTGGGTCCCCCTGGACCCAATACAGATCCTTGTGGTACTCCACTAGTAACTGAACTCCAGGATGAATATTTCCCATCAACCACTATCTTCTGTCTTCTTTCAGCTAGCCAATCTCTCATCCAAACCGCTAAATAACCCTCAATCCCATGCCTCTGCATTTTGAGCAATAGCCTACCATGGGGAACCTTATCAAATGCTTTACTGAAATCCATATACATCACATCAACTGCTTTACCCTTATCCACCTGTTTGGTCACCTTCTCAAAGAATTCAATAAGGTTTGTGAGGTAGGACCTACCCTTCACAAAACCATGTTGACTATCCCTAATCAACTTATTCATCTCTAGATGACTATAAATTCTCTTTCTTATAACCCTTTCCAACACTTTACCCTCTACTGAAGTAAGGTTTATAATTTCCCGGGTTGTCTCTACTCCCCTTCTTGAACAAGGGAACAACATTTGCTATCGTCCAGTCTTCTGGTACTATTCCTGTAGACAATGATGACGGGTGACCTGGACATTGAGTGCCTTTTGGACACAGGAGTTGAATTGATGTGCCTACCCCAGAGGTATGAGACCAAGCTCCCACTTGACGCGACAGTGAGGGCAGCTTATGGAGCAGGAGCCGACAGGATTGAAATTAAAAGGACCAAACCCATACACCTTGAATTCAGCCTCCATGAGTTAGTTACCGTGTATTTGGTAGGACCTGTAGCTTAGCTGCTCCTTGGGTAGGATATACTCACCCAGCTGAATTCCTCTTTACATTTCAGTGATGGGCAGGTAATGTGGTCCATCAGAAACCTACAAAGTGAAAAATCCCATCTGGGCTAAAAACAAGGATGGCTGTGGGTTGCTGAAAATGGAACCCATGACATTTACAAGAACATCTCCACCTTGTACCAAACAGGAACAAGGGACTTTAATAAAAACCCACAGTACCTCTAATAGCCCAGTGTGGCCCATGTGAAAGGCAAGTGGGGAGTGGATATTAACTATAGATCACTGGAAAACCGGACGGACTGTCAAGACGTTCAGCACTGACATGACATTGGGAAGCCTACCCCCTGGAGCATCAGCACAGCCAACAGAACCTCGGGCTCTGACTGAAGCCTGCAGGACAGCAGCGGATCAGTCTGCCAACTTTTACATAGAGCCTCGCTGTGCTGCAGACTGATCCACTGCTGTCCTGCAGGCTTCAGTCAGAGCCCTAGCTTATTGTCTAATTGAGGCTCTACGTTCTGTTTCCTCACAGGTACTGGCTGCCTGGAAAGTCCCCCCGGTGGGAGGTAATGACACCGTCCCAGCCGAGTGGGTTCTTGTGAAAAACAGCCAGAAGGAACCCGGAGGTCCGAAGTGGGAAGGACTATACCAGATGCTGATCACCCAGTCGGCTGTCAAGGTCAGAGGAAAGGAGACCTGGATTCATGCCTCCCACATCAAAGCAGGTATCTCACAACACAGCAGGACCAGGAACTGACTGATCACCATGATGTTTGTTATTGTTATTCTAATTGTGCATGTTTTCTGGATGTAGGTTGCTCACTGAGCTTGAAGGTTCATTTTCAGATGATTTGTCACCATTATAGGTAACATCTTCAGTGAGCCTCCGGATGAAGCACTGCTGATGATTCTTGCTTTCTACCTATATGTTTGGGGTTCCTTGGGATGGTGATGTCATTTTCTGTGGTGGTGTCATTTCCTGTTCTTTTTCTCAGGGGGTGAGTGCATGAATTCTTTTTGTAAAGCATCGTTGCCAAGCTGTTAAAGTATGTAAGCTAGGATAAGAATTGTGTGATTCTCTCAAAAGGCCTCAGTAGAATCAAAAAGGGAGAAATGTGAGATATTGTGTTTTAGGTTATCTTTATTAACTCAGTCACCAGCTTGCTATACTTTGCTGCATTTTCACATCTCATCAGCCCTTGCTACAAGCAGTATTTACCTTTGAATAAGTGTAGCAGACAGAACAATACCATCCCCATCAAGTCTATTAATCAGCCCTTACCAACCATCTCCTGGATCTGAATAAATTCCCCATTTTGTAAGTACCTGTTAAATACCTTTTAACTGGATCATTATCCATTTAAGAAACTAACCGACAAAACAGCACTTCCATGAAATTGCATGAAGGAATGAAACTCGTACCAGCCGATAAACACAGCTGCAGTAGTCAGTGTAATATTCTTTATTCTTTTATTAAGTACAGGTACAACTTCTAACCTATTTAGAGCATATAGGCCTAGTACTTTTACTCATATTTACTATTAAAAGGCAAAAGGGGTGACCTTATAGAGGTTTATAAAATCATGAAGGGCATGGATTGGACAAATACACAAAGTCATTTCGCTGGGGTGGGGGAGTCCAGAACTAAATGGCAAAGATTTAGGGTGAGAGGGAAAAGATATAAAAGAGACCTTAGGAGGCACTTTTTCACACACAGGGTGATGCGTGTATGGACTGAGCTGCCAGAGGAAGTGGTGGAGGCTGGTACAATTACAACAATTAAAAAGCATCTGGATGGGTATATGAATAGGAAGGGTTTGGAGGGATATGGGCCAGGTGCTGGCAAATGGGACTACATTAGGTTGGGATATCTGGTTGGCATGGACAAGTTGGACGAAGGATCTGTTTTCGTGCTGTACATCTCTAAAAGAACTAATACTTCTTAATTATGCAAGCAAACCAGACAGAACACCCCTAATCCCATCAGAAGTAACAGCCAGCACTTGGCACACGTTTTAACCAATCCCCTGTCTCCCAGGACAGAAGTAACTTAAACCTTTGTGTATTATAGATGAAAAATGTAACACTGTAGTCATGGAATTTTAATTTATGTAAGAACTGTATTTCGGGTTTCAATTGCCATCTCAACCCCAGTGCTGTGACTGCTGAATAAAAGAGGCTATATTCACCACTCACAGATTCCAGTCGTTATTTGAATATGATCCCACAGGAGAGACAGTAAAGCAGGAGCTAGCCACTATCAAGGTGCAATGCAGAAAGGCCACTGCTTAAAACTCTTAATCCAATAACCGAGGAGCTGGAAACCTGACCCAATCCCTTGGGCTGAACCATTCAGGCAGAAGATATAAAAGCTTAAACACCAACAGGTTCAAGACCATCTTCTTCCCCGCTGTTACTAGACTTCTGAATGGACATCTCAATTTTCAAATCTAAAGTTGGTCTTGCTTTTTGTGCACCTTCTTTGAAGCTGCAACTTTGTATTCCTTGGTCTGTTCGATCACCCTATATTCCTTGTACGGCACGATCTGCCTGCACTGCAGACAAAACAACAAATGAATGTAGTAAATATTAATTAATTATAAATGTAGTTTGTAATATATATAGTGTTGGAAGACACTTGTTTGTACCTTATATAATGTCAACTTTGAGCAGTCATTAATCTATTTCTATTTTATGAAAAAGAAATTTGGCAATTTACCCCTCCCCAAGGGATATCTCGCACATGGCTCCACTTGCTCAAGGGAAATGGGGACTTTCTCTTCCTGACTTGTTGTCAATTCTGTTGATATTTAAATCCCCAAATCCCATCATTACCCAACTCCGTCTAGAAGAAACCCAAACCAACTCACACCCGCAGAGTAAAATTCAGCCAACTGGTACTAGCAATGCAAGGAAACCTAAAACTAAACCAAGGAGAGGGAGAGAGAGGTGCAATTGATTCAGGGTAAGAAAAGAAAATGGTAGTCAACAAAATTATGAGGCAAAATTTAGTGGTTTCCACTACAGAACATAGAACATAGAACATCACAGCGTAATACAGGCCCTTCGGCCCTCGATGTTGCACCAACCTGAAGCCCATCCATCCAACACTATTTCATTCTCATCCATATGCCTATCCAATGACCATTTAAATGCCCTTAAACTTGGTGAATCTATTACTGTTGCAGGCAGTGCGTTCCACGCCCCTACCACTCTCTGAATAAAGAAACTACCCCTGACATCTATCCTATATCTATCACTCGTCAATTTAAAGCTATGCCCCCTTGTGCTAGCTATCACCATCTGAAGAAAAAGACTCTCACTGTCCATCCTATCTAACCCTCTGATTATCTTATATATTTCAATTAAGTCACCTTTCAACCTTCTTCTCTCTAACGAAAACAGCCTCAAGTCCCTTAGCCTTTCCTTGTAAGACCTTCACTCCATGCCAGGCAACATCCTAGTAAATCTATTCTGAACCCTTTCCAAAGCTGCCACTTTCTTCCTATAATGCAGTGACCAGAACTCTATGCAATACTCCAAGTGCGGTCACACCAGAGTTTTGACCAGCTGCAGCAAGACCTCATGGTTCTGAAACTCAATCCCCCTACCAATAAAAGCTAACACACTGTGTGCCTTCTTAACAACCCTATCAACCTGGGTGGCAACTTTCAAGGATTTATGTACATGGACACCGAGATCTCTGTGCTCATCTACACTACCAGGAATCTTACCATTAGCCCAGTACTCTGCATTCCTTTTGCTCCTTCCAAAGTGAATTACCTCACACTTTTCATATTAAATTCCATTTGCCACCTCACAGCCCAGCTCTGCAGCTGATCTATGGCCCTCTGTAACCTATAACATCCTTCGTTACTGTTCACCAACCTGAGTATCATCCGCAAATTTACTAACCCATCCTTCTATGCCATCATCCAGGTCATTTATAGAAATGACAAACAGCAGTGCTCCCAAAACAGATCCTTGCGGTACACCACTAGTGACTGAGCTCCAGGATGAATATTTCCCATCAACCAGCACCCTCTGTCTTCTAATAGCTAGCCAATTTCTGATCCAAACCACTAAATCACCCTCAATCCCATGCCTCTGTATTTTGTGCAATACCCTACCGTGGGGAACCTTATCAAACACCTTACTGAAATCCATATAGGCCACATCAACTGCTTTACCCTCATCCACCTATTTGGTCTCCTTCTCAAAGAACTCAACAACCTACCCTTCACAAAACTGTGTTGACTATCCCTAAACAACTTATTCATTTCTAGATGATTATAAATCTATTTCTTATAACCCTTTGCAACACTTTACCCACAACCAAAGTAAGGCTCACGGGTTTATAATTTCCAGGGTTGTCTCTACTCCCCGTCTTGAACAAGGGAACAACATTTGTTCTCCTCCAGTCTTCTGCCACTATTCCTGTAGACAATGACAACATAAAGATCAAAGCCAAAGGCTCAGCAATCTCCTCACTGGCTTCCCAGAGATTCCTAGGATAAATCCCATCCGGCCCAGAGGACTTAACTATTTTTACACTTTCCTGAATTGCTAACACCTCCTTTATGCACCTCAATCCCATCTCGTCTAGTAGCCTGTATCTCAGTATTCTCCTTGACAACATTGTTTTTTCTTGTGTAAATACTGACAAAAAGTACTCATTTAGCGCATCCCACCTCGTCTGATTCCATTCACAACTTCCCACTACTGTCCTTGATTGGCCCTAATCTTACTCTAGAATCCCATCCGGCCCAGAGGACTTAACTATTTTTACACTTTCCTGAATTGCTAACACCTCCTTTATGCACCTCAATCCCATCTCATCTAGTAGCCTGTAGTCATTCTTTTATTCCTGACATACCTATACAAACCTTTCGGGTTTTCCTTGATCCAATATGCCAATGGCATCTCATGTCCCCTCTTGGCTCTTCTTAGCTCTCCCTTTAGGTATTTCCTGGCTAAAGTGTAACTCTAAAGCACCCTAACTGAGCCATTACATCTCATCCTAACATAAGCTTTCTTCTTCCTCTTGACAAGAGATTCAGCTTCCTGAGTAAACCACGGCTCCCGCGCTTGACAACTTCCTCCCTGCCTGACAGGTACATACTTACCAAGGACCCGCAGTAGTTGATCCTTGAATAAGCTCCACATTTCAATTGTACCTAACCCCTGCAGTTTCCTTCCCCATCCTATGCATCCTAAATCTTGCCTAATCCATAGCCTTTCCCCTAGCTATAACTCTTGCCCTGCGGTATATAGCTATCCCTTTCCATCACTAAAGTAAACATAACTGAATTGTGTTCACTATCACCAAAGTCCTCAGCTACCTCCAAATCTAACACCTGGCTGGGTTTGTTACCCAGTACAAAATCCAATTATGGTAGAATATAGAACATAGAACAATACAGCACAGAACAGGCCCTTTAGCCCACGATGTTGTGCCGAACATTTGTCCTAGCTTAAGCACCTATCCATGTACCTATCCAATTGCCACTTAAAGTTCGCCAATGATTCTGACAAATCATTGGTGTTGCCACTTTTTGGCCTGTCTACATACTGTGTCAGAAAACCCTCCTGCACACATTGGACACAAACCGACCCATCTAAAGTACTTGAGCGATAGTATTCCCAGTTAATATTTGGAAAGTTAAAGCCCCCATAACAATTACCCTGTCACTCTCGATCCTATCGAGGATCATCTCTGCTATCCTATCCTCTACATCCCTGGAACTATTTGGAGGCCTATAGAAAACCCCCAACAGGGTAACCTTTCCTTTCCTGTTTCTAATCTCAGCCCATACTACCTCAGTAATCGAGTCCTCAAATGTCTGTTCCGTAACAGTAATACAGTCCTTGGCTAACACTGCCACACCCACCCACCCACACCCCTCCCTTACCATTTTCTCTGTTCTTACTAAAACAGCTGCTCGACCCATGTCTCTGAAATGGCCACAACATCGAAATCCCAGGTACCAAGCTATGCTGCAAGTTCACCCACCTTATTCCAGATGCTCCTGGCATTGAAGTAGATACACTTCAAACCAGCTTCTTGCCTGCCGGTGCCTTCTTGCGATCTTGAAACCTTATTTCTGACCTCACTACTTTGAACCTCCTGTATATTCTGTTATGGACTAAGCCAGACCACTCAAAACATTCTGAAGTAGACAGCCCAGACCATAACTTTGCAATTTGTTTTGTTAAGTGTACAGTGAAAATTAGCCGGAGTAGGTTAGCTCATTTTAAAACAGACAAAAATTTATTCACAAAATTACACAATGAACCACAAAGAACAGAATAAAGAATCCCTACAGAACTCAGTCTTTCCAACTAGACTTAGTTATGCTGTTCCAAATATACACAATGGTCCCAATTAGCAAACCCCCTTAAACAACAGTAAAAATGGAACAAATGCTTACAGGTTGAAGTTAGAAGGGCAGATGGAGAGAGAGAGTTTACCAGCCTGTTTCCACACAGCTGAACTCCAAACTAGCTCTGGACTGAATTCCTCAGCTGACCACTCCCCTTTCATTTTACAGGTCACTTCTAAAACATGACCACTTTGGCCTGAAGTCTCATCTGTTTATATATAATCAAAAGGCCTCTCAAAATCCTTTTCATCTCTGTACCAAACTAGTCACCTCAGAGCCAGGAGCTGTTTATGACCCCTCTGAAAAAAAAAATCAAGCCACTCCCCTTTCATTTTACAGGTCACTTCTAAAACATGACCACTTTGGCCTGAAGTCTCATCTGTTTACATATAATCAAAAGGCCTCTCAAAATCCTTTTCATCTCTGTACCAAACTAGTCACCTCGGAGCCAGGAGCTGTTTATGACCCCTCTGAAAAAAAAAAATCAAGGACACAGAATCCTTGAGAAAAGGAACATCTTTTAGTAAAAAGGGACCAGCTTTGTGACAACTCAAACTACAATTTAGGTTTCCATCTCCCTACTGAATTAGTTTAAACCCACCCGAGAGCATTAGCAAATTCCCCCACCCCACCTCCCGGATATCGGCACTCCTCAGGTTCAGTTAAAGACCATCCTGTTGGCACGGAAAGATGCAGGTGAGGAAATTGCACCTAGTATATTTTTCCAATCTCCCCAGATTTAAAAATTCATTTGGATGGATAGAATCTTTTTCCACTGCACAGAACAATGGGGCAGAGACTTTAAATTAACAGCATTGGGGATCTACCTACAACAATGGACTACAGCAGTCAAGAGGCAGTTTACCACCACCTTTTCAAGAGCATTTAGGAATGGCTACTCAGCAGACAGACCCACACCTGAGAAATTCAGGAGTGAAATCAGGAAGCATTTTTCCTATCAAGGGTGGTAGAAAGGCCCGCTTCTGAGTATGGGATTGTAACATCTGATTAATTACAGTGATACAGACTCCTGCTGTCTGCTTATCTCCATAATTGTGGAATGCAGCCCAGTTGAAAGGCTGCACACTCAACCAGGATGCCCATATGTGTGCAAGGTTACCACCACTTAGAGTCATAGAGTCATAGAGATGTACAGCATGGAAACGACCCTTTGGTCCAACCTGTCCATGCCGACCAGATATCTCAATCCAATCTAGTCCCATTTGCCAGCACCCAGCCCATATCCCTCCAAACCCTTCCTATTCATATACCCATCCAAATGCCTTTTAAATGTTGCAATTGTACCAGCATCCACCACTTCCTCTGACAGCTCATTCCATACACATACCATCATCTGCGTGAAAACGTTGCCCCTTAAATCTCTTTCATATCTTTCCCCTCTCACCCTAAACCTAAGCCCTCCAGTTCTGGACTCCCCGATCCCAGGGAAAAGCCTTTGTCTATTTATCCTATCTATGCCCCTCATAATTTTGTAAACCTCTATACGGTCAGCCCTCAGCCTCCAACGCTCCAGTGAAAACAGCCCTAGCCTGTTCAGCCTCTCCCTATAGCTCAAATCCCCCAACCCTGGCAACATCCTTGTAAATCTTTTCTGAACCCTTTCAAGTTTCACAGAATCTTTCCGATAGGAAGGAGACCACTTAGAGCCAGGCTGCACATCTTGAACAAACACTAACAACAGCAGATGCTGGAAATCTGAAACAAAAAGGATATTGCTGGAGAACCTCAACAACTCAGGCAGCACCTGTGGAGAGAAAACAGAATCAATGCTTCAGGACAAGTGACTCTTCTTCAGAACTGTTGTAGCTAGGAAAAGGTGGGCAGAAAAAGGGATGGATAATGGTGAAACAGGGAGAAGGAAAAGTTGTTAATGGAGTCCATCAGTAGGTGAAAATGGGATGGCTGTGATGAAAGCAGTTGATGAAAGGTGTGGTGGGAGGTATGGGCCCCAGTTATGCCTGTCTCTTTGTGGGGTTTATTGAACATTCTTTGTTCCAATCTTACTTGGGTCCCTCCCCAAAACACTTTCTCCAGTACATCAATGACAGCATCAATGCTTCTTCCCTCTCTCATCACAGTAGGTATGTGGCTGATCCAGGTCAGTTTCTGGTCAACAGTATTCCCAGGACGTTGATAATGGAAAAGTCATTGAACATTAAAGGGCAATGTTAGATTTTCTCTTTTGGAGGCAGTCATCACCTGAAACGTGTGTGATGTGAATCTTACTCACCACTTCACAGCCCAAGCCTGGATATTGTCCAGTTCTTGCTCATAAAGTCATGGACTGCTTCATTATCTGTTAATCAGTGTATCATGACGGCAAATATCCTTGCCAACTTTTATAGGTGTGCCATCGAGAGCATTCTGTCTGAATGTCTCACTATCTGGTATGGCAACTGTACCATTCAAGATCAGAGACGGTTACAGAGAGTGGTGAACTCGGCCCGGACAATCACAAAGGCCAACATCCCATCTATAGAATCCACCTACCAGGCCCGCTGTCAGGGAAAGGCTGCAGCATTCTTAAAGATCCAACCCACCCTGGCAATGTTTTTCTACAACCTCTATCATCGAGGAGAAGGTACCAGAAGCCTGAACACACGCACCAGCCGGTTTCGAAACAGTTTCTACCCTCCTGTTGTTAGAATACTGAATGGATTCACAAACTCTTAACATTCACCTGCATTACCAAAGTACTGTTTTTGCTTTTGCCGCTGTTTACCTATTATTCACTATCTATGCTACTTAACTCTGTGATCTGCCTGTATTGCTCACAAGACAAAGCTTTTCACTGTGCCTCGGTACACGTGACAATAAATTCAATTCATCTGCTTCAGTGTTGCTGCAACACTTGTGGTGGCGAATATTACAAGGTAGGTAGCAGTTGTCATCTGGGAAAATACCACACGAACTATTTGGCTCGGACAGGTAAATCACCCAAACACGTTGAAACAATCTTGCCGATAGTCTTCACTCTTTCTTGCAGAACAAGATGACATAAAACAGCAAAGAACTGCCTAGGGTCAGGCCTTGCTGCATTACCATTGGTGTAACATGGTGTATAAACACTAGTTCAGATAGGAACCCAGAAGTCGAATATTGAGGCAAAACAGAACAGTGAATAAAGTTGGCGTGAAAGTTTTAGATTACTTACGGTGTGGAAACAGGCTGTTCAGTCCAACAAGTCCACACCAACCCTCCCAGACCCATTCCCCTACATGTACCCCTTCACCTAACACTATGGGCAATTGAGCATAGCCAATTCACCTAACCTGCCCATGTTTAGACTGTGGGAGGAACCCACACAGACACAGAACCCACAGGGAGAACGTGCAAACTCCACACAGACAGTTGCCTGAGGCGGGAATTGAACCCAGGTCTCTGGCGCTGTGAGGCAGCAGTGCTAACCACTGTGCCACTGTGTCACCTGGCTTCTGTGATGGTTTGATTTCAGTACTTTGGTAATGCAACTAAAGGCTTTTGACCGAGAACAAGCTTTTTGGACCGAGATATAGAAAACCCATTCAGCCGACTGCAAAAGTCCATCAAAACATGTTTATGTGAACTCCAAAATCACAGGTACTCACTCTGCAGTGAACAAAAACCAAAAACACCTCACCTGAAAGTTGAACACTGATGCATTTAAATGGGACTGGTTAAGGAGGGAGACAGCCCTTAAGCAACTGAATGTGCAGTTTGCCTGCACATGTTTCAGAGGGGGGTATCAGCAAACGACTCAACCCCGCTCCCAGGGGCCTGCCCTGAATTAGAGACAGACGTGTTTTTAATAACTGCTCTGAGGCCTTTTCTGGCCACTCATCCTGTTGTTGCTGATCTACAACAGATTGCCTAGGTCTCTCCCTCATTGTGGATCTTCAGGTTATGTCACCATGTCATTCAGGTGTAATGTTGCATATGAAGTTAGCCCCACCTACTTTTAGTGGAAGTCTTCCCCAGAGCCTGAGACCCAGGATGTAGCATCCTGGAGACAAACCTTAGGAATTTAACCCCTTTCACGACCAGTCAAGGATTAAAATCAGGTCTGAGAGTCATACAGCACTTTTCGTCCAACTCGGCCAAGCTAACTACATTTCCCAACTAGTCCCACTCGCCTGTGTTGGCCTATACCCTTCTAAACCTTTCCTAATCACATACCTGTCCAAATATCATTGAAATGTTGTCACTTACATGCATCTTCTGGCAGATCATTCCATTGTCAAGAGTGTGGTGCTGGAAAAGAGCAGCACGTCAGGCAGCATCCAAGGAGCAGGAGAAACCATGTTTTAGGGCATGACTGATAAAGGAACTCCCGACTCTGATCTCCGGAATCAGCAGACCTCACTTTTTCCCGGTGCATTCCACACACTAAAACTCTCTGTGCAAAAACGTTGGCCCTCAGGTCCCTTCCAAATATTTCTCCTCTCATCTTAAATATATGCACCTTAGTTTTAAACTCCACCAACCTAGGGAGAAGATCCTTGCTATTTACCTTATCTACATCTCTCTATATGAGGGCAGTGAGCCCTGGAGCAGTGTGTGGGCAGTGAGCCCTGGAGCAGTGTGAGGGCAGTGAGCCCTGGAGCAGTGTGTGGGCAGTGGGTCCTGGAGCAGTGTGCGGGCAGTGAGTCCTGGAGAAGTGTGTGGGCAGTGGGTCCTGGAGCAGTGTGTGGGCAGTGAGTCCTGGAGCAGTGTGCGGGCAGTGAGTCCTGGAGCAGTGTGAGGGCAGTGGGTCCTGGAGCAGTGAGTGGGCAGTGGGTCCTGGAGCAGTGTGTGGGCAGTGAGTCCTGGAGCAGTGTGTGGGCAGTGGGCCCTGGAGGAGTGTGTGGACAGTGAGTCCTGGAGCAGTGTGTGGGAAGTGAGTCCTGGAGCAGTGTGTGGGCAGTGTGTCCTGGAGCAGTGTGTGGGCAGTGAGTCCTGGAGCAATGTGTGGGCAGTGAGTCCTGGAGCAGTGTGTGGACAGTGGGTCCTGGAGCAATGTGTGGGCAGTGGGACCTGGAGCAGTGTCTGGGCACTGAGTCCTGGAGCAGTATGTGGACAGTGGGTCCTGGAGCAGTGTGTGGGCAGTGAGTCCTGGAGCAGTGTGTGGGCTGTGAGTCCTGGAGCAGTGTGTGGGCATTGGCCCCTGGAGCAATGTGTGGGCAGTGGGACCTGGAGCAGTGTGTGGGCAGTGGGTCCTGGAGCAGTGTGTGGACAGTGAGTCCTGGAGCAGTGTGTGGGCAGTGAGTCCTGGAGCAGTGTGTAGCCAGTGAGTCCTGGAGCAGTGTGTGGGCATTGGCCCCTGGAGCAATGTGTGGGCAGTGGGACCTGGAGCAGTGTGTGGGCA
>NC_057720.1:14478372-14506705 GCF_004010195.1 Chiloscyllium plagiosum
CTGGGGTCATGTTGCAGTTGTATAAGACTCTGGTGCGGCCGCATCTGGAATATTGTGTGCAGTTTTGGTCGCCATACTATAGGAAGGATGTGGAGGCACTGGAACGGGTGCAGAGGAGGTTTACCAGGATGTTGCCTGGTATGGAAGGAAGATCGTATGAGGATAGACTGAGACACTTGGGGCTGTTTTCATTAGAGAAAAGAAGGTTTAGGGGTGACTTGATTGAGGTGTACAAGATGATTAGGGGGTTAGATAGGGTTGACAGTGTGAACCTTTTCCCGCGTATGGAGTCGGGTATTACAAGGGGGCATAGCTTTAAATTAAGGGGGGGGGTAGATATAGGACTGAAGTTAGGGGTAGGTTCTTCACTCAGTGAGTCGTAAGTTCATGGAATGCCCTGCCAGTAGCAGTGGTGGACTCTCCCTCTTTATGGGCATTTAAGCGGGCATTGGATAGGTATATGGAGGATAGTGGGTTAGTATAGATTAGGTGGGCTTGGATCCGCGCAACATCGAGGGCCAAAGGGCCTGTACTGCGCTGTATTCTTCTATGTTCTATGTTCTATGTAAGCAGTGTGTGGGCAGTGAGTCCTGGAGCAGTGTGTGGGCAGTGGGTCCTGGAATAGTGGGTCCTGGAGCATGTGCGTGGTGTGTGAATCTTGGAGCAGTGTGTGGGCAGTGAGTCCTGGAGCAGTGTGCGGGCAGTGAGTCCTGGAGCAGTGTGTGGGCAGTGAGTCCTGGAGCAGTGCCTTGGCAGTGAGTCCTGGAGCAGTGTATGGGCAGTGAATCTTGGAGCAGTGTGCAGGCAGTGGATCTGGAGCAGTGTGTGGGCAGTGAGTCCTGGAGCAGTGTGTCTGAGCAGTGAATCCTGGAGCAGTGTGTGGGCAGTGAGTCCTGCAGCAGTGTGTGGGCAGTGAGTCCTGGAGCAGTGTGGGGGCAGTGAGTCCTCCAGCAGTGTGTGGACAGTGAGTCCTGGAGCAGTGTGCGGGCAGTGAGTCCTGGAGCAGTGTGTGGGCAGTGAGTCCTGGAGCAGTGTCTGGGCAGTGAGTCCTGGAGCAGTGTGGGGGCAGTGAGTCCTCCAGCAGTGTGTGGACAGTGAGTCCTGGATCAGTGTCTGGGCAGTGAGTCCTGGAGCAGTGTGTGTGAGCACTGAGTCCTGGAGCAGTGTGTGTGAGCACTGAGTCCTGGAGCAGTATGTGGGCAGTGAGTCCTGGAGCAGTGTGTGGGCAGTGAGTCCTGGAGCAGTGTGTGGGCAGTGAGTCCTGGAGCAGTGTCTGGGCAGTGAGTCCTGGAGCAGTGTGCAGGCAGTAAGTCCTGGAGCAGTGTGTCTGAGCAGTGAATCCTGGACCAGTGTGTGGGCAGTTAGTCCTGGAGCAGTGTGTGGGCAGTGAGTCCTGGAGCAGTGTTTGGGCAGTGAGTCCTGGAGCAGAGTGTGGGCAGTGAGTCCTGGAGCAGTGTGTGGGCAGTGAGTCCTGGAGCAGTGTTTGGGCAGTGAGTCCTGGAGCAGAGTGTGGGCAGTGAGTCCTGGAGCAGTGTCTGGGCAGTGAGTCCTGGAGTAGTGTGAGGGCAGTGAGTCCTGCAGCAGTGTGGACAGTGAGTCCTGGATCAATGTCTGGGCAGTGAGTCCTGGAGTAGTGTGTGGGCAGTGAGTCCTGCAGCAGTGTGTGGACAGTGAGTCCTGGAGCAGTGTCTGGGCAGTGATACCTGGAGCAGTGTGTGGGCAGTGAGTCCTGGAGCAGTGTCTGGGCAGTGAGTCCTGGAGCAGTGTGTGGGCGGTGAGCCCTGCAGCAGTGTTTGCGCAGTGAGTCCTGGATCAGTGTCTGGGCAGTGAGTCCTGGAGCAATGTGTGTGAGCACTGAGTCCTGGAGCAGTGTGTGGGCAGTGAGTCCTGGAGCAGTGTGCCGGCAGTGAGTACTGGAGCAGTGTATGGGCAGTGAGTCCTGGAGCAGTGTGTGGGCACTGGGTCCTGGAGCAGTGTGCGGGCAGTGGGTCCTGGAGCAGTGTGCGGGCAGTGAGTCCTGGAGCAGTGTTTGGGCAGTGAGTCCTGGAGCAGTGTGTGGGCAGTGAGTCCTGGAGCAGTGTGTGGGCAGTGAGTCCTGGAGCAGTGTCTGGGCAGTGAGTCCTGGAGCAGTGTGCGGGCAGTGAGTCCTGGAGCAGTGTGTGGGCAGTGAGTCCTGGAGCAGTGTGTGGGCAGTGAGTCCTGGAGCAGTGTGCGGGCAGTGAGTCCTGGAGCAGTGTGCGGGCAGTGAGTCCTGGAGCAGTGTGTGGGCAGTGAGTCCTGGAGCAGTGTGTGGGCAGTGAGTCCTGGAGCAGTGTCTGGGCAGTGAGTCCTGGAGCAGTGTGCGGGCAGTGAGTCCTGGAGCAGTGTGTGGGCAGTGAGTCCTGGAGCAGTGTGTGGACAGTGGATCCTACAGCCGCTCTGGAAGTGAGTCCCCGGAGGAGCCCAGCACAGGGGAGTGAGATCTGGAACATACCTTGGAACACCTGAGTGCCGGAGCGGAGCAGTCTGGAGGCTTGGAGCAACCGTTGTACTAGGGTCTTGTGTGGGTGGTCAGAAGAGGCCTTGTGCTGACCTGCTGCAATGTAACATCTATTTTCAAATGTTACCTGTCTGTTATGTCGATCCTTTAATGTTTTCTTATTTCTAACTTAATTTTAAACTCTGTAAAGTAATGCCACTACTTTTTATTCCTCCTTTGTATGTAAGATTTGTACCTCGGTCCTTGTACCTAAGATGGCGCGACAAGAGGCTGACAGTGTAAAAGATTTTCACTGTACTTCTGCAACGGAGTACGTGTGACAGTAAAGGATACGCTATTCTATTCTGTTCTCTCCTATTCTATTGTGTGCTATTCATGATTTTATAAATGTCTATAATGTCACAATTGAACCTCCTACACTTCCGCCTATCCTGAGATTGCAAACCCCCCCCCACTCCCGGCAACACCTTGGTAAAATCTTTTCTCTCCAACTTAATAATGTCTTCCCTGAGCAGGGCAACGAAAACTGTACACAGTACCCCAAACATGGCCTCACCAACATCCTGTACAACCTCAACATGACATCCCAACTCCCATACTCAATGTGCGGCTGCAAACACATTGATTAAGAACATAGTGCTCTTCTGTCAGAACAGGTGGAAGCACCGATTATCAGTGGAATGCCATCATGGATCAGATCCTTGTCTGTGAAACCACTTCAACTGTATTTTCCCTCTTTTTATAATTGCACCCATCCCAATGTCCCCTTTCACGGCTAGCTATGAAAGCTACAATCATCCATCTGAAGAATGAAATGCCAGTATTTCAATCAGCTAAGTGTCACAACATGATATCATAATGTTTCAGAAAAATCAATCCCTTTCCCAATTACTTCCGCGACAATTAAGTTTAACTGATTTGATATTTCAAAAGAAAACAACTGTCCATCAACCATGAGATTCTTGATGTCATTCAGTTCTACCACATTATTAGTAAATGCACAATGCAGGCAGAAGGTTTAATTGCAGCATCAGATTAGATTAGACAGATAAAATGAAAGTAAGATTAGTGCTGTTATGCTTTTCGGTTTGCTGGATACAGGCACCAGGGTGATTTTACCACTAGATGGCCTCATAAGTCCTGTTAAATGGTGTACTCTCCCCACAATCAGTTGAGGAACACTGCAGTGTTGACTATGTAAGTGGTTCCAATCATTTTCGGTATCAAGACACACAAACAATTGCACAGCACACCCATTTTTTTCAGTTGAATTGAGTAGTCTTAAATGTCACATTTACTTTTTTTTACTATGCCACAGTGGGAATGGAGACACTGAGTGCCCATCCACCCCCACTGCCGGTCTGCCACTACCCAGCAGTCTTTCACAAGAAGTGCCAATCTTACAGAGGTCGTCATGCTGCCCAGTCACAGAGAAGAAGCCCATCGCTAGAGGCAGCAGCTAACCTCCCAACTTGTGGCTGTTGGGCCTCTCCCTCCCACCCCCAGCACTTGACTCCAACAAATGGTCAGCCCTGTGCGCTGCAGCTGCTGCGATCACCACGCTCTCATTTCCACACTGGCACAGCCCTGGTGACCAGCAGTCACAGGGGCACGTCGATGTGACGGGCTCTGTCCAGCAAAGGAGCAAAGGCCAAAGATAGCAGACGGACTGGCCCTGCGCACTGAGTCACAGCAGCGTTCACCATCAGAGGCTGGCAGTCGGTCCCCACCCCACTGATAAAGGCACCTGGTGTCAGCAGATAAATGAGCAGTGGCTTGTAAAAAAATTTGTGGCACAGTTCTCAGATTGGCTGAAAACCACTGAACTACACTTCAAAAGAACAAGTAACATAGGAAGGAAACCACAAAGGTGGTAGAGAAAAATCCGCAAGAATAGTTTGTAGGTACTGTAGTGGTTGACTGAAAAAGCACAATGGTAGCACAGGAAACGCATTGGTTCCTGTTATCAATGCTCAACATCTTTCTGATTTCTATATTTGTTAACCACATACATTGCAATTGACAGACTGAACAGACCATAACTGATTGGCTTTCTAAGTGCAGCACCTTAGTAAATATGTAAGGTTATACTGTTGGCAAAAAAGTTGACATTGGAACAGGAGCAAATTTTCTAAATGCTGCTTAGATGCTGCTGAAACTTTTCAGTCGCTGTCTTGTCAACTGTTTAAGAATTGCTTTCTTCATTAACAGAAGGAACAGTTTCAAGCTCCAGTTACATCGTTCTATAATTGATAGGCGTACAATTATAAACAGCAAACTTCAAGGGCCAAAACCCTGCACAAACTGGGCTCAAGTGAAAGTAACTGGGTGGGGGTGTTTACTGGAGTTGGGCCTGTTGACCCCAGAGAGAGGTCAAAGGCAGCCACAGTGGGAAGGGGGTGAGGAGGGGAGGGGGGAGGTGGCTCTGCTTTAAAGGCCTACAATAGTTCTTTGGGACTTCCCACTAGTCAAATTACAATAAAACCATTAAAGACCTTCTCGCTCACATCCTCACCCCTCAAGCTCCATCACACCATCTCCCCAGGCACCACTCCCACACAATCCCAATGGCTCATCCATGTCAACACATGCTACCTCATTCCCCCCCCCCCCGCCCCACACACGGTTATAGAAGTCATTTTCTCATGGAGTTAATATTGATGCTCCACCCAATCTGATGATGTCACACTGACTTTGGGTGGAGGCAGTTGAGATCTGCACCCGTTCCCAGGAGGAGTGGGTTGTGTTCTGCTCAGGTCCTGATAATCATATGAAATTATGCCTAGCAAGTTAATGCAGACTGTAACTAATGCTATCATGCAATCAACTACCTTGTTATGTAAGACTTTTCTGTTTAGTGTCACCAGTGATCTATCCTGTGCCAAAGACCTACCAAAACCAGAATATGACACTCATGGTCCATTATATCCTCCATGCCAATCTATGCTTCCTAAAGCACTGTCTCATGGTCATTCATATCAGCCACACTTACCTCTTCTCACTGATTTCCTAAAGTCCCTCATGCCCCTCTAACTACCAGCCATGACCCTTTAAAGCCCTGTATCAAATTAATGTAAAACTCTGCTTCCTATGTCCCCTAGCCACCACACTTTACCCATATACCCATCATGCCAAGTCACCCAGTATGGGCATACTTCAGGAGTCATATTAAAACTAAATAAAGTTCCAAGTACCTATTGATGACTTCACCATTTTAAAAAAACTTATCGTAAAAAGCCATTCAAATAATTTCAGGTATTTAATCGTTTATAAAAACATTCTATTAAGGTAGTTAACCCTCAGGAAAACAATTGTATATTAATAGCCCATATCAAAGAGTTTATAATGACATGAACTTGTCAATCAAGCTGTTGTCTTATGGGACATCCAGCAGTGATAACAATAGGTTGTGGAATCTGTCATGTAGTTCTAACCCACAATGATGGCCCTCAACTCATATCAACAGACCATTAGTGAAATTACAAGTATTTTTCAATTACAAGGTAGTTACTTTTTTTCAAAAAATGCAAAGAACTTAGTATTTAGATGCCTTGATAGATAGACAGGCAGGTGAACTTATCCTCTTGGTAGCCCATTTCATGCCTATTTTTGACAACCCCAAAGGACATCTGGCTTCTCCCAAAGGTCACCTTACTTCTTCTAAAGGGGTACTGCGAGCTCTCCAACAGGGGTCTCCAGACATGCTTTAAAGGGAAACCAAACAACTCTGTCAGCTTTAGAGCTTTTACACCTCCCACTAATAAAATTAGCATTTTTTGAAAGCAGCTGCACTTTTACATGTGTAGCTGCTCCATGAACATTAAATGTGCAAACTACAAGCAGTCTCCTTTCCCTATTCCCCCTCCCCACCACTATGCACATGCAAGTAGCCATGTCGTAACACAGAATTGTTCCATTCTGCTGTGTGCTTAGAATCCGGAGCAGCATTTACTTCTCAACTTGTTGTTCTGCAGTCTGCAGAGACTTCAGTCATGCTTTAGCAGCAGGCATTACAATCCTAATTCTGAGGCTGCTTATTATAATCTCAAGCAACTTCAATCTATAGCCCTTTTCTAACCTAGCTGTTATGAACACATTTCTTCAGAGACAGAAAGGACATCCCTATATAAAATAGCAATTCTAATTCTACACATCAAAGGTCAAACTTCACAACATCATCCATCAACTGCCAATCGGTGAAGAAACACCTTTGCTACAGTATTAGCCACAAAGTTCCAGTCCATATTTGTATTCCTGTTAACTTATCACAGGGAATTGGTTTAGCTCAGTTGGCTGGATCATTGGTTTAGACGATAGACAATAGGTGCAGGAGTAGGCCATTCTGCCCTTCGAGCCTGCACCACCATTTATTATGATCATGGCTGATCATCCTCAATCAGTATCCTGTTCCTGCCTTATCCCCATAACCCTTGATTCACTATCCTTGAGAGCTCTATCCAACTCTTTCTTAAACGAATCCAGAGACTGGGCCTCCACTGCCTTCTGGGGCAGAGCATTCCACACAGCCACCACTCTCTGGGTGAAGAAGTTTCTCCTCACCTCTGTCCTAAATGGCCCACCCCTTATTTTTAAGCTGTGTCCTCTGGTTCGGGACTCACCCATCAGCGGAAACATATTTCCTGCCTCCAGAGTGTCCAATCCTTTAATAATCTTATACGTCTCAATCAGATCCACTCTCAGTCTTCTAAACTCAAGGGTTTACAGAGCAGAGTGATGCTAACAGTGTAGGTTTGCTTCCCATTGCCAGTTTGAGGTTACCATGAAGGACTCTCCTTCTTAACCTTTTCCTTCACCTGAGGTTGGGTGGCCCTCAGGTTAAATCACCACCAGACACTTCTCTCTCTAATAGGAGAGCAGCCTCTATGGTCTGATAAAAAAAGACTTCGCAACACAACAACTTCCCATAAATGAGCGAAGTATCATGGTGGTTTTTGTCAGGTCCATTTGTGAACTACAATGGTTCAAGATGATAACGCACCACTATCTTCTCAAAGGCAATTAAAGATGGACAATAAATGCCAGCCAAGGTAACCTTCACATCACATGATCAAGAACAAAAGAAGTAGAACAGGTTCTGCCAACCATATTGTGCCAACCTGGACTACAAGAATTCTATGAGCTGGTCCCAACTAGATGATGGTGCAGGCTTCCTGAAGGGCTTTTGCCCAAAACATTGATTTTCCTGCTCCTCGGATGCTGCCTGGCCTGCTGTGCTTTTCCATCACCACATTCTTGATTTTACAAACAATAGCCAGTCCCAGTGCTGCAGAAACAAGATTTCCATTTCTGAAAGTTGCACCAGTAGAGTTACGGGAGTCAGCAGAAGGTGGAGGCCAGCTCAGCTGGTTCCTCTCATCAGATTGTCCATTTGCACAATGAGCACGAATGGAATCTTAATTTTGGATCATAGTCACTTTCTAAGGAACCATTTCTTATCAGGCCACGTTACCAGTTAAAGGAAAGGGAGAAAGGTTCTCGTACAAGTGATATTATGAAATTGGAAAGAGTGCAGAAAAGATTTACAGGGATGTTACCAGGACTTAGGTTTGCGTTATAGAAAGAGACTGGATAGGCTGGGACATTTTACCCTGGAGTGTAGGAAAGTTAAGGGGTGACCTTATAAAGGTTTATAAAATTCTGAGGGGCATAGATAAGGTGAACAACAAATTCTAAATTGGAGGAAGACTAATTTTGACACTATTAGGCAAGAACTTTCAAAAGCTGATTGGCAGCAAATGTTCGCAGGTAAAGGGACGGCTGGAAAATGGGAAGCCTTCAGAAACAAGATAACAACAGTCCAGAGACAGCATATTCCTGTTAGGGTGAAAGGAAAGGCTGGTAGGTGTAGGGAATACAAGATGACTAGAGAAATTAAGGTTTTGGTTAAGAAAAAGAAGGAAGCATATGTCAGGTAGAGTCAGGATAAATTGAGTGAATCCTTAGAAGGGTGTAAAGGCAGTAGAAGGACACTTAAGAGGGAATTAGAGGAGCAAAAAGGGGACATGAGTTAGCTTTGGCAAATAGGGCTAAGGAGAATCCAAAGGGATTTTACAAATACATTAAGGACACAAGGGTAACAAGGGAGAGAATAGGGTTCCTCAAAAATCAACAAGGCAGCTTATGTTTGGAGACGCAGGAGATGGGGGGTTACTATTTTGCATTAGTGTTTACTGTGGAGAAGGACATGGAAGATATAGAATGAGGGGAAATAGATGGTGACATCTTGAAAAATGTCCATATTACAGAGGAGTAGGTGCTGGATGTCTTGAAATGCATAAAAGTGGATAAATCCCCATGACCTGATCAGGTCATAGAGCCATAGAGTCATAGAGATGTCCAGCACAGAAACAAACCCTTCGGTCCAACTCGTCCACGCCGACCAGATATCCCAACCCAATCTAGTTCCACTTGCCAGCATCCGGCCCGGATACCTCCAAACCCTTCCTATTCATATACCCATCCAGATGCCTTTTAAATGTTGCAATTGTACCAGTCTCCACCATTTCCTCTGGCAGCTCATTCCATAGACGTACCATCCTCTGCGTGAAAAAGTTGCACCTTAGGTCTCTTTTATATCTTTCCCCTCTCACCCTGAACCTATGCCCTTTAGTTCTGGCCTCCTCTACCCCAAGGATGAGACTTTGTCTATTTATCCTACATATGCCCCTGATGACTTTGTAAACCTCTATAAGGTCACCCCTCAGCCTTCGACACTCCAGATAAAACAGCCCAAACCAATTCTATCTCCCTCTATAGCACAAATTCTCCAACCCTGGCAACATCCTTGTAAATCTTTCCTAAACCCAGGAAGGGAGACCAGAATTGCACGCAATATTCCAACAGTGGCTGAACCAATGTCCTGTACAGCCGCAACATGACCTCCCAATTCCTGTACTCAATACTCTGACCAATAAAGAAAAGCATATCAAACACTACCTTCACTATCCTATCTACCTGCCACTCTACTTTCAAGGAGCAATGAACATGCACTCCAAGGTCTCTTTGTTCAGCAACACTCCCCAGGACCTTACCTTTAAGTGTTTAAGTTCTGCTAAGATTTGCTTTTCCAAAATGCAACCCCTCGCATTTATCTAAATTAAACTCCATCTGCCACTCCTCAGCCCATTGGCCCATCTGATCAAGATCCCATTGTAATCTTCTTCACTGTCCACTACCCCTCCAATTTTGGTGTAATCTGCAAACTTACTAACCTATGTTCACCTTACCACCTATGTTCACATCCAAATCATTTATATAAATGATAAAAAGTAGTGGACCCAGCACCAATCCTTGTGGCACTCCACTGGTCTAGGCCTCCAATCTGAAAAACAACCCTCCTCCATCACCACCCTCTGTCTTCTACCTTCGAGCCAGTTCTATATCCAAATGGCTAGTTTTCTCTGTATTCCATGAGATCTAACCTTGCTAACCATTCTCCTATGGGGAACCTTGTCAAACGCCTTACTGAAATCCATTGCTCTGCCTCATCAATTCTCTTTGTTACTTCTTCAAAAAACTCAATCAAGTTTGTGAGACATGATTTCCCATGCACAAATCCATGTTGACTATCGCTAATCAGTCCTTCCTTACCCAAATATGTGTAAATCCTGTCCCTCAGGATTTCCTCCAACAACTTGCCCACCACCGACGTCAGGTCTATAGTTCCCTGGCTTGTCGTTACCACCTTTTTTAAACAGTGGTACCACATTAGACAACCTCCAGTCTTCCGGCACTTCATATGTGACTATCGACGATACAAATATCCCAGCAAGGGGCCTAGCAATCATTTCCCTAGCTTTCCACAGAGTTTTCGGGTATGGCTGATCAGGTCCTGGGGATTTATCCACCATTATGTGTTTCAAGCCATCCAGTTAAAAATCACACAACTCCAGGTTACAGTCCAACAGGTTTATTTGGAACCACTAGATTTTGGAGCACTGCTCCTTCATCAGATGATTGTGGAGTATAAGATCGTAAGACACAGAATTTATAGCAAACGTTTACAGTGTGATGTAATTGAAATTATGTAATGAAAAAGACTTGGACTGTTTGTTAAGTCTCTCATCTTTTAGAATAACCATGTTGGTTTCAGTTCTTTCGTATGCAAATTGCAAAACTTTTTTAGAAGTTACATTCTCAAGTGAACTTTAACAATTAGTGTCATGTTGGCCCAAATAATGCATTGAAGGTGTGAGGTGCCCTGTGTGAGGCTGTCTGTGTTACAATGGTCAGACTGATTCTAAACTAAAAAAAATTACAGAATTTTACATGGATTCATGCAGTTTTTGAGTAAAGTAAAATGTAATTCTGCAAGTACAAATTCACACCACAAACTTATATGTCTATGGGTGCATGTGGATGTGTGTGTGTGGAGGGGTGGGTTTATGAGTATCTGTGAGTGTGTGTATGTGTGTGAGTGTGAGTGTAAAGGAGTATAAGTCTGTGAGAGGGTGCATGTGAGTGTGTGAATGTATATGTGAGAGCATGAGGGACGGTCTGCTGAGTGTATCGGTTTTAGGAGTGTGTGTGTGTCTGTGTGTGTCTGTGTGTGTCTGTGTCTGTTCATCTGTGTGTCTGTGTCTGTGTGTGTCTGTGTCTGTGTGTGCCTATCTGTCTGTGTGTATAGTGCAAGGGTCACCTGTAGTGTGACATGAACCCAAGGTCCTGGTTGAGGCCATGCCCAAGGGTACCGAACTTGGCTATCAGCCTCTGCTCGGCCACTTTTCGCTGCAGCCTGTCCTGAAGTCCGTCTTGGAGGATGGTCACCCGAAGGTCCAAGGTTGAATGTCCTGGACCACTGAAGTGTTCCCCAACTGGAAGGGAACACTCCTGTCTATTGATTGTTGTGTGGTGCCCATTCATCCGTTGCTGTAGCCTCCGCTCGGTTTCACTAATGTACCATACCTCAGGGCATCCTTGCCTGCAGTGTATGAGATAGACAATGTTGGCTGAGTTGCATGAGTCCTGCCACGTACATAGTGGGAGGTGTCCCCACACGAAATGGTGGTATCCATGCTGATATTCTGACACGTCTTGCAGCTTCTACTGTGACAAGGTTGTAAGGTATTGTCCTGAAAGCCTGGCAGTTTGCTCAGAACAATGATCTATTAGAGGTTTAGTGGTTGTTTAAAGGTGAGAAGTGGAGGTGTGGGGAAGTTCTTGGTGAGGTGCTCATCCTCATTGATAATGCATTGCAGGTTGTGAAGAAGATGGCGTAGTTCTGAACAAGCTATCCAGCACTTCCTCCTCTGTAATATGGACATTTTTTCAAGATATCGCCATCTAGTTCCCTACATTCTATATCTTGCAAGTCCTTCTCCACAGTAAACACTGATGCAAAATACTCATTTAGTATCTTCCCCATCCCCTGCGGCTCCACACAAAGGCCACCTTGCTGATATTTGAGGGGCTCCATTCTCTGTGGGATACTCTTCAGAGGGTCAGTGTGGACTTGATGCCAAATGGCCTGCTTCCACTCTGGAGGGATTCTATGATTCTATGAAGAGGGTCGGCTTGATGACACAGCTTTGTCTGAGCCCAGGTTTAATTGAGATAGGGGCTGTGGTAGCTTATTGATGAAAATAATGACCAGTGTGTCATTGTGGAGTTGGTGGAGGATGCTTATTAATTTCTGAAGCCAACCCAATTTGAGATGTTTTTACAAGGGAACCTCTGAATTGAACATCTTCTTCCTCAACTGGGGATTCCCAACCACCACAGTTGACAGGTCCCTCAGTCCTGTCCAACACATTCTCCCACACTTCGGCCCTCACACCTTCTCTTCACTTCCACAACGCTGGTAGGGTCCCCCTTGTCTTCGCTTACCATTCCACCAACATCCACATCCAAAGGATCATTGACCACCATTTTGATCACCTCCAGCAGGATAACACCATCAGCCACAAACTCCATTCCCCTCCTTTATCAGCCTTCCACAGGGACTGTTCCCTCCCGGACCAATTAATCCACTCCTCCTCCAATCCCCACACCTCCGTCCACCCACACAGCACCATCCCATGTGATCGCAGAAGATTTAACACTTTCCCCTTTACTATCTCCCTCCTCACTGACCAATGCTCCAGGCACACCTTTCAGATAGAGTCATAAAGTCATCGAGGTTTACAGTGTGGAAACAGGCCCGTCAGCCCAACTTGCCCATGCTACCCAGTTTTCACAATTCAAACTCGTCCTATTTGCCTGCATTTGATCCATACCTATCCCATCATGTATCTGTCTAAATGTTTCTTAAATGATAAAAATGTACGCACTTTCACCACCTCTGTAGCCCATTACAGACCCTGACTACCTTATTCCTGATGAAGGACTTTTGCCCGAAACGTCGATTTTCCTGCTCCTTGGATTCTGCCTGACCTGCTGTGCTTTTCCAGCACCACTCTAATCTAGAACCTGACTACCCTCTATCTGAAAAAATTGCCCCTATGGACCTATTTGTACCTCTCCCCTCTAACTTTAAACCTATGCCCTCAAGTTTTAGACTCACCTACTCTGGGGAAAAGCATTCAACTATTTAATGTATCTGTACCACCCACGATTTTATTGACCTCTATAAGGTCAACCTTCAGTCTCCTCCAGGGAAAAAGATTCCAGGCTATCCAACCTAAAACCTCCTTCCATTTCAGATAGCATCCCAGTAAATCTTTTCTGCACTCTTTCTGGTTTAATAATATCCTTTCTATAGTAGTACAACCAGAACTGTACACAATAAGCCAAATGTGGCCTCACCAACATTGTGTACAGCTGCAACAAGACATCCCATCTCCTATAGTCAGTGCTCTGACCAATGAAAGCAAGCATGCTGAAAGTCTTCTTTACCATCCTGTCTACCTGTGACTCCATTTTTAAGGAACTATGAACCTGTATCCCTAGATCCCTTTAATACTCCAAAGGTTTAAGTCCCTCCCTGGTTTGCCTTACCAAAGTGCAAAACTTTGCATCTATCTGAAATAAACTCCATTTGCCATTCCACTGACCCCATTTATCAAGATCTCAGTGCATTCCCAGATTCTATTCCCAGGTGAAGTAGCAATTTACCCTGCACTTCACTCAATCTGGTCTCCTGTATTCACAGTTCACAATGTGGTCTGCTTCACATTGGGAAAATGAAACACAGACTGGGCCACCACTTTGTAGAACAGCTATGTTCTGACTGCAAAAATAACCCTGAGCTTCTTATTGCCTGCGACCTCAATATTTCCGTCTCGGGTTTTCTGCAGTGCTCCAACAAAGCTCAGGGGAAGCTGGAAGTACAGCATCTCGTCTTCCGCTCGGGAACTTTGCAGCTTTCAGGACTCAATATTGTTACGACATGGGGTAAACCCCTCTGCTCATTTAAGCCAGCAACACAGAAAAGATTCACCCCATGCTGTAATCTGTTAAAATTTGAGAGGCAAAGAACATCCCAAAAATTATTATTTAAAATAAAAATTAGCAACTTTATTCTATAAGCCTAACAGAGAATATTAACTAACAACTATTTACAACTCCTTTCTCTAAACCTATCCTTTACCTTCCCCTCTACAATACTGGTCCGATAAAAATCCCGATTATAATTTACCAAAAAAAAATCATGTTTCAAAACCAGGCAGCTTTGTCGAGTATTCTCTGTAGATTTTCCTCAGTGTTCTTTTCCTGTTCTTGGGGATTCTGCTTCACGGTCTTTAATAGATAAAGATACCTTTCAGAGGGGAGATGCTTCTGCAAGCTGTCTTGTTGGTGCTGGCTGCTCTTTTTGCTGCTCTGGGTAACTGTTCAAAATGTCTGATATTTATACCCCGAAACATTGGATCGTTTAATTGGTTTTAATATTGTCAAAATATTAAATTCAAACTTGATTGGAGTTTGATATCTTTGGTCATAATTTAAACTGATTGACTGAATTTGAATTTGTTTTTGTATCCTGGCAATACATCTCTATGCTGGTTGTTTGACCAAATGTTACATTGTTACCTTGTTCAGAACACTTTGCTAGCCAGAAATTTCAGCTCCCTTGAAGGTACAGTACACCCCCGACTTCATAACAATATCAAGTTCAATTATTTTAGGCCCTGAGCACTTTCTCCCACCTCCTCACCCCAACACCATCAAGTTATCACATTCACTGCTATCACAACCAAATCATTGTCAGTTACTAATGGTCCTGATTAGCAGTTATTGATTCTCCAATCCTTTGTTTGCCCAACTGCTGTTCTCTCTCTCTCTCTCTGGGCTCCATCTCTACTTATCATATACAGTTCCCCCTCCTCCAAACCATCTTAAACATAAATATCATCCTTTTCCTAGTTACAAACAGTCCTGAAGAAGAGTCACTGAACGCAAAACATTAACTCTGCTTTCTCTCCACAGCCACCGCTGGACCTTCTGAGTTTTTCTCATAATATCTAGTTTTGTTCCTGATTTCCAGCATCTGCAGTTCTTTTTTTGTTGTTTCCTGCATAAACCTTTGTGGTTGAGAGAATGAAAGACTTTTGTTTTGTTAATAAAGCCAAGAACAGCAATTGGTGCTGTTCCACACATATTCTTGGATTTGCCATATGGTGTCTATCTTGACTATTTAGTTGAGCACTGTGACTTTGGAAAGTGGTCTCCAGCCAATGGAAAGAGACAACTGAGGAGGATCTGTGCAACGATTTTCCTGTGATAGACAGCAGGGACATTCAACTACAATTATCATTTGCTCCAAAGGCTTTGTTTATTTTCAGCTGTCAAATAGCTTTTTCAACTTTACTCATGAGTTGGGTGGCACCATGACCCCTCCAAGTAAAGTGCTGAGGAATACAGTTGAGGACATTCAATTAGAAACAAGGTTATAATTAAGCAGGCCTTCAAAATGTTCTTTCCAGTGACCACAAAGGGTCTCATTGTTCTTGATGAGCTTTGCTCTACATTTGGATCATAGCAGCTTGGACCAAAGATTGGACCAACTTGCGTGCGCCAAAGATTGTCATGAATGAAGAAATTATGTGCATCATTAGTGTCCAAGTGTTGTTAGAACCCCCATGAACTCTTTTTCTTCACGATTTGCTTATGTTGTCTGTTCAATGCAGTACCCTAGCTTCACACTTATGTAGGATTGCTTCTTTTCCCTTGAAGTGTGGTGAAGTTTCCAGTCAACAAAACTTTTGCATTTGTTCTCAATTAAGTTCAACATCTTTTGATCATCTTCATCGAACCAGTTACGATAATCCCTGGTAAGGAGATGAAGTATCTTCACAGGTACTTGCTCTGGTAGACTTTAGAGTTAACCAGGCTCCATGGGCACTCTTTAAGTCATGACTATAAAAGTTCAAACAATTACTACCTACTACATCACCCAAAGTGGGGCCCACTCATGCAGTTTGCATTGGCAGACTAATCAACGAAAGTGAATGCAAGGCAAGTGTCTTTCTGTCCTCAGAAGACAGAACCAGCAGAGCAATGATGGGCCAAATAGATTGTTTCAATTCTATAAAATCATATAATTTTATCCACATAACTTTCCAGACAGGTCCACTCATAAACTATTAGATCGGTTCCTCACCCCCAACAGAAGGACATTTTGCATGACTTAACTAATCACTGGAAAAACTCGACCAGTTCCTAATAAAGTCCATATTTGAACATATTTTTGATTGAAATCAATAATACTCCCTCAAACAAAACAGCAGAGACAATTACCATTAAAATGAAAAGCTACGGAAATTAATTTAGAATTTGTGTTTGTCTTCTGCTCACATTCCAAACATTCAATCATTTTACAATCACACTACCCATCAGAATTAAGAATGGAAGTTTATACTTCAAAGTAACTCATAACTGAAAGTGCTTTGATGTGGTCGTGCTTATAAGTGCAAGTGTTTTTTTTAGCTTATTTTGGTAAGAGCTGAGTACAGGTCACACATTCCACATTTCTGCTGTGACCTCTAGGAGTGGGATGAAACGATTATGGAAAACTAATTTCAGTTTGGAAGAAAATTAAGTGCCAATGCAAACAACGTTAAAGTTAGCTTTTGTCCATTATTTTGGATGGCTAAGTGATGATTTGCATTAATAGCATATTTTTTTTAATGCGCTAGCTAAAAGATTATGGGGTTGTGCAGCTTTAAGTAGAGCAGATTATGACAGGAATTAAAGTAACATCATCAATTTAATTGATTTTATAATGCATTTTAAAATTACACAATATCCATAGTCAGCCTGAGTGGTAATTGAGGAGCCTTGTCTAGGAGTTACAGTAAGCTGTATTGATTTCAAAACTTCAAGGATTTTACTCATGATGAACCTGCTTGAATTATTTTTCCAGCTGGTTTCAAATGGTTTCTTAGTTCTAGAAAGGAAAGGTTGTGCTGCAACTTGGCTTCATAGTAAATTGTGACATTTGTTGACCACCCGTAATTGCCCATGCCAGGACATTTAAGAGGGCAGTGAGGAATCAAAAACATTGTCTGAGTCTAGAGTCACATGTAGACCATACAATAAACCTGGTGAAAGGGAGGACTGCAAATGCTGGAGATCAGACTCAAGATTAGAGTGGTGATGGAAAAGCACAGCAGGTCAGGCAACATCTAAGGAGCAGAAAAATCAACGTTTCAGGCAGGAGCCCTTCATCAGGAATGAGGCGTACTATAAACCTGGCCTGATTTCTACAATAATTCAGTAACTTTAAAATCATTATTTTTAAATTCCTGATTTACTAATTGGTTGAATTTAAATATTCCCCACATAGTGGGATTTGAAATCATATCTCAGAAGAATCAATTTGAGCCTGTGGAGTAAGCAATGTTAATGCTATGCTACAATCCCCTTGTTCAGAGCTTCTCAGAGGATGTGGTGTCTTACTCTAACAGTAACTGAACTGCTTTCAGTTTTCATGTTAACTCAGTTTCTCCACGGATGCTGCCAGTTCTGCTGGGTTTCTCCAGCTTCATTGTCCTTCGCAGTCACTGGGTCAAAATCCTGGAATTCTTTTCCCCAGGGACATGGTGGGTCAACCTACAGCACAGGGATTGCAGCAATTCAAGAAGGCAGCTCACAACCACCTTCTGAAAGGCAGCTAGGTTCTGGCCAATCATAGAACATAGAACATAGAAAAGTACAGCACACAACAGGCCCTTAGGACCACGATGTTGTGCTGAGATTTAATCCTAATGTAAAATATAGTAACTTAACCTACGCACCCCTAAACTCACTGCTATCCATATGCATGTCCAGTAGTCGTTTAAATGTCCCAAATGACTTCGCTTCCACCACCACCGCTGGCAACGCATTTCATGAATTCACAATCAGTGACATCCATATTCTATGAGTGAGTTTTTACAAATAAAATTTGCTGTTTATTTGAGTTGAAACTCATTTGCTGGTCTAGAAGTGAATTCTTTTGTTTTGAGATGCTCACTTAAATTTAGATTTTCCTCAGTGGATGTATTAGTTTTATTTTATATTTAAGGTGATCTTCTGATATAATGATAGCATCCCCACCCCAGAATGTTCAAGTTCCATATCATGACTTGTTGGTCAAGGATGGTGCATGTATAATGTGACCAAATAGGTTGATTATCAGCCTATAAATCCTGATGGCGGATGGTAAGACTGAGAGTTTCCTGATCATTCTTCTTGCAGCAGGTAAGGACAAATCACTGTAGTTCTCTCACCATTAATGTGGACCAATCTAATAGAAGTCCAGGTCCCAAACCTCAGAAACAAGGAGGGGAGAAATGGTAAACAAATCTTTATAGTAAAGAGCAACACAATGATTACCTGACACTTTAAGAAAAATTGTGCCTTTTGAGTTTGTAGTTATTTTACTGGAGATGAGAAAGCTCTTATACTGTCACTTTTCACAGATGTCTTTCTGCGTCACCAGGCAATATAAAAACTGGGGTTAAAAATGTGTTGCTGGAAAAGCGCAGCAGGTCAGGCAGCATCCAAGGAGAAGGAGAATCGACGTTTCGGGCATAAGCCCATGCCCGAAACGTCGATTCTCCTTCTCCTTGGATGCTGCCTGAACTGCTGCGCTTTTCCAGCAACACATTTTTAAGCTCTGATCTCCAGCATTTGCAGTCCTCACTTTCTCCTAATATAAAAACTGGCCAAAGAAACACAAAATAACATAGTGCGAATGTTTCCCCTTGTTGGGCAATGCAGAGGTCATAGTTTTAGGCTAATAGGCAGCAGACTTAAAGCAGAGATATAGAAGAATTACTTCTCTCAAAGGGTTGTGAGTCTGTGGGAGTCACTATCCCAGAGTACAGTGGACACCAGCACATTCGATAAATGTAAGGAAGAGGGAGACATTTTTAATTAATAAAGGATTATATGTTCATGGGGAGCAGGTAGGAAAGTGGTGTTAAGGCCAAGATGAGATCAGCCATGATCATGTTAAATGGCAGAGCACGCACAATGGGCTGCATTACCTACTGTTCCTAGTTCTTCCCCAAAAAAATTAAGAAGAAAATACCACTGTGCGATTTCAAGCCAGCAATACAAATTATGGTTCAGATAATAGATTAGATGACTTACAGTGTGGAAATAGGCCCTTCAGCCCAACAAGTCCACACCAACCCAGACCCATTTCCCTACACCTAACATTACAGGCAATGTAGCATGGCCAATTCACCTAACCTGCACATTGTTGGACTATGGGAGGAAACCCACGCAGACATGGGGAGAATGTGCAAACTCCACACAGTCAATCGCCTGAGGTAGGAATTGAACTCAGGTCTCTAGCACTGTGAGGCAGCAGTGCTAACCACTATGCCACCGTGCCGCCCACTACTGAGGTCATTGTTTTACAAGGTGTGTGTAGTGATTTGAACCAGGTGGATCTTATTGACTATGAGACCTTCATTGAGGTTGTTCACCTGGGCCATTCAGGGAGCCCTGGCTGACAGATATAAACAGGAGATTCACTTGGGTGTTTCTTTTTTTCCTGGTGGTGGAAATTGAATGAAGATTTGTACACCTTCTGTCTTTCACTGTGTCTCACACCTACACACACACAGCATAGGTGCTGGGGAAAAAAAAATAAGCACTACCGCAATTAGGCGGTAGTGTGGGTGGGAAAAAAGAGCCGGAGTATCAAATCAAAATAAATAAGCAGGACTGTCAGATACTCTGTTGACTGAGAGCTGGCTCTGAGGGAGCTGGACCAGTGTCAAGGACTCTCCCTTGTTTGTGTCAGAGGAGGGGACTGATTCTGAGCTAGCTGGCCCACACAAAAAAAATAAACAGGAGATTCACTTGGGTATTTCTTTTCTTCCCGGTGGTGGAAATTGAATATAGATTAGTACACCTTGTGTTTTTCACTGTGTCTCACACCTGCACACACACATCGTGGGTGCTGGGGAAAAATAAGCACTACCGCAGTTAGGCAGTAGTGTGGGGATAAAGAGGAAAAAAAGCATTTAAAAAAAGGAGATTCAGAGTCTCCTCACCTCAGGGGCTGACTCCAAGCTGGCTGGCCACATGTAAAGAAAGCACGACTTGGTGATGGGTTACTGGCCTGTGTGCAGCTATTTCAGAATGGGTGTACGATAATTATTATTTCCTCCCTCTGTTTGGTTGCATTATAAACAGCAGACTTTAGAGTGACCCAAAGATAGAGAAGCGCTCTGAAATTATGACTGCACACACATACTGAGGTTGAAGATGCCAACTGCATAATTCTGTTACAGTGTTCCGGTATATCCTCACCCTGCACCGACACTGCCTCACTCATCTGGAGGAAATGGCATTGAGTCTGAAAGAACTAGGCTCTCCTGTACCTCCTGCACATCCCCAGGAGCACTTCAGCTCTGACCTCTTCATGTGGAGGCTGTCCAGCATCAGTTGGAGGTTGAGTTTGGTCCTGGGCTTGCTGTACTTGTTCCTCCTCCATTTTGACGATAAGCCCTTCTGTGGCACGATCCATCAGTCACATTTGCAATGAACCTGTGTGGGGAACATAAGAAACAGAACAGTTCCTTTATAATGTGTTAGAATTCACATCACTCACAAATGACGTTTCAGCACATTCCTCCAATGGAGTGGAACATGCAGCACTCAGACTAGGAGGGCCATGGAATGTCTCTACATGAAACTTTGTACCTAATTCCACTGATACAGCACCTGTCACATTGCAGACAGACAGAAGGAGACTGGAAATGCTGCATGAGTTGAAACTCAGTGTCCTCCCAACCCCACACCCCTCAAGAAAGGCAACATTCAAGAAAGTGGAGAATACTTATAATTCAAGATGAGCGAGAATTGGTTCTATTCCTCTCTGCAGTCCATGAAATCATAGGATCAGCACAGATAGTGGCCATTCAGACCATCAAGTCTGCGCTGACCCTCTAAAGAGCATCCCACTCAGAGCCACCCCCTGATTTTGATGAGTTTGGCACGGTGGCTCAGTGGCTAGCACTGCTGCCTCACAGCACCAGGGATCTGGGTTCAGTTCCAGCCTTGGGCAATTGTTGGTGTAAAGTTTGCACGTTCTTCCTGTGTCCGTGTGGGTTTCCTCTCGGTGCTCCAATTTCCTCCAACAGTTCAAAGATGTGCAGGTCAGGTGAATTGGCCATGGGAAATTGCCATAGTGTTCAGGGATGTGTCGGTTGGGTGATTAGTCAGGAGAAATACAGAGTAATAGGGCAGGGGAATGAATTTGGGTGGGTTACTCTAGGCAAAAAACAAAGAAAAAGAAGGGGGGGGGCGGAACGGTGCCTCAGTAGTTAGCACTGTTGCCTCACAGCACCAGGGTCCCAGGTTCAATTCCAGCCTCGGGCGACTGTCTGTGTGGAGGTTGCGCATTCTCTCTGTGTCTGCGTGGGTTTCCTCCGGGTGCTCTGGTTTCCTCCCACAGTCCAAAGATGTGCAGGTTCAGTGAATTGGCCGTGCTAAATTGCCCATCGTGTTAGGTTCATTAGTCAGCGGTCAATATAGGGTAGAAAAATGGGTGTGGGTGGGTTACTTTTCAGTGAGTTGGAGTGGACTGAGTCATAGAGATATACAGCATGGAAACAGACCCTTTGGTCCAACCCGTCCATGCTGACCAGATATCCCAACCCAATCTAGTCCCACCCGGCCCATATCCCTCCAAACCCTTCCTATTCATATAACCATCCAAATGCCTTTTAAATGTTGCAATTGTACCAGCCTCCACCACTTCCTCTGGCAGCTCATTCCATACACGTACCACCCGCTGTGTGAAAAGGTGCCCCTTAGGTGTCTTTTATATCTAAGGACATCCCAACTCCTGTACTCAATACTCTGACCAATAAAAGAAAGACTTCTTTACTATCCTATCTACCGGCGACTCCACTTTCAAGGAGCTATGAACCTGCACTCCAAGGTCTCTTTGTTCAGCAACACTCCCTAGGACCTTACCATTAATTGTATAAGTCCTGCTAAGATTTGCTTTCCCAAAATGCAGCACCTCGCCTTTATCTGAATTAAACACCATCTGCCACTTCTCAGCCCATTGGCCCATCTGATTAAGATCCTATTGTAATCTGAGGTAACCTTCTTCGCTGTCCACTACACCTCCAATTCTGGTGTCATCTGCAAACTTACTGGTTGGGCCAAAGGGCCTGTTTCCATGCTGTAGGGAATCTAATCTAATCTATTGTGTCATAAGCATGGAGATACAGTGAAAACTGTTGTTTTGTGTGCTATACAGGCAGATTGTACCATACAAAGTGATTCAGGGTAACAGAACAGAGTAAATAATATAGTGTTACAACCACAGAGAAGATGCAGAGAGAGAGAGATCAAAATTAACAATTGAGACATCCGTTCCTGAAGAAGGGCTTATGCCCGAAACGTCGATTCTCCTGTTCCCTGGATGCTGCCTGACCTGCTGCGCTTTTCCAGCAACACATTTTCGGCCCTGATCTCCAGGATCTGCAGACCTCACTTTCTCCACATCCATTCAAAAGTCTGATAACAGCGGGAATGAAGCTGTTCTTGAATCTGCTCATACATATATTCAGACTTTTATATCTTCTGCCCGATGGAAGGGGACAGAAGAGAGTACAACTGGCTGGGAGGGGTCTTTGATTATGTTAGTTGCTTTCTCAAAATAGTGGGAAGTATAGATGGAGTCAATGGATGGAAAGTTGATTTGTGTGATGGACTGAGCTGTGTTCATGACTCTGTAGTTTCTTGCGGTCTTGAGAAGAGCAGTTGCCCTACCACGTGGTGAAATATCTTGATATAATGCTTTCTATGGTTTAGATTAGATTAGATTAGATTACTTATAGTGTGGAAACAGGCCCTTCGGCCCAACAAGTCCACACCGACCCACCAAAGAGCAACCCCACCCATACCCCTACATTTACACCTTTACCTAACACTACGGGCAATTTAGCATGGCCAATTCACCTGACCTGTGGACTGTGGGAAGAAACCGGAGCACCCGGAGGAAACCCACGCAGACACGGGGAGAATGTGCAAACTCCACACAGTCAGTCGCCTGAGGTGCATCTATAAAAATTGGTGAGCATCTTTACAAACATCCCAAATTCCCTTAGCCTCCTGAGGAAGTTGAACATTGATGTGCTTTCTTGACCATCGCTTTAACATGGGTAGACCAGGACAAATTGTTGGTGATCATCACTCCCAGAAACTTGATGCTTTTGACCATCTCCATCTCAATACCATTGATGCAGAAAGGGGCACTCCACTCCACTTCCTGAAGTCACTGACCAGCTCCTTCATTTTGTTGACATTGATGAAGAGATTATTGTCTTTACAACTGCTGCTATGAACTTAATCTCTTTCCTATTTCCTTTCTCATCATTGATGGTGATCTGACCTACAACCGTGGAGGCGTCAAGAAACTTGTAAATGGAGTTGGGCCGGAATTTGGCCACACAGTTGTGAGTGTATAACGAGTGTAGTAGGGGGCTGAGTACACAGCCTTACAGGGCACCGGTATTGAGGATTATGTTGGTGGAGGTGTTGTCGTCTATTCTTACTGATTGCAGTCAATAGGTCAGGAAGTCAAGGATCCAGCTACAGAAGAGGAACTGAGACTTAGGTCTTGGAATTAGAGATGAATTTGTTTGGAATTATGGTGTTGACAGTGGAGCTGTAGTCAATAAGTAGGAGCCTGACGTAGGTATTCTTGTTATCCAGATGTTCCAGGGATGAGTATAGGGCCAGGGAGATGGCGTCTGCCATGGACCTGTTGAACCAGTAGGTGAATTGTGAAGAATCAATGCAATTTGGTAGGTTGGAATTGACGTGAGCCATGACTAACCTCTTGAAGTACTTTATAATTATGGAGGTCAAAGGCACCAGCTCTCATCACTGAGGCATGCTGCATGATTTTTCTTTGGCACCAGGATCATGGTGGTCTTCTTGAAGCAGGTGGGGACTTCAGATCGTATTAAGGAGAGGTTAAAGATGTCTGTGAATATATCCATCAGCTGGTCTGCTCAGGATCTGAGTGCATGGCCAGCGACTCTATCCGGGTCAGTCACTTTCTGTGGGTTCACTCTCAAGAAGGCTGATCTGGCATCTGCAGCAGTGACTCTGGGTACAGGTGCATCTGAGACTGCTGGGATAGATGACATTGTTTCATTGACCTTCTGTTCAAAGCAATTGTAGAATGCATTGAGCTCATGGGGTACGGTTGCATTGTTACACATTATTCTGTTCGACTTGGCTTTGTAGCCCGTTCTGTTGTATAAACCTTCCACAACCGTGTCTGTGCAGTTAGTCTGGGTCTCAAGTTAAGTTTGGTATTGTCTCTTGGGGTCTCTAATGGTTTTACAAAATTTGTACCTGGATTACCTGTACAGATCAGGATTGCCTGACTTAAGCGTCTCAGAACTGGACTTCAATAGGGAGTGGAGCTCCTGGTTCATCAATGGTTTCCAGTTGGGGAACCTTAGAATGAACTTCTTCTGCATGCAGTCATCTATACACTTACCAATGAAATCCGTAACAGTGGTGGCATACTCATTTAGGTTGACCGTTGAGTTCCTGAATATGGACCAGTCCACTGACTCCAAGCAGTCCCATGGAACCCTGTTCATTGCCTCAGGACAACACTGCACTACTTTCTGTGGGTGGGCCCTCACACTTCAATTGCTGCTTCTAAGCCAGGAGGAGCTTTGTGATATGATCTTCCAAAGTGTGGATGGAGGATGAAGCTGTAGGCATCTTTGGTGGTTCTATAGCAATGACTAAGGACGTTTGGTCCTCTGCAGGAACAGAAAACCTCACTCTCTCCTTGCAATTACCATGGCTAATCCACCTAGCCTGCTCACAATGAGACAATTCAGCATGGCCAATCCACCTAAGGTGCAAATCTTTGTAGAATGGGAGGAACCCCATACAGACATGGGGAGAATATGCAAACTCCCGTCTCACAAGGCTGGAACTGAACTGGGGTCCCCGATGTTGTGAAGTAGCAATGCTAACCACTGAGCCACCTTGTCACCCAAACCACATGGCATTATCTTTAATCTTTGTGGTCACTATTCAGGTTTTCTGTGATTAGTTGTGTTGCACAGGTCTCAGATTACTCATAATTGGAATCCGTGCAGTGACAGTGGTAAAAAAAAACTGATTCTGCTGTCTCTGGGTTTGGTCACAGCCATTTTCCATTCTCAGTTTGCATTTAGGAGTCAAATTAAAATAAAAGGCAATGCAGGTCATGCTTTTCACAGAGAATCCCAGGCTCAGCCTAATAATAGAGAGCCATCCCATTCAATATCTCTTCCTTCCGGGCAATCCTTGATCAGCCTATAATTACTGATCCTTCACATGTTCCCACACACCATCTAGAATTAGGTCTGCAGTTTCCATCATTACCACCTGACAGCCAGTCTTACTGTTTGGTTATGCCCATGACCATGGGGCAGTGCAGTGGCTCAGTGGTTAGCACAGTATCCTCAGCGCCGGGAACCTGGGTTCAATTCTACCCTCAGGCAACTGTCTGTTTTGAGTTTGCATGTTATTCCTGTATCTGCACGGGTTTCCTCCGGGTGATCTGGTTTCCTTTCACAATGCAAAGACGTGCAAGTTAGGTGGATTAGCCATGGGAATTGCAGGGTTACGGGGTTGGGTGTGGATGGGATGCTTTGTGAAGGGACGGTGTGAACTCGATGGGCTAAATGGCCAAATCAAGGCCAGGGTATTGGTAATGACTGATAAACACTCCTCCCCCTCCTGCAGCATCCTATGTTCTCCCATACATTATTGTCTACCCCCAACCCACACATCAAATGCTCCCCCTCTGCTACATGAACCTTACCCCTCAGCACTGAGTTCCCTAATTTTCTCAAAACAGCAGTGTCTCCTTGACTTTCATTCCGTTGACCTCAAAAGGACTGACCGCAGTCTTGGACAAATCACACTAACTATTGACTAACCATCCCCCTAGCTGACCTGTGTGCAATTTCCCAACAGACCTACCACAAATCTCTTGATGGTTTTCACCAGAAGTGGCAGACTGACCATGTCTCACTCTCCAGGCTGGAGTGAAACAGAGCCTGTGACCACGTACCCCAAGCAGATGATCCAGTATCAAGCCCTTGGACTGAGGTTGGATGCTACCGTTGGATTGGATGCTGTGAACATTGAAATAGACACACAGTGAGTGGGCAACCCTAAAATTGAGCCTAGTTGAATCCATGGATTGGGAGCCTGCCCCTTTACAAAGTGCCCTGACAGCTGCATTCCAATTAAAGATGCTATTGCGGTCTAAAGTGCAGCATTGAAATGCAAAACTATAGTGTCAGTGGATTTGTGATGTGCCATGATGCAGCGAGGCTAATACATGTCAGATGTTAAGGTCTATGGGGGAGAGGTTATGTGTAGTCTGTGTCTATGTACTCTGCCTGACATTTGGTGCTAAGTGTCCAAGATGAAATCCAGAAGAGCGAGCAAAAATCTGGAGTCACCAGGTTATCTTTCTGACTTTCATAACAGGAATTATTGCTGTTTAATTTCGATTCAACTGCTGAAGAATGGGAAACTGCATATTAATGAGGTGAGATGAAGGAGTAATGAGATGTTAATCCATGCTGATACATGCAAATCGGCATCTTGCTGATCACTACCAACAATCTCAAATTGGCGTTCAACACTTGGTGGAGAAAGGAACTATTTGTCTCATTGACAAGAAGTTTCTCGTTGGTCATTTCACCTGATTTTTCCAGTTTCTCTCCATGGTCTACATCATTCAGGAGCAGGGAAGATGCTGACCCAAGGTCACTGTGCCCAAGCAGAAAAAAGTAAGAACAACAGGTTTCTAAATGCACATTATTTAAGCTTTAGTCAACAGCTGAGACATCTCCATTGTATTTAATTTTAACTTAACATGGTAAATTGACCAGCGACATTGATGGTACAATATCAGACATGTGCTCTGTTTTCTAAATTTACTCATGGGACGTCGACATCACTGACCAGGCCAGCATTTATTGCCCATTCCTGATTGTCCAGTCAACCACAGTGGGGTTTTGGAGTCACACATAGGCCGTAAAGGACATTAGTGAACCAGAAGGGATTTTTTCAACAATCAAAATGGTTTCATGGTCACCATTAGACTCTTAATTCCTGAATTTTTATTTTTGCCTTTAAAGTTTCCTCAATCATTGATCCAGAGTTAACATTGCTGAAGCAAACCACCAACACTTTGAAAGTTTATTGACAAACTAAACTTATGTTGCTTGAATTTATTGCATTGTTTCATAGCCAGTTATACCTATTGCATTTGAATCAAAGGAAACTTGTAAAGGATAAATGTTTTGTTATATATGGGGAGTTAGTACGATACCAGTCCTTGAAACTGCTTCTTTGGGATTTTAATAATGACTATGTATAAAGTATATGGAATTAAGTTACAAAAACCAGGAACATCCCAAGTTGACTGTCTTTTTTATCCTGAATAAACTGATTTGGCCTGTGGTGACATTGGGAACAGCAATTCATCTCAATATCATTAAACGCAGAAAAAGAGAAAATAGTTCACCCAGGGTTCCAATTTTAAATTGTGATTCTTCATTACTTTAATTTGGGTGGCTAAACTCTTCCCACACTCCCTCTATCAAGCCTAAACTATGCCTAAGCTATGCCCAACCTTACAATAAAGCATAAGCATTGTGAGTATTTAAAGCCAATCAATGCAGGCAGGCTTGCTGTAAATAGGACTGAGCACACACCCTCATGAATGGGATAGAGATTAAATCATATTATGGATGGCATGAAAACCAGAAAGACTGGGATTCAGGTTCGATCCTGAATTAGTGAGTCTCAGTTTAGGAAACAATAGTGTTATTACAATTACCTTATAAACACTGGGCCTAACCGAGGAAGAAAAACCCATGAGAGAGAAATCATTTATGAATGTTGTTGACAAAATTGTTAGACTCAGAGGTAATTGCCTACTGTGGATGGACTAGCATCTGCATATGTGGTCCAGTCATTTTCTGGAGAAGATGCGAAATTGTTGGTGCCCATAAATCATTTTTTTCCAGTCTGAGGCATTGCCCTCACCTCAAAGAAGCATGTAGTCAGCACGGTGGCTCAGTGGTTAGCACTGATGCCTCAGAGTACCAGGGAACCAGTTTCAATTCTACCCTCAGGCAACCGTCTGTCCTGAGTTTGCACATTCTTCCTGTGTCGGCGTGGGTTTCCTCTGGGTCATAGAGTCATCGAGATGTACAGCATGGAAACAGACTCTTCGGACCAACTCATCCATGCCGACCAGATATCCCAACCCAATCTAGTCACACCTGCCAGCACCCGGCCCATATCCCTCCAAACCCTTCCTATTCATATACCCATCCAAATGCCTCTTAAATGTTAAAATTGTACCAGCCTCCACCACATCCTCTGGCAGCT
>NC_057720.1:14507142-14525502 GCF_004010195.1 Chiloscyllium plagiosum
CAGCCCATTGGCCCATCTGATCAAGATCCTGTTGTAATCTGAGGTAACCTTCTTCGCTGTCCACTACACCTCCAATTTTGGTGTCATCTGCAAACTTACTAACTGTACCTCTTATGCTCGCATCCAAATCATTTATGTAAATGACAAAAAGAAGAGGATGTTTGTGTCACTGGCTTATTTCCCGTCCTTGGTTGCCTTTGAGAAGGTGGTGATGAGCAGCCTTTTTGAACCACTGCAGTCCACGTGCTATAGGTAGACAGAGACAGTGAAGGAATGGCAATATATTTCCAAGTCAGGATGGTGAGTGGCTTGGAGGTGAACTTGAAGGTGTGGTGTTCTCATATCTCTGCAACTCTTGTCCATGGAAGTAGTTGTAGGTTTGGAAGGTGCAGTCGAAGGAACCTTGGTGAATTTCTGCAGTGTATCTCATAGATAGTACACACTGCTGCTGCTGAGTGTCAGTGGGGAAGGGAATGGATGCTGGTAAATGTGGTACCAATCAAATGGGCTGCTTTGTCCTGATGGCTTCAAGTTTCTGTAGTGTTGCTAGATCAGCATCCATCCAGGCAAGTGAGGAGTATTCCACTGCACACCTGCCTTGTAGATATTGATAGGGAGCCAGGAGGTGAGTTACTCGCCACAGTACTCCTAGCCTTTGACCTGCTCTTGTAGCCACTGTGCTTATGTGATGAATCAAGTTGAGTTACTGGTCACTGGTAACACCCAAATGTAGATAGTGGGAGATTCTGTATTGGTAATGCCATTGACTGTCAAGGGGCAGTTAGATTGTCCATTATTGGAGATGGTCATTGCCTGCCAATCTTCATTGGATTGATGGATACAGTGGTTGTGGTTCATCCTGTTTCTTTCCTTTCTGGCTCTTCATTCACCTTGTGAGCTGAGCAGAGATATTCTGCAAAGATTTTATCATGTACCTTTTCCTTTTGAAATTTCATTTTCTCTCCACAGCAGGATTCTCTAGGAAGCCAGGGAGGAGATTGCCGAGCCTTTGGCTTTGATCTTTATGTTGTCACTGTCTACAGGAATAGTGCCAGAAGACTGGAGGAGAGTAAATGTTGTTCCCTTGTTCAAGAAAGGGAGTAGAGACAACCCTGGAAATTATAGACCAGTGAGCCTTACTTCGTCTGTGGATAAAGTGTCAGAAAAGGTTATAAAAGATAGAACTTATAATCATCTAGAGAGGAATAAGTTGATTAGGAATAGTCAACACAGTTTTGTGAAGAGCAGGTCGTGCCTCACAAATAGTATTGAGTTCTTTGAGATGGTGACCAAACAGGTGGATGAGTGTAAAGCAGTTGATGCAGTGTATATGGATTTCAGTAAGGCGTTTAATAAGGTTCCCCATGATAAGCTATTGCATAAAATATGGAGGCATGGATGATTTAGTGGTTTGGATGAGAAATTGGCTAGCTGAAAGAAGACAGAGGTGGTGGTTGCCGGGAAATATTCATCCTGGAGTTCAGTTATTAGTGGGGTACCATAAGGATCTGTTTTAGGTCCACTGCTGTTTGTCATTTTTATAAATGACCTGGATAAGGCATAGAAGGATGGGTTAGTAAATTTGTGGATGACACACAGGTCGGTGGAGTTGTGGATGGTGCTGAAGGTTACAGAGGGACACATATAAGCTGCAGAGTTGGGCTGAGAAGTGGTGAATGGAGTTTAATGTGGAAAAGTGAGTTGATTCACTTTGGAAGAAGCAACAGGAAGAAAGAGTACTGGGCTAATGGTAAGATTCTTGGCAGTGTAGATGAGCAGAGAGATCTCGGTGTCATGTACATTGACCCTTGAAAGATGTCACCCAGGCTGATATGGTTGTTAAGAAGGCATACAGTGTGTTAGCTTTTATTGGTAGAGGGATTGAGTTTTGGAGCCATGAGGTCATGCTGCAGCTGTACAAAACTCTGGTGCAGTCGCACTTGGAGTATTGCATACAATTCTGGTCACTGCATTATAGGAAGGATGTGGAAGCTTTGGAATGGGTTCAGAGGAGTTTATTAGTTTGTTGCCTGGTATGGAGGGAAGGTCTTACAAGGAAAGGCTGAGGGACTTGAGGCTGTTTTCGTTAGAGAGAAGAAGGTTGAGAGGTGACTTAATTGAGACATATAAGATAATCAGAGGGTAAGATAGGGTGGACAGTGAGACCATTTTTCCATGGATGGTGATGGCTGGCATGAGGAGTAATAGCTTTAAACTCAGGGGTGATAGATCTTGGACAGATGTCAGTAGTAGTTTCTTTACTCAGAGAGTAATAGGGACGTGGAACGCACTGCCTGCAACAAGTAGACTCGCCAACTTCAAGGACATTTAAGTGGTCATTGGATAGACATATGGATGAGAATGGAATAGTGTAGGTTAGATAGGCTTCAGATTGGTTCCACAGGTTGGTGCAACATCAAGGGCTGAAGGGCCTGTACTGCGCTGTAATGCTCTATGTTCTAACCATTCACCCAGCTGCACAGGCATTATAATAGCAACAATGGCCTAAATGGCCAAATATATTGTTCTTACCTGAAATGGTCAGCAATGTTTGAGCCTGAGAGGTATAGTACACGGTGAGGTAATGAAAGGGTCACCCGGGATTGGTATGTGTCCTTTGCAGTGAATGGGTTTGTATGTGTTGTTGTTAACCCTTGAAATGTTTCATAATCTCCTCCCTCACAGGCCAAAACCTGACTATTCGAGTGTGGATGCTGTCATTTTCTTTCCCATTTTGCAGTTTCAGTTTTCAAGACGGTAGTTTCCATGCTCTGCCTCACATTTCAGTGAGGCCCCAAATATTGAAACATCCTTCATGGTAACCCTTCCCAAGTACCCCACAGACAAGCACCTGTACATATACCAAAATGGTCTGCATGAGTCTGCACCTGCCAACCTTTACCACCCAATCCCTGGCATATAAGGTGACCATGCCATGAGTGCTCGTACAGTGCTCCCGCCTAACATGCCAGGGTGATTCTTATAATTGATAAGACCCCCTTCCAAACTGCCCTGTTGACAACCATAATTCAATATATCTTCCTTTACATATACAGTTGCTTATCCTGTCAGTCACTCCCAATACACATAGCTCTCCTTCCCACAGCCCCTTCAAGATGACCACCCTCACCAATCCCATCCCCACAATTCCCATTGTTATTGGAGAAACACAATGGAATGACTCTGGCCCACCCCCTTGAATGTCCTAACCAGACAGCTCCAGACAAGAACACCCTTGCCTGATGCTTATACATCTCCCAAACTTTGTCTGTGCCAACTCCCAGACTGGCCACTAAGAAGCCACTGGGCTGACTGTGACCCAGTCCCCCAGACTGCCGAGTGATAGAACACCCTGACCATGGCTGAACCTCTGGACTCATCTCGGAGGCTGCCCTTGACCTACTGTGCCAGAATCTCTGATTGATGGGTGTCTCCATGAACTTCACTGAGGAGCACTCCCCTTAACCTTTGAGACATGGTCATTTACTAGCGGCAGGTGCAGTGTGCTCACCGTGTACTGGGCTGGCACATGTTGCAGGCACATCTCTCCACTCGTGAGAGTGACATAGAATTGTGCCATACAGCAAGATGCCTGCCCTCTTTACTGAGGACTGCTGACCAACAAGATAGGCTGCCTAGCTCTGCAACTGCACTAAAAGGCATGGATTCATAGACTCATACAATGTAGAAAAGACCCATTGGCTCTTTGAATCTTCACTGACATAACTACCATTAAAGGCACGCTAATTCCAACGTTTGCATTTATACCATATCCTTGAATGTTACAATATTTGAAGTACTCATCCAAATATGTTTGAAGGCCATAAGGTTTCTGGCCTCCATTGCACTCCCTGACAGTGCATTCTAGATTCCCACGCTGAATGAAAACATTTTTTCCCAAATCCCCCTAAACCTCCTGCTCCTTACCCTAAGACTATGCCTTTTCGTGATTGACCTCTCAACCAAGGGGAATAGCTTCCATACAGCTCATAATCTTAAACACCCCAATCATGCCCCGCCTCAGTCTTCTCTGCTCAGAGAAAACAATCCAAGCCTATTTAGTCTCTTCTTCTCAATTTCTTCATTCCAAGCAACATCCTGGAGAATCTCCTCTAATGGTATCTCATCCTTCCTGTATTGAGGTGACCAGAACTGTGCACAGTACTCCAGCTGTGACTGTCCATCACTCTGTACAACTCCAACATTATCTCCTTGCTCTTATTCTCTATGCCATGACTGATGAAAGCAAATATCTCATATGCTTTCTTAACTATCCTAGTCACAGGATCTGTGAATAATTACTTCTGCACCTCCCTCATCTTGCTTCTTCTTGCAAAATGCTCACACATATCAGGGTTAAATACAGGTCTGCCCATCTGGTCAATCTATTTATATCTTCCTGTAGCCTACAACAATCTTCTTTGTTATTAACCACTCTACCAATCTTGGCGTCATCTGAAAATTTGCTTAACGCTCCTTCCACATTCTCATCAATATCATTTATGCCTATAACAAAAAGTAAGGGTCCCAGTACTGATCCCTACTGTACATTGCTTCGCACTGGCATCCAGTCACTCAAAACACCTTCTATCGCTACCTTTTGTTTCCCATTACTGAGCAGGTTTCTGATCCAAATTTCCCTGAATTCCATGTGGTTTAACCTTCTTAATCAACCTTCCATGTGGGGCCTTGTCAAAAACTTTGCTAATACCCATATAAACTACATCAACTGAACTTCCCTCATCCACACATTTGATTACATTTTCAAAAACCTCTAGCAAATTTATTAGGCATGGCTTCCCTCTGACAAAGCCATGCTGACTATTTCTAATTAACCCATGCCTTTCCAAGTGGTTATTAATTTGCTCTTTCGGAATTTTCTCCAATTGTTTCCCTATCATTAATGTGATACTAACACCAGGCTGTAATCTTCTAATTCATCTCTACCACCCTTTTTAAAAAGTAAAACCATATTTAGCATCCTCCAGTCCTCTGGCACTTCCCCGTAGCCAGAGAGGAATTAAAAATTTGTGTCAAGGCTCCTGCAATTTTTCGCCTCAACTCCCACAGCAGCCTGGGATGCAATTCATTCACACCAGAGGATTTGCCAGTTTTAAAACCTGACAAAGCCCCCAATACCTCCCCATTTCCTGTGTCAAACTGTGCAAGTGTCTCACAGTCCCATTTCCTGAATTCCAAGCCTACGTTCTCTTTTTCTAGAGTAAGGACTGAAGAGAAGTATTTATTCAACAGCCTTCCAATGTCCTGCAGCTTCATACACAGATTGCTCCTTTGGTCCTCGTTCCCTGGTTAGCCTCTTCACTTTAATGGATTTATAAAATATCTCAGGATTCTGCCTAATCCTGCTCGCTAGCCCTATTTCATGCCCTGTTTTTACTCTTCTATTTGCTTTCTTAAATCCCCTTCAGCACTTCCTTTAGGGCCGCAGCTGAATTATTCCCTTTGGACTTGCTAAAAACCCTGCTCTTCTTCCACATCCAGTCCTGAATTGTCATGACATATTGTTCCTTTGTTTCCCTATGAAGGGTAAACATTGGATCTATACTGTCCCCAGCTCTTTTTTGAATGCCCCCCATTCCTTAGTAAACTTACCTGCAAGAGCTGCTCCTAATCTACCGAGGCCAGATCCCACTTTATTTTAATAAATCTGCCTTTCCCCAATCCAGAGTCGTCTTTTGCAGGCCATCTTTTTCTTTGTCCAGAACAAACGTGAACCGTAACGTATTGTGGTTGCGTTGACAAAACGTTCCCCCAATTCCACATCGCACACTTGCCCAGCTTCCTTCCTCAGAATCTGATCCAGCACTATGCCATCCTTTGTTGGGCCTTCTATGTATTGATACAAAAATCTCCCCTGGTTACATTTCAAGAAATCCACCCTCTTTAAACCCTTAACACAATGGCTGTCCCAACTTATGTTTGGAAGTTGAACTCCCTTGGTATAATTACCTGATTATTACTCTTTCACACTTGTGTGAACTTCTGCATTTGCTCCTCTATTTCCCACTGACTCTCGGGAGCCTATAATACACTCTCAGTAAAGGAGCTGCCCCCTTAACATTCCTACGTTCTACCCAAAAAGCGTCATTTGTTGGCCCATCCAAGATATCATCTCTCCTTATTACAGTGACTGACTCTTTAATTAATTGTGCTACACCATTACTCTTTTTACACCCTCCTCTGTCACCTAAAGACCCTATACCTGAAATGTTAAGTTGCCAGTCCAGCCCTTCCCTTGACCATATTTCTGTGATGCCAACAATATAATACTTGCATGGGTCAGTCCATGCCATTAACTCACTGTCTTACCTATTAAATCCTAGCATTAAAGACCATCCAGCCTTGCCTTACTCCCTTGACACTCAACATAGCTGAACTCAGTCTGAGTTGCCTTCTTTGCTGTAGCATGATGTGTTTCGGTTTCATTGATATTCTGTGTCCTTTCCCCCTGAGCATGGCACAGTAAGGCAAAATAGTGATGCAAGCAAGATGCTAAGTGAGTGAGTGTGAAGATAGTAAGCTGGCAGCCCTGAGATATGGTCTGTTTCAATCCGTGAATTGGGCACCTGATAACTGCTCTTTCCTGTCAGGAATTGTCGATGTCTAGTTTCCTCGCAGCAAGTGGTAGTATAAGAGTCATTGTAATGACTGTTAAACAAGAAATAATTGCCCTTAATATTCATCTCACCACTCCACTCACAAGAATCACGTATTGAACGCCCAGAATGTTTTTTGAAAATTCAATGAGTTGATCCCGAACATCAAGAATATGCTGACTAACTTTCCCACGTGTTCATCCCACATTTCTCACCATAGCCCACATCGTTCAGACATCTATAAGATTCTGCATCTTCATTCTAAATGTTGTTTGAATTCTGTCAGAAGGTCTGCCATGGCCCCTGTTCAAACCAAACAGTTTGTGGACATTCTGACAAGATGACTTTGATCTACCCTTGCATGCAGCACACACCCTGGTCACTTGCACAAATGAATTAAACTTACCTCTCCATAGGAATTTGTCCATTTATCAGCAAGCTATGTTTTCAAAATGTTTTCAACATTCTCTGTGCTTTAATGAACAAAATCATTGAGGATTGCATGCACTTTAGTACAATTTAAGACTGTTGACCGTTGTTTTATCTGTAGATTAACTTGTTTGCTGATTGCTTGAGCATGATTGGCATAATGTTTTCCATTGCTGTTCCCAATTTCACATTAATGATAACCATTTAATAATTAATTTCTTTTCAGTGATTAGAGTCATAGAGTCATAGAGATGTACAGCAGGAAACAGATCCTTCGGTCCAACTTGTCCATGCTGACCAGCTATCCCAACACAATCTAGTCCTACCTATCAGCATCCAGCCCATATCCCTCCAAACTCTTCCTATTCATATACTCATCCAGATGTTTAAATGTTGCAATTGTACCAGCCTCCAACACTACTTCTGCCAGCTCATTCCATACACATACCACCCTCTGTGTGAAAAGGTTGCCCCTTAGGTCTCTTTTATATCTTTCTCTTCTCACCCTAAACCGATGCCCTCTAGTTCTGGACTCCCCCACCCCAGGAAAAATACTTTGTCTATTTATCCTATGCCCTTCATGATTTTATAAATCTCTATAAGGCCTCCGACGCCCAAGGGAAAACAGCTCCAGCCTATTTAGCCTCTCTCTATAGCTCAAATCCTCCAACCCTGGCAACATCCTTGTAAATCCTTTCTGAACCCTTTCAAGTTTCACAACATCCTTCCAATAGGAAGGAGACAAGAACTGTATGCAATATTTGAAAAGTGGCCTAACTATTGTCCTGTACAGTCACAATGTGACCTCCCAACTCCTTTACTCAATATTCTGACCAATAAAGGAAATGATTTGGAGATGCTGGTGTTGGACTGGGGTGTACAAAGTTAAAAATCACACAACACCAGGTTATAGTCCAACAGGTTTAATTGGAAGCACTAGCTTTCAGAGCGCTGCTCCTTCATCAGAATTACCAATTCTGTGTCTTACAATTGTATCCTCCACAACCACCTGATAAAAGAGCAGCGCTCCAAAAGCTAGTGCTTCCAATTAAACCTGTTGGACTATAACCTGGTGTTGTGTGATTTTTAACAATAAAGGAAAGCATACCAAACGCCTTCTTCACTATCCCTCTACCTGCAACTCTACTTTCAAGGAATTATGTTGATTGACTCTATGGATTCATTTATTTAAAACAGATTCATGTAAAGCATAGCATAAGTTGTGAAGTACACATTACAGCAAAGAACAGATTTCAGAGTGTACAGTTTGCAAACCTGTAAAGATAAACTGGGAGACAGAGTTACAACATTGTACACGTGTACGACATGGAATCATTAGAGGCAGGGTACACACGCAACAAAATATTCCATAGCTTCAGAACTCTTTGAAAAATGAAATCTCTCCTCATGTCCTTATCAGTGTGACTCAAGTTCTAGTTAGCCTCCAGTTAAATGTACTGCTCAAGTTAAACTTGTTATGTCGGCATCTGTTTTAAGATGATACTGTTTGAGGGAAGAATATTAGTCAAAATAATTACCATTTGTTACGATTGGACAATTTCCATAATATTGCAGGGCTAGGATGGACAACTACACTCTCAAACTGCATAGCCTCAACATTGAATTTGCCTGTTTCCAAACCTCTCCTCCTCAAATCCCACCCCAGATCCAACTCAGCTCCATCCTCTTGACCTGTCCATCTTCCTTCCCAACTATCTGCTCCACAGTTCCCACTGACCTATCGTCATCCCACCTACCTTTCTCCAGCCCCACATCCTCTCCCCTTATTTACTTCTGAGTCCCCTTGCCCCTCCCAATTATGCTCAAAACGTCGACCCTGTTCTCCTCAGATGCTGCCTGACCTGCTGTGCTTTTTCCAGCACCATGCTTTATCAACTAAAACCCTTGCTACCTAAATCTATCTACCACTTCCTATTGCAATTCATCAACAGAGGATAGTGTACAAACACTTTGGAGAAGAGACTCCAATAATAAATAGCTTGCTGATAGCTGGGCTCAGACATGGACATGGGACATTTGACTGGGGTTGTGGAATGAAAGCAGTACCTGGGAAGATTCAGGAGAGCAGGAAATTAATTGTTAAAAAGATGAAGAATGCAAATGTTGGGCTTTGTTGGAATACTGTAAGAAATGTCAGCATGCAAACAAGATGATGCATTAAAATGGAAAGTGATCGGAAACTTTGAATCAATCTTTTGAAGGGAGTGGGTATGTTTCATAAAGCAGTCACACAGTCTGCATTTGACCGCCTCTACACTGGTGAGACAAAATGCAGACGAGGTGGCTGCTTTGAGAAATACCTCCATTTTGTTTGGCAAAATGAACCATACCTACACTTGCCATTTTAATACATCTTGTTCTCAAGCTAACACTTCTGTCCTCGGCCTGCTGCAGTATTCCAGTGAAACCCAATACAAGTCAGAGGAAAAACACTTTATTTTCCATTGAGGCACTTTACAACCTTCAGGACACAACATTGAGTTCAACAACTTCAGACCATGAATTCTGTCCTTCACTTTCATTACCTGCCTCCCATCCAAACCAGAATCTCAACTGCTCTCAGTGGAGCTGCCCAATTTTCTGCTAATAACATCTCGCATTAAGACTTACTTCTCATCTATATCTCCTCTTCCATTAGCACTCTGCATTGGTTTAGCTTTGGAGCACCCATCTGTCCACTTATACTTCCTTCCCCTTTTCACTGCAGGATAAAACCCATCACATTGTCAGCTGCTTTCAGTTCCGAGGAAGGGTCATATTGGACACAAAATATTAACTTTGTTTCTCTGTTCACAGACACAGCCAAAACTGCTGAGTTTCTCCAGAACTTTCTGTTTTCATTTAAGATTCCAGCACCTGCAGTACTGTTCTATTTTAGTATTAAATGAATCTGTTTTGTTTCATTAAAGACTCGTTTAACACTGCAGCACAAAATGTTTTAATTTATGGTCAGGAGCACCAAGAGCCAGGAATCAAAAACAAATACAATGTCTGACTTGCTGTCACAAAGTGGGGCAGAAGTACAAATTTTAAATTGTTGAAGAAACAAACACAGTCATACATTAGAAATGCACCAGAAATGCCAACCTTAACGCCAATTTTGTCAGTTACATTTCCAAGTGGCATAATCTACAAATGGCTACATCTTAAAAAGCAAGTCATCCTTGTATTTGATTCAATGATATAGTGTATTATTGGATCATTATTTGTCATTTTGTGTTTAGTTCATAGATAATGATGGTATGAAATCTCAGCTCAATGCTGGCCACTAGTTCTGAGATTTCTGTCCTGCTCTGGTCCTAATCACCAAAATTATGTCAGCCCTCCAATCTGGTATTGAGAACATACAGATATTAAGTCAAGGTCCTGCCTGTCTGTTCCAATAGTCACCTGAGCAGATTGAAAAGATCTGATGGCACAACTTAAAAGGGAATAGGAAGTCACCTCGGTTAACATTCCTCGATGACATTACCAATAAACAGATCCATTGGTTATCCATTCAATAGCTGTTTTTGGAGTGCTGCTCGCAAAATGTACTGATTTTATTTAACTGCTGAAATAACTGCACAGAGGCCGATATCCACATGTGCACATGGACTCTAACCAGCCAGCTCAGAGCCAGTTCCTAGAATGATAAGACTCTCTGAATCTCCAGGATATATCTGTCAGCCAGGGCTCCCTGATTGACCCAGATTAACAACCCCAATCAAGGATCTCTTGGTCAATGAGATCCACATGGCTGTCATTTCAATCACCGCATCCCTCTGCCCTATGTCCGTGTATGTAGGCCTATTCTTTCTCTTGTAGCTTCTCCTGGGACATTTTTTCCCCAGGTCTAATTCTTCTGACTCTGACTTGGACACGGGCAGCTTGTACTAACTATAGTCCATCTCTTGCATTTGGAGCATCTCCAGAGGGTTTTCTCCTCTTCTTCAGGTGGTAACCATATCAAGGCTGTATCCATCTTGGACTCTGAGGCTTCTTTGATGTTTCTGGCAGCCTTTCTGGCTGTTCTGAGGGGCCAGATGTGTTTTGCTCCTGCCCTGTTTACAAGGTAGCAGCTTTCACGTGATCCACATGATTGTTCAGAACTGCCTCATCTACCTGTATGTCATAGAATCACAGAGATGTACAGCACGGAAACAGACCCTTCAGTCCAACTCATCCATGCCGACCAGATATCCCAACCCAATCTAGTCACACCTGCCTGCAGCTGGTACATATCCCTCCAAACCCATCCAAATGCCTTTTAAATGTTGCAATTGTACCAGCCTCCACCACTTCCTCTGGCAGCTCATTCCACACACGTACCACCCTCTGCGTGAAAAAGTTGCCCCTTAGGTCTCTTTTATATCTTTCCCCTCTCATCCTAAACCTATGCCCTCTAGTTCTGGACTACCCCACTCCAGGAAAAAGACTTGATCTATTTATCCTAGCCATGCCCCTCATGATTTTAATAACCTCTATAAGGTCAGCCCTCAGCCTCCGATGCTCCAGGAAAAATAGCCCCAGTCTGTTCAGCCTTTCCCGATAGCTCAAGTCAAAGGACCTGACCTTGCATCGAGCTTATCTCGTACCCATGAGGGCCATTTCTGTGGTTTCAACACCAAACTTCATCCCCTCAAGTAAATTGTCTTGTCTTACAAAGAGGCATGTGACTGGTATTGGTGATCCTGCTGTCATTTTACCCCACCCCCAGGTCCAGTGATATCAGGTGCAGAGTCTTCTTCCCATCAGTAACTCTGCTGGGGCTACCCCTAAAGTTGCTTGAAGTGTGGTGCTACAATCGAACAGGAACTGGGACAGTTTGGCATTGAGTGAAGCTGTAAGCTGTTTCTTTCAGCCTGCCTTCAACATTGAGACTGCTCTTTCCATCAGACCATTGGAAGATGGATGAGGTTGATCCGTCCAAACATGCCAAATGCCATTTCACTTTAGAAACACTCAAAACTCCTGCTGGTAAATGATGTCCAATTGGCCATGACTAATACTTCCAGGAGTCCGTGTATTGAGAACTATGTTCATAGCTTTTCAATCATCATCATCCCTGAGTTTACTGAATGAACTCTATGCATATCCAATCACTTTGAATGGGCATCCACAATGATCATAAATAATCAGCTCATGATAGGACCAGCATAGTTGATATGTAACTGAGTCTAGGGTTTACCCAGCCATTCCCACGAATGTGGGGTCGCTGCTGGCAGTAATTTTTGTCGTTGTTGGCACTCTGGATGTTGCCCCTCCAACACAGCTGTGTCGGCACCCAATCTAACTATGACTTCTATAGCTATATAACTTCTCACCAACAGCTATAACTTCTTGCCAACATTTTCATTTTGGAAACCCTTCGATGACCTTGGTGGAGTTCAGCCAGTACTTGGTGATGACTTTTACACGGATCAATCATTTTTGTTGCTCATGGTAATATGGCATTCTCTCCAGTGATCTGGTTTCACTGGGTCCAGATACGTATCAATCCTGTTTGTGATAGCCCTTTGACATCCCCCATCACCACTGGCTGTTTTAGTTTTGCCAGGATGGGATCATTTTGTGTCCACAGTCGGATATTGTCATGGTGACTGGAAGGGTGACCAGAAAGTTTAAAATCAAACGGACTCTTCCAGGTTTTATGGACCGAGCCTGACCCCTCAAAACATTTTCAACCTGGTAGCCCAGACCATAACTTTGCTAGTTGTTTTAGGTAAGTGTATAGTGGATATTCCCAGAGTGAATTAGGTGGACTGGCTGCCAAGTTTTAAACAAACAAAATTTATTTACAAAATTACAAAATCAAACACAAATTACAGAAAATAGAATACCAAATACTTAACCCATCCAAAAACGCCAACAGACTATCCTGACTTAAGATTCTGGATTAGTGGTGCTGGAAGAGCACAGCAATTCAGGCAGCATCCGAGGACAGGTTACCCTTATCCTGACTTAAGATGCTGTTCCAAGAATACTTGTAACAATCCCAATACACACATCCCTTAGCACAAAGAGTAAAAATGATACAAACAGCTTACAGGTTACAAAGTCACAAGAGAGATTTCAACAGCCTTTTACACACATCCCTGCTGCAACCAACTCTATTCTAAACAAAGGTTAGCTACATAGCTAGCTGGCCACTCCCCTTTGATTGTACCGGTTTTTTAAAGAGGTAGAAGCCTTAGGCTGGAGGCATTAGCTGTTAGGGGTAAACAAAAAGCCTCCCAATAAATCTTTCAAACCCAGCCTAGTTGGAGCCTGACCAATTACCCCTTCTCTGAAAAAAAACTCAAGGGTACAGTAACCTTGTAAAATAGTCAGTATTGTGACACAGGGGAGGCACCACTGGTGGTGTATCAGCTAGTTGGAGGCAGCTCAAGCCATCTGCATTTGTTACTTGGCCTCCTGGATGGTGCTCCAACTTGTAATTGTACACATTGAGAATAAGGGCCCACCGCTGAATTCAACCTGAAGCAATGAACGGCATGGCTTTGTCTTCTTTAAGTAGTCCCAGCAGGGATTTATAGTCTGTTACTATTACTAATTTATATCCATAAAGGTATTGTTGGAACTTTCTCACATCAAAGATGTCCTCCAAACCTTTTTTTTATAGGTATTTTTATTGAAAGAAAAAAGAGATTTTTTTAACATTTTTTACAAAATTACAAAGTAATACAAATATAAATATTAATATACAATTAAATATGTATATAAAAGAAATAAATAATAACCATAACACAACAAAAGAAAAAAAAGAGAAAAAATCTCAGTTAGCTCCTAATCTATCCTACAAACAACCAAAGCATAAAATAAGATATCTTACATTACTAGTAAGAAATAACGTAATAATTAAATAATTAAGTATGTACTCAAAATGGATTAACATAAGTCATAATAAAAGCAGTATTTATATAGGATTTCACCTCCGGTGGGGGGGTGCCGCAGCCTGGACCAGCCAGAACCACTACCACAGCCAGACAAAAGCCCTTGACAATATGGCTGAAACATCTGTGTCCATATAGTTCAGAAAGGGCTGCCATATTTTATAGAATTTTTCAGATTTTTGATGCACCATATTTGTGAGGAAGTCAAGGGGGATATATTCCATGATTAACCTATGCCAGTTCAAAAGTCCTGGAGGGCCCTCAGCAACCCAATTCACTAAGATATTTTTCCTTGCACAGAAAGAGAGAATGGAGAATAGTTTTCTCCCGTGCACATCCAGGGAGGGCAGATTTGAAAAGCCCAGGAGAAAGAGACACTGGAACCAATCCAATGTCCATTCCCAAGATTTCTGTCAGACCATTTGCTACTCTTGTATTGCGGATCTTGTGACATGTCCATAAATAGTGCATGAGAGTGCCCACTTCTATTTTACATTTTGGACACATTGGGGATGTTCCTACCCTAAATTTTGCCAGTCATTCCGGTGCTATATGAGCCCTACGGAGTATTTTTAATTGAATAGCTTGAGTTCTATTACAAATAAAGACCTTTCTGGCATTTTCCCAGATGTCCTCCTACATTTCTGAAGGGATTTTAAACCCCAATTCCTGGTTCCATGTTTTAAACAGTCGTTCCGTGTCTTTTGATACCTCGCTATGTAATGAGTGATAGAGTACTGACTGAGGGTGGACCCATTGGCCATAGCACTCTTCTCTCCCTATCCGATTTGTAGGGACTGTCTAATAATGTGGTCTTCTTCTGTAAATAATCTCGTGTTTGGAAATACTGAAAAAGGTCTCCATTAGGCAGTCCAAACATCTGGTGCAGCTGCTCAAAAGATATCATGACCTCCCCATCGAACAGCTCCCCTAAGCAAGGGACACCTCTGGATCCCCAGGTTTTAAATATAGCATCTGTCTGCCCCGGCTGAAAACCCCATGGTCCCACTCTTGGAATATAAGGAGAGGTTTTTTTTGTAAATTACCCTCATTTGCTGCATTATCCTCCAGGCTTTAATTGTATTTAATACAATAGGGTTTTTACAATACGCTATAATAGCTCTCATCTTATCTAAAAATAAAAGATTGATAATGGGACACTTTGCTTTGGAGGTCTCGATGTCTAACCAAATTGATTGTGGGTCCCAATCAGCTACATAGCCTAATAGAGAACTCAACTATTACCTCCTAAAGTCTGGAAAATCCAGTCCTCCCCTTGCTTGTGGAAGCCGCAGCTTCTCTAATTTGATAAAGCGCCGTTTATCATTCCAAATAAAGGAACCAAGCCAGCCGTGTAGTTTATGTAACGTCAGTCTCGGCAACATCAAAGGGAGCATTCTCATAGGATATAAGAGACGAAGCAGAATATTCATTTTAACTAGAGCTACTCTGCCGAACCAGGATATTGGGACATCCCCCAGCATTGAAGGTCCTGCCTTATTTTCTCTAGTAGGTGCATAAATTGGCTTTATGCAGCTGACCAGTACTGAGGTGATAAAAATACCTAAGTATAGAAAACCCTCCAGTGACCACCGAAAGGGAAAGCAAGATCCGTCCGATAAATTGGGTATACTAGCGAGACCACCCAACAGAATAGCCTCCAATTTCATAAAACTGATTTTGTAGCCTGAGAACATACTAAATAGATTAATTACTTGAATTAAGTGGGGTACGGATATCAAAGGATTACTTAAGAACAGGAGGACATCATCTGCATAAAGAGTGATTTTATGTTTACCCGAACCAACTCTCAGAGCCACTATGTTAGAGTCGGTTTGTGTAGCTCCTGCTAGTGGTTCAATTATTAGCGTGAATAAAAGCGGTAAGAGAGGACACACCTGACGACAGCCCTACCCACGCTGAAGCTATCCGAACCTAAACTATTGGTAATCATGGCTGCTTTGGGGTCATTTTATAATATTGTGACGCATTTAGAAAATACCTCTCCAACACCAAACCTTTCCAGTGTGTAAAAAAGATATGACTATTCAACCGGGTCAAATGTCTTCTCTGCATCCAAGGAGACAACTATCCCCGGTATTCTTTCCTGTTGACAGGCTTGTATCATATTTAAGACCCTTCTAATGTTGTTAGATGATCTACAGCCCTTGATAAACCCTGTCTGGTCTTCTTTTATGATATATGGCAAAACCCTCTCCAATCTTAATGCTAATACTTTAGAAAGGATTTTAAAGCCTACATTTAGCAAGAGTATTGGTCTGTATGATGAGCAATCTTCTGGGGCCTTTCCTTTTTGAAGAATGAGAGAGATATTTGCTTTTCTCAACAAAGGTGGGAGGCAGCCTGACTATGTGAGTAATTATACATGTCTATAAGTGGACCAGCCAGTTCCCCTACGAATTCTTTATAAAATTCAACCTGGACTCCATCCGGTCCAGGTGCTTTGCCACTCTGAAGCTGTCTAATTGAGTCGAGTACTTCCTGGGTTACCAGGGGAGCATTCAGGATCGACACCTGCTCAGAGGTTAAATCCGGAAAGGCCAAGTTTATAAAGAAGGACTCCATCTTCTTAGTTCTATCCTCACAATTCTGCAATTTATACAGTTCAAAATAGAACTTTCTAAAGGCTGTATTGGTCCTTTTAGGATCACAAGTCAGAGTACCAGCACTTTCACTAATGGACGCGATAGCTTGAGGGGCCTTTTTTTTCCTAGCAAGATAATATGGAATTCAAAAGGGTCAAGGGAGCAAAAAACATATCGATTCTAGTATGATACTTGTGTGGGTTAGAGTAAAAAGTAAAGTCTCTGCCCTGGGCTGAAGACACCTCCACACATCTACTAGCCCGAGCTCCTTATTCAGATCCGCCAGTTGTCTGGATCTAAGAGATATACCCATAGTACTATTGGGTATCCTATCTGTCTCTGAGTCCATAATACAATTAAAATCTTCTCCTATAATTGTATGGGGGGCCCCAAAAGCTATCAACTTGGAGAACGCTTCTGTTACAAATTTGAAGGGGTGTGCCAGGGGGCAATAAAGATTCAAAATCCCATACTCCTCTCCATTTATTAGGGCTTTGATCAGTATATACCGTCCAGATTCATCTTTTATCTGGCTTAAGATTTTAAAAGTAAGATTCTTCCAAATGAGAATGACTCCTCCCCTACTTTTTGAGCTAAAAGATGAGAAAAGGCCTGGTCACATCCACCCTGTTGTAATTTTAAGTGCTCTCTGTCAAGTAGATGTGGCTCCTGTAAAAGAGCTATATCAACCCTTTCTTTTATAAGGTTTGATAGTATCTTAGAACATAGAACATAGAACAATACAGCACAGAACAGGCCCTTCGGCCCACGATGTTGTGCCGAACATTTGTCCTAGCTTAAGCACCCATCCATGTACCTATCCAATTGCCGCTTAAAGGTCACCAATGATTCTGACTCTACCACTCCCACAGGCAGCGCATTCCATGCCCCCACCACTCTCTGGGTAAAGAACCCACCCCTGACATCTCCCCTATACCTTCCACCCTTCACCTTAAATTTATGTCCCCTTGTAACACTCTGTTGTACCCAGGGAAAAAGTTTCTGACTGTCTACTCTATCTATTCCTCTGATCATCTTATAAACCTCGATCAAGTCACCCCTCATCCTTCGCCGTTCCAACGAGAAAAGGCCGAGAACTCTCAACCGATCCTCGTACGACTTCCTCTCCATTCCAGGCAACATCCTGGTAAATCTTCTCTGCACCCCCTCCAAAGCTTCCACATCTTTCCTAAAGTGAGGCGACCAGAACTCCACACAGTACTCCAAATGTGGCCTAACCAAAGTCCTGTACAGCTGCAACATCACTTCACGACTCTTGAATTCAATCCCTCTGCTAATGAACGATAATACTCCATAGGCCTTCTTACAAACTCTATCCACCTGAGTGGCAACCTTCAAAGATCTATGTACATAGACACCAAGATCCCTCTGTTCCTCCACCTGACTAAGAACCCTAACGTTAACCCTGTATTCCGCATTCTTATTTGTATTTCCAAAATGGACAACCTCACACTTGGCAGGGTTGAACCCCATCTGCCACTCCTCAGCCCAGCTCTGCATCATATCTAAGTCCCTCTGCAGCCGACAACAGCCCTCCTCACTGTCCACAACTCCACCTATCTTCGTATCATCTGCAAAATTACTGACACACCCTTCGACTCCCTCATCTAAGTCATTAATAAAAATTACAAACAGCAGAGGACCCAGAACTGATCCCTGCGGAACTCCACTTGTAACTGGGCTCCAGGCTGAATATTTACCATCTACCACCACTCTCTGCCTTCGACCGGTTAGCCAGTTTTCTATCCAATTGGCCAAATTTCCCTCTATCCCATGCCTCCTGACTTCCCG
>NC_057720.1:14526974-14580984 GCF_004010195.1 Chiloscyllium plagiosum
GTGGATTGCGCTTCGGCAGGTCGGTGTGGACTTGTTGGGCCGAAGGGCCTGTTTCCACACTGTAAGTAATCTAATCTAACCATCACTTGTCCCGGTTCATTACCGAGTACCAAATCCAATATGGCCTCCCCTCTGGTCGGACAATCTACATACTGTGTTAGAAAAGCTTCCTGGACACACTGCGCAAACACCGCCCCAACCAATCTACTTGATCTAAAGAGCTTCCAATCCTTTTGATTGGTGAACTACTCCCCTTGACACTCCAGGTGCACCACCTAAGCGAATAGCTAGCCATAATCGTCCAGGCAAGCCCGAGACCCTCCAGGAGGAAGAACCCCATCCAAAACACCCTGAGTAAAGACCAAGCAAAATCGTTATCGATACGATTTGAATCTTACAGTCTATTTAAGAGAATCCAAAAATTCTTTAGCCTTCTCCGGTGATCCAAAGTTGTATATGGATCCTTCGTGGTTGAAGTGCAGTGTTGCTGCGTTACACAAGGAATATTGGATATTTTGGTCTCTTAGACGCTTCTTCACCTCATCCAATACCCTCCTCTTGCAGACCATGGCTGGAGAAAAATCCTGGAATAACATAATCCTGGAACCCTTGTGCATCATGTCCTGGGGATCCTTCCCCAGGATTCTAGAGGCTTCCAGGAGTGTCTGCTTCTCTTTATAGCATTGGAACCGGAACAAAACTGGGCGGGGGCACTGGTCCAGCCTTGGCTTGCATGTAGCAACCCGGTGGGCCCACTCCACCGTACCTGGCCTGATCCGGACTCCAACTTTAATATTTGAGGGATCCATTGCTCCAAAAAAACTGCAAGCTGGCCTTCCTCTTCCCATTCGGGAAGGCCCAGCAACCAAATATTTTTTCAACGACCCCGATGATCGAGGTCATCGATGTGCTCTTCCAAGGTCCGGACTCGTGGCTCGAGAGCCCGGACCCTGCTCACAGCCAACTCGGCAGCAGTTTCCGAGGTTCGCGGCCTTTTGCTCCGCCCCTCCGACGCGTTGTTCGAGTTTTTCAATTTCTCGGTCGTGCTTCTGCAGCACAACCGAGAATGACTCCCACCTGGTCCTTGATTCTTCAATGAAGGCATCGTTCCTCTCCTGCAGCTTGTTGATCCCAAAGGTCAGGCTCGCCTTTGCAAGTACGTCCCCCGAGACGGCCGCGGACATCTCTGCTGCTATGGGAGGGGGTGGGGGAGGGGTCTCTGCCTGTTGCGAACTTCGGGAATTTTTGCCCTTAGTCATTTTAAGAACAACACCAAACTGTTCAAGTTTGATGCAAAATGACTAAGTATGCTGGGCAAAAGCTATTTTAACTGGTATGGTGAAGGCGGGTGCCCCACTTTGCCTGAGTCTTAGGCAGAGCACTACAGACTCAGACTTGCTGGGTTGCTGCCATCTTGAATCTCCTACCAAACCTTCAGAGCATACTTGTGTTTGGCAGGAGCCAAATTCTGGGAAACACATGCTATCGAGCTTTCCTCTCTGTTGAGCCCCAGATAACATATGAGGAGGCATCACATGTCAGCATCACCTCTTGCCTGGGATTGTAATGAGCCAACACCTTAGATGACGGCAGCTGCTTTTTCACTTCCCTCAAGGCTACCTCTTGGCTCCATGATCATTTCCAAGGCTGACCCATTTTACACATTCAATAGCAGGTATAAGGGTGCAAAGACGGAGACCACATCATGTATGAATTTTCTATACTAATTCCCCAACCCAAGAAAAGACCTAAGCTCCAGTACAGACATGGGAGCCGGGGCATCTTTGATTGCTCTTGCTTTATCTTCCAATGGGTGTAACCTGGTCTTGTCGATTCTGTAGCCCGCATAGGTCACTCGGGATGTCTGAAACAGAATTTTTCCTCTTAAGGCATACGCCCACCTGGGAGAAATGTTTAAGCACTATGTCCAAATTCTCTAAATGCTCTTTATTGGTATTCCTGGCTATTAGCACACCATCCAGATAAATGGCAGCCTAGAGTAGACCTTTTAAAATGCACTCCACTGTCCGCTGGAAAAGGATGCAGACAGATGATAACTCAGATGGCAGTACTGTATGTTGGTACAAGCCCTTATGGGCATTAACTGTGGTGTACTTCTGGAACCCTTCATATAGTCACAGTCGCAGGTATGTATGGCTCATGGCCAGCTTCATAAAGGACAGCAGCCACCCCTTGCTGGTTTTGTGAACAAGTACATAGTGTAAGGGATTGGGTTTTTATCCAGCTGCATGGAGTGGTTTACTATTTGCTTACAATCTTCACTTACCAAATGGTCTCTTAGCATCTCGTTCAGGGTTAATCCAAAGTCACATGCTTTTGCCAGTCATCTTAACCTTGTCAAAAATCCCGATACAGATTCCCCTGGTCCTTGAACAGCCGAATAAAACCGATAGCATCTCAGAATTAGAGGAGGCTTGGTTTCTAATATTACTTAAATAAATCAGTCAATTATTGAAAGATTTTAATATATAGTGCCTTAGGAAAATTTAAACTCCTAATAATCGAAAATTTAGGTCCACTAGCAGTCAGAAGGATTACTTGTTGCTTTTCATCTACTCCAATGCCATTTGACTGGAAAAAATAATGCATTCTTTCCACATCCTGAGCCCAGTCTTCAAGGGCAGGATTGAAAGAGTCAAGCTTCCCAAGTAATGGCATGATGCCAGAAATTCTTAGATGACTCGAAGATGACTGTCACCAGTGTATTTTCTTCAGAAGCTTACTGTTGTCTCTCGTTGCCAGTGAAATAACTTCACGGAGGTCAGTACTCTGTCACCAAGTCAACCTTTATTTACATGCACACAGTACACAGGCTCTGACTGTCCAATTCAGAGCCAGTTCCTAGAATGAGGAGACCTTCTGATACTCATGTTTATCTCTGTCAGCTAGGGCTCCCTGATTGGCCCAGGTGAACAACCCCAATCAAGGATCTCATGGTTAATCTGGCACTATGGATCAACTACATAGAATACATATGTGACGCTAACCTTATTTTTTGCCTGCCTGTTAAAGTAGATATTTAAGATCCCATGGCAACTATTCAGTCAAGAGCAGAGGCACACTCTTGATGTCCTAGCCAACAGTTACCTCTCGACAGATTGCAGGTCATTTATCTCACTGCCATTTGTAGAACCTTGCCATGCAAAAACTGCATGCTACATATGCCAACATTATAACAGTAATCATGCTTCAACAGTATTTTATGGGTTTTGAAATTCTTTGGAATGTTCTGGAAATATAAAAGAAGCTATATCAATTATATTGTATTCTAAATGCTCCTCCAGCCCTAAACCCAGCTAGAACCCTCACTCTTACATTTCTGGGATTTTCTGCATCCTCAATTTTTATTGCTCCATCTTTGGTGGCCACGCCCTCAGCTTTCTAGGGCATAATTTCTGACCTTCCCTTCATAAACCTCAACGCCTTTCTCTTTTTCTCTAAAGTCCCTCTTTGACAAAAGGTCACCCAACCTGATAGCTCCTTATGTGTTTCTGTTTAAACGTTTGTCTCATAACATTCATGTGAAGCTTCCTTGGATGATTTAATACAGTAAAGGCACTATATAAGTGAAAGTTGTCATTGTTATTGTTATAAAGCGGAGGTTAACCCCCCCACGCCACCAAGAACAAAAGCCAAAACACCCAAAGAGGAGCACCTTACCCAATAATCTGTAAAAAGAGTGTGAAAAGTGTGTAACTTGTTTTTCAACCATGATGTGGAGTGCTGGTTTTGGACTAGGGTGTACAAAGTTAAAAATCACACAAGACCAGGTTATAGTCCAATTGCATGACACTGTGATCTTTTGCTAGAAATTCTGTGTCTTATGATCCTTCCCCACTAGTTACCTGATGAAGGAGCAGTGCTCTGAAAGCTAGTACTTCCAAATAAACCTGTTGGACTATAATCTGATGATGTATGATTTTTAACTTTGCTTTTCAGCAACTTTTAGTGGTTGAATAAAATAAATCCCTGACACTCACCTCAAAATCAACAAATAATAATTTAATTATCTAAATCTAATTGTACACAAATTAACTAAACTATTAACAAACCAAATAAAATCCCTTCCAACTACTGACTATTCCCAAATAAAACAAAATTCTAATGGTAAGCTGTTCCAATACATACAAGCCCCACTCAGATACACGAAAAAAAACAATGTAGTCTCTTGAAATTACAGCCAGGTTACGTGTCTTCCGGAATGTTCTGTGCCTTCTCCATTGATTCATCTGTCAGGAATGTCTTCTCTGTCGTTGGTACCACTGTTAATTATACAATGCTATCTCTAATACACAGATGACTGCGAGAGCCAGCGATTCTCTTTCAAGAGCTGAGGACTGTTAGCTCTGGTGGATGGCAGCTTGCTCTGGGCTCTTTGTCCAGCTGGCCCCTTCTTTTATACCCTTATTGACATATCAATTTTTCTTGCAATAGGATTGGTCCTATCTTGTCAAAACCATCAGATTTAAATTTAATAGGTTTTTTGTATTTAAGTAGGTAAAAACAAGGACTGGAGATGCTGGAAACTAGAGTCTAGATTAGAGTGGTGCTGGAAAAGCACAGCAGGTCAGGCAGCTTCCGAGGAGCAGGACTTTTGGTATCTAAGTGCCTTGTTCAAATTGATTGGCTAAATTCAAAAGCCTGTCACCTTAGTAAAAACTGCAGCTTGGCCACTTAACTGTTCAGTTGGCCTTTCAAACTCAAACTTGCTCACAGACATCTATTTTAATCTCTAAACATAAAAAATGCACCATCTTTTAAGAGACCATGCAATACTTTCCCCATTTTACAAACATCAGATTCTAACTTCCTGCCTCCCAATCTATGATTACTTCACCCAACTTTGAAACAGTTATTCTTCTTGCCACTCAAAAGTGTTTTGTTTACTTAAGAGTGAAGAGATATACTAACGCAAATGCATAATGTAAATGCAAATATTATTGGACCTCAGTAGGTATAATTACATTTCAAGCTTACAGATTAATTTGCCAAAATGATTTTTTCATTTTTTACACATTGAACAGATGTTTATTGAAAGTAATTCTCATAACCGAAAATACCAGATAATATTTATATCTAACACATTAAATCAGCAGATAAATAAAACAACTTGCACATCATCCTACTCACAATCAGGGACACCACAGATGATCTACTGTTTTGTTTTGTAAATTACTGCAAAACTAGACATTGTTGTTTTTAGTATTTTCCAAAGAACAATGCAATATTTTCCATTGACTACACTCGATCTGGTAGCAAGCAGGTAAACGTTTGGTGATGTGGCAGATTCTGGCTAGTATCAGTGCAACTGTCTTCCGGCTGGAATTAGTAGATTTAGATTACATGCAGTGTGGAAACAGGCCCTTCGGCCCAACAAGTCCACATCGAACCGCCGAAACGCAACCCACCCATACATTTACCCCTTACCTAACACTATGGGCAATTTAGCATGGCCAATTCACCTGACCTGCACATCTTTGGACTGTGGGAGGAAACCGGAGCACCCGGAGGAAACCCACGCAGACACGGGGAGAACGTGCAAACTCCACACAGTCAGTCGCCTGAGGCGGGAATTGAACCCAGGTCTCTGGCGCTGTGAGGCAGCAGTGCTAACCACTGTGCCACCGTGCTGCCCACTTCGAGATGAGAACATGGAAAAGAAATCTTGAAGTACCTTTCCCTCCATAGTTTGATAAAATTTATGGGTGACCAAATTAGTTTGGCTGTCCAGAATCTGACTTGTAGCTAGAAAAATAAAATGCAGGCTGAGAATCTATTCTACAAAGTCAGGAAGTAGAACGTTAGCTTTGCAAAGTGATATTCAAAGAGTAATTAGCTCTCTTGGGACAATACACTCAAAAGCTATTCTTATTGGTGTTTACAATGGAAGACCACTAAAGATTTGAAAAACATATTTGGAGAGACAGTATAAGATATATACAAAAATAAACTCTTGAGCCTGCGTCCATCATTCTTCAGAATTCTGCAGCTTTATGGAGGTTGCAATTATCTTGATTTGTCCATTAAGAGCTGCTCTTTAAAGGAAGTGTCAGAATGGCAGCTATTCATTGCATTTGTGCTTCAGATGACCCATGAGCATTGCCACAGAAGATTCACTAATAGTACATTCAGGTCATGTTTTCAGACAAATTTTTTTATTTGTCTAAATTTAACCTGGTTATTTCCTGGAAATGTTTAAGTCAACCACTTTAGACATAAAACAAATTATCTTATTTTTTCTCCAGTTACCAATGTTGGCATATTGATTTTCTTATGTTCCATTTGCTATGATATATTTACATCCATTATTGAAAATAAAATATTTATATGTTCCACTTTAAAATATTTACACATTTTGTGCTGTAATATACAGAATATTGATACAAAAATATATTTTATACAGAAACATTTGATTCTTAGCAAGCAATGATAGAGGATTTATTCGCATAATGAGTGCTATTGCAACAGCAATTTGCATTCATGTAACAAAATAAAATATCCGATGATGCTTCAAAAAACTTTACCAGACAAAATGTGTCAGACCATTACGACACACAATTAACTATTTAGACAGGTCACCAAAATTTAGTTGAAAGTTTTAAGGAGTGTCTTAAAGGAGTGGAGAGAGATACATAGGTTTAAGGAGGAAATTCTAGAGTTTGTATCCTAAAATGAAGAGTTTGTGGTTGGCAATGTTGAGGCAAAGAAAATTGAGGAGCAGTGGATTTGGAAAGTTTAATTATGAAAAGGTCTTACATAAATATAGGTTGTTGCTAAGGGTTAGAAAGAGTTGGCATTATAATTGAGCACAAACATGATAGGAAATTAACTTTGACCTATGTATGGTTACCATAGATTTAAAACTCCCTGAAGAGGTTGGAAACCATTACACGTGCTCGGGCTATGAAAATTATTGGATAGCAGAAGGTTGCATTAAACATTCTGACTTCTGAAAAAGTTAACTGCAATTATAAATGTTATGTGCAACATTCAGTGTTGGAAGAAACTTATTTAGTTAACACCTTATGTAGTATCAACATCAACTGGTCATACAACATATTTATAGACATTTTATGCATGAAGTTTATTTTTGGGAAAAAGAAACAATATTTTGAAGATTTGTTTGTTCACTTGTGGGACATGGCTATTACTGGCTGCGATTTATTGCCCATCCCTATTTGCCCTTGAAAAGAAAATGGTGAAATGCCTTTTGGACCCGCGGTCCATGTGTCATAGGTAAATACGCAGTGCTGCGAGAGAGAAAATTCCAGGATTTTGACCCAACGACACTGAAGGAATGGCGATATATTTCTAAGCCTAAATTGTAAACCCCTTTAGAGGGGGAACTAGCAGGTGGTGGTGTTCTCATACATCTGCTCCCCTTGTCCTTCTAGATGGTAGTAGTCATCAGTTTGGAAGGCGCTGTCTCAGAATCTATGGTAAATTTCTGCAATGTATCTTGCACACATTGCTGCTATTGAGCATTAAGAGGGAATGGAGGGAATGGATGTTTGTGAATGTGGTACCAATCAAATGGGGTAAAAACAATGACTGCAGATGCTGGAAACCAGATTCTGGATTAGTGGTGCCGGAAGAGCACAGTAGTTCAGGCAGCATCCAAGGAGCTTCGAAATCGACGTTTCCGGCAAAAGCCCTTCATCAGGAATAAAGGCAGTGACCCTGTAGCGTAGAGAGAGATAAGCTAGTGGAGGGTGGGGGTGGGGAGAAAATAGTATAGAGTACAATAAAAGGGTGGTGGAGGGGATGAAGGTGAAGGAGGCCCAGGACCTCCATGTCCTCGGCAGAGTGGGAGGGGGATTTGAAATGTTGGGCCACGGGACGGTGTGGTTGATTGGTGCGGGTGTCCCGGAGATGTTCCCTAAAGCGCTCTGCTAGGAGGCGCCCAGTCTCCCCAATGTAGAGGAGACCGCATCGGGAGCAACGGATACAATAAATGATATTAGTGGATGTGCAAGTAAAACTCTGATGGAAATTTCTCATGCTTCATGTTGGAAGGCTCCTTTAGGGCCTTGGAGAGCGGTGAGGGAGGAGGTGTGGGCGCAGGTTTGGCTGTTTTGTCCTGGATGGTGTTGAGCTGCTTGAATGTTGTTGCAGCTGCACTCATTGAAGCAAGTGGGCAGTATTCCATCACACTCCTCATTTGAGCATTGTAACTGGTAAACAGGCTTTGCAGTGCCAGGGTGTGAGTTACTTGCTGTAGTATTCCTCACCTTCAAACTGCTTTTGGAACCACAGTATTTATATGGTGAGTCCAGTTTATTTTCTGGTCAATGGTAACCCCAGGATATTGACAGTGGAGGATTCAGTGATGGTAATACCATTGAATGGCAATGGTTAGATTGTTTCTTATTGGAAATGGTCTTTGCTTGGTATTTGTATGGCATGAATGTTACTTGCCATTTTTTAGCCCAAGTCTGGATATTGTCCAGGTCTGGCGGCATGAGCTGATTTGGTATCTGAGGAGTCATGAATGGTACTGAACATTGTCTGGTCATCAGAGAACATGCCTACTTCTGACCTTATGATGGAAGGAATTCATTGATGGAGAAGCTGAATATGGTTAGACCCAGGACATTAACCTCTGGAAGTCCTACAAAGGTGTTCTGAAGCTGAGATGACTTAACTCCAACAACCAAAACCACTTTCTACGTGCTTGCTATAACTCCAACCAGGGAAGAGCTTTCCCCTCCAGTTTTACTAGGGTTTCTTGATGCCACACCTGGTCAAATGCAGCCTTGATGTCAAGGCCTGTCACTCTCACTTCACCTCTAGAATTCAGCTCTTTTGTCCATGTTTAAACCAACACTGTAATGAGGTCAGGAACTGAGTAGCCCAAACTGGGTATCAATAAACAGGTTAGTGCTGAGTGGATTTGGCTTGCGTTTTGCATACAGGACATATCTGGGCAAATTTTCACTTTGTTGGGTAGATGCTAGTGTTGTGTCTGCACTTGAATTGCTTGGCCAGGGGTGCAACAATTTCTGCAGTACAAGTTCTTCAGTACTATTGCCGGAATATTGTCACACCCATAGCTTTTGCAGTATGCAGTACCTCCAAGAATTTCTTGATATCATAAACAGTGAAATAAGTTGACTGAAGACTGTGTAGTGGGGGATCTTTGGAGAAGGCCTTGGTTTGGGCTGTTAATAGTAAAAATATATGAAAATAATATGAGATTGAGGCTGTAAGTAGATGAGCTTTGTGAAAGTTAGTTTGTGTAGTTTGTGGGAGAAATTTCTCATGCTTCATGTTGGTTGTAAAATTTCCAGTTTGCTGGTACCGACTGCTGCCTCCCCTTCACCATGCATTTGCAATTCCTCTACAAATACATCCCTCATCAGAATGGGCTAAGGGCTATCCACTTCTTCCTTGAGAGAAGACCTGAACTGTCTCCATGCATCACTTCCCTCCTCCGCCTGGCCAAGCTCATCCTTGCTTTGCACAACGTCTCCTTTAACTCCTCTCATTTGCATCAGGGCAAAGGTGTGGCCATGGTTACCCAAATGGGCCCCAATTATGCCTATCTCTTTCTGGGTATGAGGAAATTTCCTTATTCCAGTCCACGTGGATTCCTCCCCACAAGTCTTTCTCTGATGCATTGAATACATCATTGGTGCACCTTCCCTCTCTTGTCCATAATTGGAAAGATTTATCAACTTTGCTTCTACTTTCCATCCTGGTCTCATCTTCAACTGGTCCATCTCCAACTCCTCCCTTCCCTTCCCTTCCTTAACATCTTGGTTTCCATGTCCAGGAAAGGCTGCCCTGATATCTATTGTAAACCCACTGACTCCCACAGTTATCTTGACTATACATCCTCATACCCTGCCTTCTGTAAGGACTCCATTCCATTCTCCCAGTTTCTCCGTCTCCATTGCATCTGTTTTGATGATGTCACCTTCAATGTGGAAGGCCTCAAAAATGTCTATAACGATAGGCTCCCCTGGTCTTCATTTTCCATTCCACCAACCTTTGCATCCAAATGATAGTTAGCTGCCAGTTCCACCGCCTCCAACAAATGCCACCACATTTTATTTTATTCATTCACAGTACATGGGTGTCACTGGCCAGGTCAGCATTTACTGCTCAGCCCTAATTGCCCAGTGGGCAGTTAAGAGTCAAACATGTTGTTATGGGTCTGGAGTCACATGTAGGACAGATCAGGTAAGGACTGAAGACTTTGTTCCCTAAAGGATATCAGCAAGCCAGATGGCTTTTTCATACAATTGATAATGGTTTCATAGTCATCATTAGACTCTTATTCCAGCTTTGTTATGGAAGTCAAATTCCACCATCTGCAATGGCTATATTCAAAGCCAGGCCCCCAGAATATGATCGGAGTCTCTGCATTAATATCATTTGGTCATTGCCACCCTACCCCTTCCTTGTTAGCATTCCACAGAGGGCGTTCCCTCTGGGACATCCATGCATTGGAGAAGATGCAACACTTGACTGACTACCTCTTCGCTCTTCACTATCCAAGTCCCCAGACATATCTTCTAGATGAAACAACAATTTACCTGCACTTCATTCAGCTTAGTCTACAGTATATTTTGCTCACAATGTGGAGACAAAATATGGACTAGGCGACCACTTTGTGAAAAACCTACAGTCTGTCCATAGAAATGACCCCAAACTTCCAGTTGCCTGCCACTTCAATGTGACACTGTGTTTCCATGCCAACATTTCTGTCTCAGGCCTGCTGCAGTGCTCCAGCGAAGCTCAGGAGGAACAACACATCATCTTTTACCTAGATACCTTTTAGCCTTCAGGATCAAATTCCTCTCATGTCTTGCAGCCTGTTCCTGCTCCCGCTCTCATCACTGGCCACCTCAGGCTGCCTACTCCTGCTCTTGCCACTGGTTGCCTTGTGCTGCCTGCTCCCGTTTTCACTGTTGGCCACCTCAAGTTGCCTGCTTTCGTTGCCAACTGCCTCGGGCTGGCTTCTCCTGCACTCCTGTTAAAGTCCTGTTCTGGTATCACTCCAGGCCTCCAGCTGCTACCATATCCTGAACCACTCTCTGTACAAAGACGTTACCCCTCATGTCCTTTCTCCTTTTCCCTTTAAAAATATGTTCTGTAGTTCTTAATTCCCCTACCATAGAGAAAAGACTCTTGTCAATCACCCTGTCTATGCCCTTCATGATTTTATAAACCTCAAAAACGTCAGCCTTCAACCTCCTATGCTCCAGTGGAAAAATCCCAGCCCTTCCAGTCTATTTTTATATCTCAAACCTTCCATTCCCAGTAACATCTTGGTAAATCTTTTCTAAACCCTCTTCAGTCTAATAATATCCTTCCTATAAAAGGGAAACCAAAACTGTACACTGTACTGCAGAAGCGGCCTCATCAATGTCTCATACAACCTCAAAATGACGTCCAAACTCCGATAAGTATGATCCCTGAAGACAAATATGCTAAATGCCTTCTTAACAACCCTCTACCGGTACTACAAATTTCAAAGAATTACGTACCTGACGTCCTAGGTCTCCCCGTTCTACAACACTACCCACAGCCCCACCATTAATTGTATAAGTCCTGTCCTTGGTGTAGGGTAGCATGTGCCAGAGACAATCCCAGAGGCAAGTCCCAGGCCATGATGGTGTGGAGGAAGGAAGTCCCAGAGGCAAGTACCAGGTCAAGCTGGCAAAAGGACGGCAAGTCCCGGAGGCTGGTCCCAGGCCAGACAGGTGTGGAGGAAGCAAGTGCTAGAGGCTGGTATCAAGCCAGACAGGTGTGGGGAAAGCAAGTGCCAGAGGTGGGTTCCAGGCCAGACAGGTGTGGGGGAAAGAAGTCCCAGAGGCTGGTCCCAGGGCAGACAGGTGTGGGGGAAGCAAGTCCCAGAGGCTGATATCAGGCCAGACAGGGGTGGGGGAAACAAGTCCCAGAGGCTGGTATCAGGCCAGACAGGTGTGAAGAAAGCAAGTGCCAGAGGTGAGTCTCAGGCCAGACAGGCGTTGGGTGGCTAATCCCAGGGGCGAGAGCCAGGCCAGACTGGGGTGGGGGTGGGGGGGACCTAATCCCAGAGACGAGTCCCAGGCCAGATAGGCTTGGGGGGCTGGGGGTACTAATCCCAGAGACGAGTCCCAGGCCAGATAGGCGTGGGAGGCAGGGGATTCTAATCCCAGAGACAAGTCCCAGGCCAGATAGGCATCAGATGGCTAATCCCAGAAACGAGTCCCAGGCCAGACAGGCATGGGGAGGACGAGTCCTGGAGGCGAGTCCCAGGCCAGACAGACGTGGGGAAGATGAGTCCTGGAGGCTAGTGCCAGACCAGACAGGCGTGGGGGTTAGCAAGTCTTGGAAGCAATTCCTAGGCCAGTCAGGCGTGGGCGCGGCGAGTCTGAGAGTGGAGGCTGGCACAGATGGAGTGAGTTCTGGAGTGGAGCCTGGCACAGAGAAAGCAAGTCCTGGTGCAGAGTCTGGCGCAGGAGAAGCAAGTCCCTGAGTGGAAGCAAGGCTCTTGCGGACTGGAAGCAATACCTCGACGTTTAAAGACTAGTGTGATCTCGGGTTTGGCCTGGGCAGTCTGAAGGCTCAGTGTTGGCCCGAACTTGGTGAAAAGACTGAAATTCGAGTACATTTTAAAGAAAAACTTCTTTATTCTTATGCTGAACTTTTATTTATGATTTTTTCAGTCTGTAACACAGACTTAAGTATCTGTACCTTGGTACCCTGTAGCTAAGATGGTATTAAAGTGGTGACATTGCAAACTTTTCACTGCACGTGACAATAAAGCTAATTCAATTCAATTCAATATTACCAAAATGCAATACCTCACATATATCCAAATTAAACGCCATCAGCCACTCCTCAGCTCATTGACTCAATTGATCAAGATCTCTTTGTAATCTTAGATAATCTTCTTCACTGTCCACTACACCACCAATTTTGGAGTCATCCACAAACTTACTAACCGTGCCTCCTATATTCTCATCCAAAACATTTTTATAAATGACAAACAAAGTGGACTCAATATCGATCTTTGTGGGACACCACTGGGCACAGGCCACTAGTGCAAAAAACTACACTCCACCACCACCTTCTTGTCTCCTATCATAAGTCAATTTGTATCCAGTTGGCAAACTCATTCTGAATCCCGTGTGACCTAACTTTACTAATTAGTGTACCATGCAGAACCTTGTTAAAGGCTTTACTGAAACAAAAAAAAGAGTAAAGAAGATAGAAAAACAGTCAGACAAGATGAACTCTGGATCAGGAGTCCTCCTCTGCTGCCATCTTGTATTGTTATCTCCCTCTTGACATATGATCAGCAATGCCTTTTATTCTCTTTCTTAGCACCATCTCCATATATTTTATTCATTCCTTCTCCAACCCTACCTCCCATCATCTGAGTAAATACCACCCTTTCCCAGCTGCTTTCAGTTCTGATGAAGGGTCACTGGACTCAAAACATTGATTCTGCTTCTCTCTCTATAGATGCTGCCAGACCTGTTGAGTCTTTCCAGCACTTTCTGATTTTGTTTGATTTCCAGCATTCACCGTTCCTTGTTTTACATTAGGTTGTAGTGGTACTGGGAGTCAATGACATGCAGTTCAGTTGATTACTATTGATATGTAATGCATGCCCTGTCAATTCTAAGTCAACTGAACACTGCACAAGATAAAGCCTTATCATATAAAGATTTTATTCTGTTAAATGTCACATTAAAATGTTTACATTCATAAAACTAATTGTTACCTTATGGCTGCCAACCGTCCAGAGATTTACTGGAGTCTCCAGCATTTAAACATTTCCTCCAGTTCTTCCAGCAAAGTTTTCAGATATTTTTAATTATAGTCCTTTAGTTGTAGTGCATGCTTATTAGTTTGTAATTAACTTTTGGATGGGTTCATGAAGCCAAAAATACAAAACCTGCATTATTTATCAATAGATGCTTTTAGTTCTTTCTGAATGGGTGAATTGGCATCGTCTGGATATCCTTCCTTATCCACAATTACCTTGTGACTACCCAGAAATGCACACGAGAGGGAAAAACTAACAAAGGTTATAATTAGCCCACAAAGTTTTATAATTGTATGTCACTACTACAATAATAACAATTTTATGCTACTTTAATCTTTTTTCTGACAATCATTCTCATCCTCTTATTTTCCCTTAAATCCTTTGAATCATTGAAGTTTAGCAGCATTATGAATACCAGTTGCACACCAATACCTTGTCCAAGTCTGTGTTTCATGACAGGAACCATTCCTGAACCATTGTTCAGAGAAGGCATTGCTTACTATTACACACACTTAGAGGTCAGATACCTGATTACTATCCATAACGTTGTCTATTTATATGGTATTTCGGAAAGGACATGAGCTTCACAGAAAGACAAATTCAAAAAAACTGCAGAGACAAACTGCAACCTTAATGCATGACTTTTTTTGACCTCATAAAGAGTTTTGACTCTATCAACCATGAGGGACAATGGATTGTCCTCAAATTTTGTTGCCTGCAGAAATTCATCACTATCCTCAGCATACAAACAATGATCCTTACCATCAGCTCCATGACAGATCCAATAGGGATGCAAATTAGAGTCAAACAAGGTTGTGTCATTGCAACAAACCTCTTCTTCATTTTCCTTGCTGTCACATTCTACCCTATATCCATGATGCTTCCCACTGGTGTGAAGCTAATGTAGAGGACAAGCAGGAAACTGTTCAATCTGAGTTGTCTTCAGTCCAGAACCCAAAACAACACCAATCACTGTTGGTGAGCTGCAGTATGGAAATGAAATAATGCTTGCATGCGTGCATACTCAAATACCAGGCTCAAAACTATTGTTGACATATTCAAAGAGACGTTTCAGAGAATGGACCTTAGGCTCAACAATTAAAAGGCAAATGTCCTCCACCAGCTTGCTTCTACTGAACAACACTGTCCCCCACTGCAGGTTTGTGGGTTCAACATTGGGCTATTTAGTCACTTCAGGACCCACAATACCACAATGCAAGAAAGTTATCCTTGATCTCAAATGATTGCCTAACAACAAGAGAAGAGGTTTTGACATATGAAAAGCGTCCAAAAGTGCTTCACAGGTATGTGTTTAAATGGAATGAATAACAGATCAACAGTAAAACCTTGATTCCTTCATGACTCCATGATGGTGAGATCAATTATAATCTGCCCTTGTTCATTATACTTTAAATCTCTGTATTTAGCAGAGATTAGGAATCAGAGTTGGAACTTTCCTAGTCTTTAGGGCTCAACTAATCATCACTTAAAGTTATGGAGTCACAGTGTTGGGTGGCACAGTGGCACAGTGGTTAGCACTGCTGCCTCACAGCGTCTGAGACCCGGGTTCAATTCCCACCTCAGGCGACTGACTGTGGAGTTTGCACGTTCTCCCTGTGTCTGTGTGGGTTTCCTCCGGGTGCTCCGGTTTCCTCCCACAGTGCTGTAATGTAAAAAAATTTGGAAATTGATAATTTAAATACTGAGTGAATTTTTGTATTTAAATTTAATTTGTACTTCTTGAGAACAGAAACTGAAATAAAAAGGGAACAGAACAGGTAGAGATAGATAGGAAACTGATCCTCTCAGTTTGGGAAACAAAGTCTCTGTCAAACTAAATCTGTTTGAGTCCAAGTTGAATAGTAGCTATTGATGGCTCTATGGGTGCAGTATAAAACAGAGTTCAGATGCAGAGAATAAGTTGCTTGTGCTATTTCTGCTATATGAAGATAACTTTTTTCTTAATTGCCATGTGATATGGGCTTCGCCAGACTGATAGTTATTGCCCATTTGTAATAACCCAGAGAGCATTGAAGAGTCAATCGTGTGGCATGGATTCTTGAATCGCGTGTCGGACAGAACAGCTAAGAATAGCAATTTTCCTTTCCTAAAATACATTCGTGAACCAGGCCTTTTTTCTCCTAATGACAATCAACAGTGGTTGCCATTAAGTGAGATTTTATTCCAGATTTTTATTGAATTTAAATTTCACCATCTGGCATGGTAGAATTCAAACTCATTTCCCGAGAACATTTCCCTGGGATTCTGGATTAATAATCCAGTGACATTACCACTATGCTACCTCTTTTCCTGGTGGATCTATCCCATCCAGACTCAGTTGAGCTGGTTTTGTAGACGTGTTGCTTCTGTGAAAATTGTGCCTGGGGAATTTGGTTTGGCCATGTGTTGGTGTTAGTTGAGGTCAGACAAACTCCAAGAAGAATAGGAACTGCAATTCCTTTTGAGAAAGATAGAGGTTTGAAGACTCTGTGACTGAGTATGACCACTAAAATCTAACTGGACTGCTGAACTAACTTGTGACATGGGTCTTTTTAAAAATTTTCCCCCACACTACCGCCTAACAGCGATAGCGTTTATTTTTCCCCGGCACCCATGCCGTGTGTGTGCAGGTACAGGACACAGTGAAGAACAAGAAATGCGTAAATCTTTATTTATATTCCACCACCAGGAAGAAAGGAAACACCAGAGTGGCCAGTGACAAGCAGTGCTCTTGTCAACAAAGGACAATGCAGCGTGATCAAAAAAACGTGAAGGGGAGGGTAGCGGTTAAATCAAAAAGAGTTGGAGAGGGAAATAAAACACTCCACTCCCTGTGGTACCTACCTCTCCCTGAACAGCTCAAGGGTATTGGTGGACACCGCATGCTCCTTCTCCAGGTACACCCGGGGTGACATTGGTCTTAGTTGTATCCACAGTTTTATATGCAAATTATAGTTTATATTTAACCACAATTTGCTTGTTAATTGATGTTTCACTCATGATAATTCTAGATCCTAGAGTATATGATAGTTAGTGTTTACCATTTGCTAAACCTTCAAATTTTGTGGCTTTATTCTTCTGAGACATCTGGTATTTTGAATTTCACCAGCTTTTCAAAAAAATAAGTTTGAGGTCTTTTCTGAGATTTTAACAATATTTCAATACAGAAACGTTACTGTTACACAGTGAGTTAATTACACTACAGCATTGAGACAGTCCTGACAAAGTCCCAAATGATAAGCCCTCTGATTATGAGCATAATGCAATACACTTCTTGTCCTTCCCTATCTTTTTTCAAGATGGTCAATCATGCTGTCCTCCATTCTGCATCATCTCTGTCCAAATGTTGTCTCATTCGCTGGAACTCCATATGAATGGTCAATGCATTTAGATGCAACTGATGAATCTCCAGCACTGCCTTCTCACCCTTTCTCTACACTGCCACCTCCAAGGGTCTTTTTCTGTTCCCTTCTTTCCTGTTACTGCGGTTGTCCCTCATTTGTATAGACCAGTGGCACAGCATTGCTTCCCATATGTATACCAATGACACCTAATATGACTTGTTGTACACTTCTCTCAACCTGTAAAAGCCTCTCTTCTGCCAGACTAGCTGTCTGATATTTCATACAATTATTTAGGATTTACAGCATAAGAAAAAGTTATTCAGTTTGACTGATCTATACTAATATTTGTGCTCTACATGAGCCACCTTTCAGTCATCTAGTCCTCTCAGCATTTCTTGCTATTCCTTTCTCTCTCAAGTATTATTTGGGACTTGCTTTTACATGCATTGATGCTATTCCACAAACACTGACCCCTGTGGTAGTACATTCTAACCACTCTTTGAGGAAATAAATTTCTCCTGAATTCACTGTAGGATTGATTGCTGACAATATTACATGAATGAGTTACAAATTTGTTCAATTTATGTTCAGGAAGACTAACATAGTTGTTCTCATGATTCGGAGATGCCGGTGTTGGACTGGGGTGTACAAAGTTAAAAATCACACAACACCAAGTTATAGTCCAACAGGTTTAATTGGAAGCACACTAGCTTTCGGAGCGACGCTCCTTCATCAGGTGATTTTTAACATAGTTGTTCTCAGCACCTGTCACAAATTCTGTTGCCTTGACACTAATTCCATCTTCCTCCCTGACCTGTCACTCAGGCTAAATGAGATGGTATGAAGTTTTGACTTTCTGTTCAACCCTGAGTTTGCTTCTGTAATCTCCTTTCCTTCCCACACCTTTTGGTCTTTTGGTCTTAGTTCAGGTTGTTTGGAACTTGCTTCTGAAATTCCTCTCTGTTCTCCTTTAAAAACTATCTTAAAGGCCTTCTTGCTCAGTTGTAACTTTCTTCTACAGTTGGCATTCCATTTGATTCAACACTGTTCTGAAAAGAGCCTTTGAATATATTGTACTTTACAGGCATTATATAAAAGCAAGCTATTGTTCTTTTTACTGGTTTAACACAGTTCATTTTATGCTTTTATACCATTAGGCACAAGCAGACTAGCAGCAGATGTATTCTGTTGAATCCGCTCAGCAGTGACAATTAAGAATACTGTCTGCAGCATCTGCTCACGATGGCACTTGAGAGGGTAATTTTTCTGAAAATGCCTTCTTTCAGATGGTCTTTTGATCATTTGAAAGCACAAAACAGATAATGAATATGGATGTATGTCAGAAAAAAAATTAACCTTTTATAAAATTTAGACATATCACATCTTGCACCAATGAGGAAATTATTTATTTGGAAGACCAGTCAGGTTTTCTTAATGCAATAACATGTAAGATTTGAACTGATGACCAGGATATTTTTCAGCAATGAGGAGATGCCAGGGTTTCTGTAACCTTGGTGACACCAGAATTTTACTGATTGTCCACTTTAAAATTACAGTGGCGCTTTAGCATAATCTCAAAGGAAATTACCGATGCTGACTGTTCTGTATTTCCAGGCTGCACCATAGTTTCCTGTTTTCAATTCAGCTCTTCAACAGTTATGTTTTTTCCTCTTTAATTCACCATACGCACCCATAGATGAACCAGCACTTAACTATAGCCCAAATTAAATTGAATTTGTAGAACAAATATAAAACAAAACCCAGCACTTAAGAATTGTCATGATAAAAATAATCAGTACTCACTGTCAGAGACATCATATTTCATAAGAGTTAATTGAGGTCCTGTATATCCTCTCAGAACAACATAAAAGATCCCAATCAATGCTCCATTTAGAAAAAAAAAACAAAGATTCAGAGACAAAAACAAAAATTGCTGGAAAAGCTCTGCAGGTCTGGCAACATCTGTGGAGAGAAATCAGAGTTAACATTTCAGGTCAAGTGAACTTCCTCTACTCTAATGCTCCCTTTAGGTTCTACAACAATTGGAAAGGTCCTGTGCAGGCAAAAGCAAAATACTGCAGATGTGGAAATTCTGAAATAAAAACACAAAATGCTGAAGAAATTGTTTGTCTGGCTGCATCTGCAGAGAGAGAAATAGAATTGACATTTTGAGTCCTACATAGAACATAGAACAGTACAGCACAGAACAGGCCCTTCAGCCCACAATGTTGTGCCGACCACTGATCCTCATGTATTCATCCTCAAATTTCTGTGACCATATGCATATCCAGGAGTCTCTTAAATGTCCCCAATGACCCTGCCTCCACAACTGCTGCTGGCAACGCATTCCATGCTCTCACAACTCTCTGTGGAAAGAACCTGCCTCCGACATCCCCTGTATACTTTCCTCCAACCAGCTTAAAACTATGACCCCTCGTGTTAGTCATTTCTGCCCTGGGAAATAGTATTGAGCTATATTGAATTTGACACTTTGTTCTTCTCTTTACATAAGTTTTTGTGTAAGCTTCACATTAGTTACCTCCTTTACATTACTTGTCACTGTGCAAAGAAAAATCTTCAACCTGCACACCTAATCAGTTACACATTAGTGGGCACTTTGATTATATGGCACTATTTTGAAGACACCAATATTTATCCCTCAATCAACATCAGAGAAAATAGATTTTCTGACCATTAATTGTTGCTTGTGGGAGCTCACTGTGTGCAAGTGTGCTGTTTGCATTTTCTACATTACAATAGAGAGTACACTTCAAAAGTGCTTATTTCGATTTTGGACTGCATTAAGTGCAGCTCTGCTTAGGTCTTTTGGGACAGTGGTAGTGTCCCTTGCCTCAAGGCCAGTAGAAACTGAGTTCAGGACCCACCTGCTTCAGATGAGGCATGTCTGAACAGGCTCATTGTAAAAACAATTATAAATGCAACTCTTTATGAAAGATGTTTCCAAGGTGACGCAAGTTAGTGGAAGGGGCTCATTGTAAAAAAAAATTATAAGTGCAACTTTTTATGAAAGATGTTTCCAAGGTGGCACAAGTGAGTGGAAGGAAGAGAATTGGCAGGTAGGTGTACTGTCAAAAGTTTGTTGAGGTGGAAGAGGTTTATTCAACCTCTGTTGGATTGACAGCCGCTGGAAACGAAAGGAAAAAACAAAACTGAGCAGTTAGAGCAAAGAACAACACACAAAAGAGGTGGAGATATTGATGGTGATTTGTTTGAAATGTGTTGGGAAGAGGGAATCACATGATGGGTTAGTGAACGCAGAGGGAAGGAGCAGGCGGGCTCTCCTCAGAGGGCGGAGGCTAACGTTTTTAAACACTTGGTTTGTGCCCATCCTTCTGAAGGAGGGGAGAAAAAAAAGAGACAGGGGAAAGAATTAAAACCAAAAAAAAGTGAAAAGTTTCCCGCAAGTTTGAGAGAGCGAGACAGCAGCAATTCTCTTCATAACCGAAGCTCAGAATTTGGAAGTAAATGGCTAGCTGACACTTTAAGCTCTCCTCCCTTTTGGGTTTAAGTTTTGAGAAAAATATTTTTTGGAGTTTTGTGTGTGCATTTTTGTTTGGACATTAATAGAGGTTTGGGGAGGGAGGGGGCTGTGTCCGGCGGGGAGGATGCGCTGAGGTGGGTCGTCTTCCTCTCCCTTGCGTTTTTTTTTATGTTTCTTTATTTTATATATTTAAAAAAAAGTTCTATAAACAGCCCCCTCCCCAAACCAGTCGGCAGTTCTGAGGAGGAGGTTGTGGATTTCGGCAGCACCGTCGTCGGCCGATCCGGAGGAGAGGGAGAGGGAGAGGGAGGCCAAGATGGCGGCGGATCCAGTCCAGGTAAAGAGGCTTCGTCTGTAACTGAGGGAGGGAGAGGGAGAGTGTGAGGGGAGAGAGGGAGAAAATGTGTGTGAGAGAAAAAGGGGAAAAAAAAAGTGGGACGATGAGGCTTCTCGGGGTAAGAGAGTCAGAGGGTGTGGGCAGCGTTGCTCGGCTTTCACACACACACACTCTTCCAACTTTGTAGTAAAATGTGTGTTTTCTTTTAAATGTATGATCTACGACTTTCTCTTTTTTTGTTTCTCCCGTTTTGATTTCCCCCCTCTCTCCCCACAAACGTTCGCCCTCTGCCTGGTTTTCAAGTTTTTTTGTTTTGCAAACTGCTCTCCTACCACAACAACTGAGGAAAGTCAGTCAGATCCTTGACAAATTTTTCTTCACTTTGGCCAAAAACAAGAAAAAAAGGGAAGGGTTGGTTGGGCGGAATGGGGGTGGGCAACGGTTGAGATAAATTAATAATTTTTAAAGTAGAGGGAGAATAACTGTTGAGGGTGATTTTAAGTGTTTATTTGAGGGGGGGGGGGTGTGGAGAGGGTGAAAGCGTGTGTTTGACTGTGGGCAAGTTTTCTTTTGGTCGATCCCTGTGTGTATGTTTTGTTTTAAGTTTTTTTTTGATGTGTAGAAAAGTTGGGAGTCCAGAAGAGCCTGACCTTCCAGGCCTTGAGGTTAGCTTTAATATCAACCACTGAAGGGGGGGGGGTTGGTGATGAAGGAAAACTGCTTAATTGTTGTTGGACTCTTGGCCGCCTGCCCAGCACCGAGTCTCTCGTTTCTTTAATATCCTTTAATGGAGGCGTAAAGCGAGTTTGCAAATTCCTGCTTTTCGGAACAGTTTATTTTCTAACTTGAATCTTCAGTTCTGTTTCACCTTCACTGTGGCCACAGTGAATACATGTCACTTTTAGATATGGGAAGGAAGTAGTGCAATGTGGACATCATTCGTTTTCTTTCAGATTCGGTAGGAATAGACCGGTTTTGTGTATTTAAGGTAATTCGTTGTTTAAAATTAGCCCCCTTATCGTTCCAATTGATTTGAGTAGACTGAGGTTTTCTCTTATTGGACATGAAATCTTTTGTTCTGTACTGGCTGCATCAGTTGGATTGATACATTTTAATGAGTCTTTGAAATTGCACATTACTTTGTCAGTTGTGGAAAAAACAAATATAAATGTTTGTCAAAGGTCACAATTATGTAAAAGCTAAAAACTGTCTTTCTGCAAACAGACATGTGAATCATTACAAATTGATAAATACTGTCCAGGAAATCATTAGGAAACTAAATTTTGAAAAGAATTAGAATGAAGTTTCCATTCAACTATTTGAATGATCTCATGTAATTGGAACCTGCTTCTGTAGTAAATTCTGCAAATGTACTGTTTAGGATATCATATGTCCTCACAATAAATGTACATGGGCATAACTGAGTGTGTGTTACTTTGTAGTAAAACATTCTTTTCCTGTCAGCTGATGTTACAATCCAAGTCTAGTGTCATAATTTTGTGGATAAAACATAAATCTTTCTGTCATGCGGCACAAAGAGGATCAGAAAACCTCTGTGACAGAGTTTCCTTATTTTAACATTTAAATGCTTAAAGGAGGATGAGAACAGCCCATATATTTACGAGGTGGGGAAGTAAACAAAAACTACATGTATATAAGTTTTAAGGTACGTGAGATGAACAGGAACCACGTGACTGACTTCACCATCTATTACCACGTCTCAAAATCTGCTGTCTTGTGCACTCACGAGGCATAACGCTAACATTTTTAACAAAAAAAGTTGACTGAGTTAGTTAAGTCAAACCACAATAGTTTGAGAATTGTGTTTTTTTTTCTGTTGCCCATACCATGCTTGTTTATCTGAAAGTATGTTGCTGGAAAAGCACAGCAGGTCAGGCAGCATCCAAGGAGCAGGAGAATCAACATTTCGGGCATGAGCCCTTTATGAAGAAGGCTCATGCCCGAAACGTCGATTCTCCTGCTCCTTGGATGCTGCCTGGCCTGCTGTGCCTTTCCAGCCACACATTTTCAGCTCTGATCTCCAGCATCTGCAGTCCTCACCTTTCTCCATGCTTGTTTATCTGGCCATTATCATTTCAAGATAATATGATTTTTGATTAACAACAGAAAATGTTATTTATAACTGTCATTTTGCTCCCAGATGTTGCTGCACATTGTACAGTCATTAGTGAACATATCCATTTGACTTTTATGCTGGAGCAAAGGTCCATCATAATTTCAGAAGTGGGGACATCAGCTGATCAGTGTTCAGCACAATTTGCAGCTCTTCAAACACTGAAGCTGTCCTTGTCCAAGTGCCGCAAGACCTGAACAAAACAAGGCTTGGGCTGACAAGTAGTAAGAAATATTGCTTGCACTTGTAAGGAGTGAATGATATTTTTCAAAGAGCAAATCTTAGTCATTATCCCTTTGATATTCAGTGGTATTATCACTGTCGAATCACCTACTATCGACATAAGGATACTCTTGACCAGAAGCTGAAATGGATTGTGGCTACAAGAGCAGGTTAGACTAGGAATCCTTCAGCAAGTAACTTGCCACCTAAATCCCAAAACCCAGTCCACTACACACAAGCTAGGAGTATACTGCATGAGTGCAGCTCCAACAACACTCGAGGTGTTTGACCACATAGAGGACAAAGCAGCCAGCTTGATATCCACAAATATGCCCACCACCTCTGAGACGGTGACAGCCATTAATGGTAGAAATTTACAAGGCTCCTTAGACAGTGCCTTCCATACCGTGGAGCACTGGCATCTTGAAGAACGTGGGAACACCAGCACTTGCGAGTTCTCCTCTAAGCCAATCACCAACCTGCCTTGAAAATATCTGTTTCTTCAACCTCGCTGGGTCAAAAGTCTAGACTTCCCAGTAGCATCATGGATGTACCTACACCAGATGGATTGCAGTAGTTCAAGGAGGTAGCTTATCATTATAAGGGCAGTTAGGGATAGGAAATAAATATTGACCCAACTTGTGGTGCTTGCATCCCAAGATTGAATTTTTAAACTGATTTGGACATTATTGAAATCTTTTTAATATACGTATAATATTCACTTTTATTTTTGGATATTCCTTGACCTCAGCATGTCTTTGTAATTGATTTTATAAGAATAACAAATGTGTAAAGGATTGCTTGGGAATTAAATGTGAATGTATTTCAAGCATAATAGATCCCCTCTTAGGTTAACAAATAAAATTGATAGCGAAATACCATAGAGACATGTCTAATTTTGAGCTCCACAACGATGCATTTGGTGTATTTTCTTGGACAGAAGCACAAAATGCACGATAACCAGTCAGCCACCCATTTTTCCAAACTACCAAATATTTTTTGCTTCAGTGCTGAAGACTAATTTTACCCTGTAGTTCTATCCATCTTTGTCAACTTTCCTCCCTTTCCAGTCTTAAAGTGGTGAAGTCTTGTTAGTATTTGATTCCATCACTACCTGTCACCATCCAACACACTAATCAACTAGCTGCAGGTTGAATCTGAGCTATGGGAAGCCATTTAGCTTTTGTACCTGGGCTGTTGTCTTTGTGCGATCTTGGTTCATCCAGGAACATACTTGATGTGACTTTGTTTGTTTGTTTTTACCTGGTTTTCCTTCTGGTTTTTCAAAGAAAAATCCGATTTAAAATTCATTGATTTAGTGACAATTGCCTTTTTGATCAAGGAATTCTAAATTCCTGCCAGACTTTGTAGAAGTATTTCCTAATTTCATTCCTAAAAGGTCTGACTCTAATTTTGGGAGCAAATTACGACACATGCTGGAATCTACTGAAAACAACAAATACTGGAAATCACAGTGGATCAGGCGGCATCAGTGGAGAAAGAGGGGCTAATGTTTCTGGTCGAGCTGACTCTTCGTCAGAGCTGCTTTGTTGGCTCTGAAGAGTCACCTAGACTCTACATTAGCTTCTCTCTCACTTTATGAATGCTGCCTGACCTCCTGTGATTTCCAGCATTTTGTTTTCTGACTCTAATTCATTTGGGCTGTTTCTCTAATCGTGCATTAAACAATCAGCAAAATTAATTTTCTTACCTATGTGCCTAGGTTCTCCTTGGAAACATTTTTGAACTTTAGTAAATTTGCAGTTTGAGAACTGATTACTTAGACTAGTTTGCACTCACACAACCAGTATATCCTTCCCAAATGTGATATTTGTAAATACTATAGTTGTGGTCTGACCAAAGCCCTTTTAACAGGAATCTAATGAGGTGGGAGAAATTGATATAAAAGCCAGAGTTCCATTAGCCTGGACTTCTCACTTGCCTATTTTGAAATTCATTGACAACAGTTTTTTGTTTGTTTGTTTAATCTGAACATTTCATTTTAATTTTGTACTTTTATCTGCACAACTTGATAAAGTTGCTTGAGGGCTTTTGTGGTATAGCCGTAGCATCCATATGTCTGAGCCAGAAGGCCTGGTTTGAATCCCACCTGTTCCAGAGATGTCATAACATATCTGAACAGGGTGATCAAAAATATTTATAATGTCGCCTAAGGCTAATCTTGGCCATTGATAAATAAAAATATCTATTTATGGCTCCTGTGATGTAATGTTAGTGATCCTACTTACTACTTGCCTACTTCCTCTTAAACCCTTGGAGAAAACAGCCTGGTCCAGAGGGATTTGTAATATTTTAGTCCTATTAGTTTAATTGGTGCTTTTGTTTGTGTGATAATTTTCAATATTAGCATCCTTGGAATACCTGACATGGTGACCTCTTTCTGTACTGTAAAATTGGGCTTTAAGTAATTATCAACATTTCTGTCATTTCTTACTTTCATTGACAATGACCAGATACCAATTTTTAGCTTTGAATTATTTGCCAATATTTTGATCAACCATGAGAGCCAAACCTCCTCCTCCTGATTTCATTTGAGGTCTGCATGCCCACTTTTAGTGCATGTGACAGATAGTAGTCCAGAATGTGGTGCTGGAAAGGCACAGCAGGTCAGGCAACATCTGACGAGCAGGAGTGTCAATGGTTCGGGCAAAGCCTTTTATCAGGAAGGTAGCAGCCTGTGACAGATAGTAGCCAAGTGACCATGGCTACTTCTAGGATACCCTCTGCTGCCCAAATTAAGAGCTAACTGGCACTAATGGAGAGTCAGACTTTAGGTCTTCAAGGCTAATAAGGCTCAGCTACTGCTATAACTAGTTGACACATAGGGAAGAACCACAAGACTTGCCATTCCAGTATTTCTTTGGACCAGTAAGATCATACATTGGCACTAGTTATGTACTTGTTAAATTGGCTCCAAAAGGAATGCAGGTTCAACTCAGAGGCTGATTGGCAACATAACTGATGTCTTGTTATGAAAGGCCTTATTAGTGGATGTTTATGGGGCAAAAGAGATGAAGGATACTTTGCACTCAAAGGAAATACATTTTGTTATTCAATTGAGAAAAGTCCATGTGCTAATATTATTGATTCAGGAGTTAATGTTCAAAATGGTAGCACTAGGAACAAGCAAAGAATAATGAAACCTTAGTTTTGAAAAGTGAACAGCCAAGGCCTGTGAAGAAATGCAGCAAATATATAAAAATAGTACAGTAGAAGTGCCTCTACTCCCATGAAAAATGACATATCTCAGTCAAGAGTCAAAAACTGATAGATATCATCAAGAAAGAAAGCACTTCAAGAAAGCTAAAAGATCTGAAGACAAAACCATAGCTCCACTGTAGGGGAGTGAAGTTGCAAGAAACAGTGAGTTGTGAGGAATTAGCTCTTTCTATTTTTAAATAGCAATGTTTTGGGGGGAGGGGAGGGGGAGGAGGAGAGAAGGGAGGAAAAACATTGGAGTGGAGGACTTAAAATACCATTTAGGTTATCTGTTCCTCTGTTTGCTTGGCAACCAAAAGGGAAATTAATTGTAGATACTTATCTGTGGTTGTGATGTGAATGATCTTGAGTAGCTGCAAGTGGCCCAAAATTGTATAACATCAAACTGGGCTTGTGTACTTTTCCATCTATGGTATTTGGAAGAATCTGGTGGAAAGGAATGATTTCTGTTCTACAGAATTATGACTTCTCACAGCACCGAAGTGGGTTACTTGGCATATACATGTTAAGAGTGTACAGGAATCCTACCTTCAAAAGATGAGTCGTGGATATTGGTAATTTGAAAAGTATCATTGAGTGTTCAGATGGCAACCAGCGAGAAAATTGGAGGAGCTAACATTGGGTGATAAAGATAGTTATGGAAAATATGATTGCCTCTTTATCATGCTTCCCTTGTCCAGAATATTAATTTGATAGCAGAGAAACAGTGTTGTAGCTGGGGAGTTTGCAAAGAGAATACTTTTAGACGAAGGAGTCTGGAACTTGGGGGTAGCTCGATTGAATGAGAGAAATGCTAGGGCATATACTTTCGAGTTACTGAACCAGACATCTGGAAACTAATCACTGCATGTAACAGAAGAATTTTTAAAAAGTAACCAGAACTCGGCTGCAAAAAATCATGATGCAAAGACTAATGTAAGCTTTAAGGAGCAAATTGAGACTTTAGCAGAGAGGAAAGTGGTGGCAGGAGAGAAGTAGGTTGTGTCAGTGTGTCTCCTAACTGCTTCTCCCCAGAATAGGAAAGAAACTACTGGAAACTGACCCAAATTTTTATTTGGATGTTTGTCTTGCACATTGACAGTTGCACTAAACAATAAGAAATATGCTTGTGACATTGAAGTAACCAGAAAAGCTCTGGTGTTAGTGATGTGAACAATTTGCAGAACAGTGTTTATTTGCAAGCATGATCGTGAACTTCTGATTTGTCACTTTTTAATTTTCCATCACTTTTTCTCACTGATATTTCTGTTTTTGAATTGCACTGTTCCATCATGACTTGATGCTAGTTTCTGGAAAAGCATTTTTTCTTTCAGCTGAGCAGTTTGCAGCCTTCTGAACGCAATACTAAACGGAGTAATTTCTGACCATGAATTCTTACGTATCATTGGCTTTCTGTTTTTTTTTCTTTGCTTATTTTCTTCCATTTTGTCAGTAGATTTGCCCCATCGCCATTTCCTTTCAGATAACCATTTCTGTCATTTAGCTTCTGCTCACTTTTGTCTTTGGATCCATATTCTGCTCAAAACCTATGACATTTCTAACTCTTCCTAATCTGAGGAAAGATCATAGACCTCAAATGTTAATTCTATTTCTCTCTCCACCAATCCTGCTGAATATGCTGCATTTCTCCCTCAGCATTTTCTTTTTGTTTCAGATTCCTAACATCTGCAGTATGTTGCTTTTTGTTAATGATTGCTGCTTAAATGCAGGTGAACATCTCCTGATTAGGAAACGCCTTTTCACATAGCAAATGGATAGGATCTGGAATGTAGTGTTTGTGTGGAGGAAGCGGTCAATTGAGGCTTTTCAAATTGAGAATTGGATTGTTGTCAGAAAAGGGGAAAAAGAAACAGGGAAAGTAAAGTGGCACTGGGTGAATTTTCCTTCAAGGGACCAGCACAGGTGTGATGGGCTGGAATGTACTCTGTGCTGCAACTATTCTGTAAGTCTGCTGGCAGTTATAAGGAATACATCTCTCTTCCCTTCAACTGGATGTAATAAAAGTTTAGAGTTTTGCTTAAATGACAACTCAGAAACGACGACGAAAAGTATATTATAAGCTTAAGTCCCTTTTGGTGAGGTTGATTGTGCAATCCCCTAACTCCAGTGAGGTGAGGTATAGAGTATGATTTTGCCCTATTAAAATCCTGGCAGATAATTAAAGCGGCAGATAATTAAAGCACAAGATAATTGACATTCTGCTGTGAGTTGCTGGAGGTCATGTCTGTGTTACAAAATAAAGAACAGTACGGCACATGAACAGGGCTTTTCGCTAACCAAGACTGCACTGACACATGATGCCTTTCTAAACTTAAAATCTTCTTGCCTCTTTGTGGTCTTTATCTCTCTTTCTTGCCTGTTCATACATCTGTCAAGTTACCTCTTAAATATTGCTATTGTATCCACCTCTGGCACTTATTCCCTTTTTACCTTAAACCTTTATCCCCTATTTAAAAAAAAATAATGGGTCCCAGCATTAGTGATAACCGAAAGAACTGTGGATGCTGTAAATCTAAAACAAAAACAGAAGTTGCTGGATAGGCTCAACATGTCTGGCAGCACCTGTGAAGAGAATTCAAAGTTAACCAGCGATTCTGAGAAAGAGTCATCGGACCCAAAATGTTAATTTTGATTTCTCTTCACAGATGTTGCTAGACCTGCTGAGCTTTTCCAGCATCTGTTTTGTGTCTGCATTGATCCCTGCAGAGCACCACTGGTCTCCGATCTCTAGTCTGATAAACACCTTTCCACTGCCACTCTGCCTTGTATGACTAAGCCATTTCTATAGCTATCTTGCCAGCTCACCATGGGTCCCATGTGATTTAATCCATTGTATCAGCCTACCGCACCGGACCTTGTCAGAGACTTGCTAAAGTCTGTATAGACCACATCTACATGCTGCCTCATTGATCATATTTGTAATTTCCTCAAAAAATTCAATCCAGTTTGAGAGAGAACCTTTACCATAAAGCCAAATGCTGCCTATCACTAATAAGGCAGTGAATCCTATCCCTAAGAATCTTCTCCAATAATCTCCTGAACCACTAAGGTAAGGTTCACCGGCATGTAATTTCCTGATTGTTCCTTTGTTTAAGCAGGGCAATAGGAATAATGTTGGCTCTTCTCTAGTCCTCTGGGATATCTCGTGTGACTGAAGAGGACACAGATTTTGTATAAGGCTCCAGCAATTTCCTCACCTACCTCCTGCAGCATTCTGGGATAGATCCCATCAGGTACTGGGAACTTGTCTACCTTTAATGCTTTTTACAATACCATCTTTTATTTATGAGTATGCATGTCTGGAGACTCATCATGCACCATGACCCCTCCTTTGTGCATATGAATGCAAAGTATTCTTTAAGGACCTCGCCCACTCAGGCTCCACCCATAAATTCCCTCCTTTGTCCTTGAGTGGACCTACCGGTATAGCTGGTATTTGGGTTCTGAATCTAGAATTGCATCCTAGCACATGGGTGGAAAGGGCACTGCATTTCTTACTGAAATTCTTCCATTCCATTCTCCAAGTATAGTCTTTAACTGAGTTGCAGTGAACTATAGCAGTAATAGAATTTTGCTGCTTTTGACTTTCATAAACCAGTGTACCTTTGCTCTTGGCTTTTTTTTCAATATTTAATATTAAAGGTTTGTAACATAGTTTAGTTTATTTAGAGTTACTAATTTTTTTCTCACATGAAGTGATTTTCATGAATTAATTATCCCGAACCCAATATCTGTCTCTTAACAATTGTATAAGGAAGACTGGAAGTGAAGGCTATTAGGAAGTAACTGAAAGTATTTTATCAATGGTGTGACTAAAAACAGTTTATAATCATTTGTATGAATCATCATTTTGAAATTTGTATTGCAGACCTTGTTTGTTTGAGAGACTGTGTGCAAAAGGGATTTTGCAACTGAATTGATTCTGTCCATTTCCAATACCCAACTATAAGTTTCCAGAAAGTTAACCAACCAAGTTAGTGCAAGTGTGACACCATCAGTCCTTGAAGCCATGGCGGCCAGCAGACACAAATGTAGCAACTCTAATAGCCTTTGCTCAGAGCTTACAGATCACCTGATGGCAGTATGTCTGCCTGATCTTTTTGTTTAGGAAAAAGGTAGTCATGGTGTCATTTGATAGTATGGGCAAATTTGGCTGCATTGTAGTTATAGGTTCTGGTGTCATAACTTACCAACTCAAAAGATCAAACGTATTTTGGATAACCAAAAGAGCAATTTGGGAAGAATTCAAGGGTGTAACCCACTTGCCTTTGACTGCGTTCTCTTCAAGAATATCGTGTCATTCAGAAACACTTGAGTTTCTTACGTAAAATATTTAGCATAATAGATATAATGCTGTCTTGAATAATGCAGTTAAATGAATTTAGCTAAATAATAAACTCCTTGATGGGATACATTTCCAAATTAAACTGGTGTAGATGTGAGCAGAATTTTTATGTAGTTAGAATGGGTAATTTTTGTTTTGGAACTGCTTTTCCTTTCACTATTAAGCTGTGATGTAATGTTTGTTTTGAATCCCCATGGAATTTGACTCATTCCTTGGTACAGACAATCTTATCCAGTTGTTCCATATTGTGATTATGCTTACACAGCTTCATCATCATCATCATCTCTGGCCTACATCAATAATATTCTAAGACTTTATAGCCACTTTAGTTGGTTAAAAATTAAATTTATAACTTTGTATGGGCTGTTTTGTAACAACCTTAAATATTGTGTTTTAATGGCATTTTGATTTTCTGCTCTAACATGAAAGATGGAGGATTGTCAGTTCACCACTTCTAATGATCACTGTCAAAAAAAAAAGTTGAATGCTGATTACTGGGTATTTTCAGTTGCTATCGGTAGCCAGTTACGGAGATCATACAAAGTTAGAATTGCAACTAAGAGTCAGATATGTTGCCAAGATTGTGAATGGTCTGAGGAGGGGAGAGGTGTTAGGAATCAGTGACCAGTGTATGGAAACTTAGCAAGCCTCAGTTTTATGTTTGGCTTGCAGCCAGCCATGTGACATCTGTATTAGAATTGGCAACACTGGCATAATGTTACTTAAGATACCTTGTATTCCCATTTTATAATGCTTGACCAACTATTGGTAACTGAAGTAAACCTGACAGCTTGGAAAACATTCTTTTAAAAGAAAAATGACTGACTCTTTAATGCTGCTAAGTCCAGATACCATATGTTCTTTGACTTGTAGACCCTGCCTTCTGGAGATCAGCAAATCTATGCTGAGATAAGGGGAGCCAACCAAAATTGGAAATGATATTCTCTCCGTGACTGTGATGCATTGTTCCTGCTGACCTTTCTGCCATGTCTTTGCTTCATCAAGTTCGGTGGATCTTCTCTGATTTGCTTCCAATCTAATTATTTTCCGTCATCTCCAATATTTCTTAGGCCATTGTGTGCACTGTTGTATCTGAAGTTTCCCAAAAATCTGTGCTTGGTCACTTTATTCTAATCTGATTATTAGTATGTACACCACAGACTTGCTACTAATTCCATCTTTGTCCAAAGTTTAACCAAACTGTTCATTTGCAGTTTTTTGCATCTCATTCTTTCTAAGATGAAAAATAAATCTAAACCCATATCTACTCAGCCACAATGGCTACCCAATTCCAACTCTGTAACGTTGTCAGCTTCCAGTTCCTGTGTCAGTTCATCAGTTGTTGGGAACCTTCATCTATAAACCTTCATCACTCGTTAATCTTGACTACAGTATTTGTCATTCACTTAGCTTGCCTCAAATTCCAGAAAAGTCAGCTCTGAAAAAATTTGGTTTTCTGCTTTCCCAATGCCTTACTTTTCAAAACACTTATATCCCTTTTGTAGCCAAGCCTTATCCTTATACTTGGAGAAAGTGAGGAATACAGATCCTGGAGATCAGAGTTGAGAGTATGGTGCAGAAAAGCATAGCAGGTCAGACAGCATCTGAGGAGCAGGAGAATTGATGAATGATGAAGGGCTTCTGCCCGAAATGTTGATTCTCCTGCTCCTCAGATGGCTGCCTGATCTGCTGTGCTTATGTATATATACCTGTCAAGCCTTGCGGTACTCAGTCGTATTTCTTCAATCTTCTGATTCTGGCCTCTTCTGCATGCTGCCTTTACTGTCTACTTGTTGTGCCCTTCAACTGTCTAGTTCCATACCCTAGTGGAATTCTATCCTAAAACTCCCCTTATTTTCCATTTCTCCTCTCCACTCCTTTTAAGACTATTCTTTCAAATCCACTGCTTTGCCAAGCTTTGATTGTTGATCCAAAACTAGAGACATTGGGAGGGGACAGTTTCTTTTTCTAATATCATTATCTTCTGGTGTTCTTTGTTATCCAACATGAAATTTATGTAAATAGATTACATTTAAATGAAAAGAGGCATTGTTTCTTTTATTTGAATTCAGTAATTTGCTTATGTTTGCATGCTAATACAAACATCTTAATTTTTTTGTCTTTCTCCATAGCAGTCTCTTCAGTTGTGTTTTTTACCGAGCGATGATACAATGTCAAAAGTTAATAGTGCTGCTAGTCCGAATTCTGGTAGTCTTCGTTTTTCTGTACAACTGGAGCTGTTAAGATGTGTGTTATCCTTTTATTGCTATCTTAGTTTTGACTTGCTGTTACCCCATTAATGTGACTGCTTATCTGCAATGGCAGTAATAAATCTGATACTTTTTTTTAAACAGTCAAGTTTGAGTGCAGTAGTATGCTGCACTGTAATGCTTAGTTAAGGTTGACACATAGTAATGGGCCTGTACTAGTGACTTGTTGATGTGCACATGTAGACTTGACATGGTACCTTGGCCATAGTGCATAAGTTTTGATAGTTTTCTGGCTACAGCTATAATAGCATAGTACCAACCAGGATGATGATGATGAAATGATCACTATTTTAAATGGAAAAAGAGAGAGAGAGTCTCTATTTAGTGACTTAGAATCATAGAGAAGTAAGCACGGAAACGGACCCTTCGGTCCAACTCCTTCATACTGATCAGAATCCTAACCTAATCTAGTTCTATTTGCCAGCACTTGGCCTATTTCCCTCTTAAACCCTTCCTATTCATATACTCATCCAGATGCTTTTTAAATGTTGTAATTGTACCAGCCTCCACCACTTCCTTTGGCAGCCAATTCCATAAACGCACCACTCTCTGAGTGAATAGATTGCCCCTGAGGTCTCTTTTATATCTTTCTCCTCTCACTCTAAGTCTATGCTTTCTAGTTCTAGACTCCCTCACTGCAGGGAAAAGACTTTGTCTATTTATCCTATCCATGCCCCTCATGATTTTATAAACCTCTAGAAGGTCACCCCTCAGCCTCTGATGTTGCAGGCAAAACAACCCCAGCCTATTCAGCCTCTCCCTGTAGTTACTAGTGGTGTACCACCGGATCTCTCTTTTTGGTCCACTACTGTTTGTCGTTTTTATAAACTATCTGGACGAGGGTGTAGAAGGGTGGGTTAGTACATTTGTGGATGACCCTAAGGTTGGTAGAGTTGTGGATAGTGCTGAAAGATATTATAGGTTACAGATGAACATAGATAAGCTGCAGAGTTGGGCTGAGAGATGGCAAATGGAGTTTAATGCAGGAAAATGTGAGGTGATTCACTTTGGAAGGGGTAAGAAGAAGAATGCAGAGTACTGGGCAAATGGTAAGATTCTCAGTAGTGTAGATGAGCAGAGAGATCTGTGTCCATGTATGTAGATCATTCAAAGTTGCCACCCAGGTTGACTGGGCTGTTAAGAAGGCATATGGTGTGCTAGCTTTTATTAGTAGAGGGACTGAGTTTCGAAACCATGAGGTCATGCTACAGCTGTACAAAACTGTCTAGTGGGCTGCACTTGGAGTATTACAGTTCTGATCACCGCATTATAGGAAAGATGTGGAAACTTTGAAAAGGGTTCAGAGGAGATTTATTACGATGTTGCTTGGTATGGAGGAAAAGTCTTACGAGGATAGGTGGAGGGACTTGAGGCTGTTTTCGTTAGAGAGAAGAAGTTTGAGAGGTGACTTAATTGAGACATACAAGATCATCAGCGAGTTAGATCAGGTGTGCAGTGAGAACCTTTCCCCAAGAATGGGGATTGCTAGCACGAGGGGTGATGGATAGATTATAGGATAGATGTTAGAGGTGGTTTCTTTACTCAGTAATGGGACGCACTGCCTGCAACAGTTGTAGACTCGCAAACTTTACGGGCATTTAAGTGGTCATTGGATAGGCATATGGACAAGAATTGAATAATGTGGGTTAGAAGGGCTTCAGACTAACTTCACGGGGTGGCGCAACATTGAGGGCCGAAGGGCCTAGTACGCTGTTATGTTCTATAGCTCAAATCCTCCAACCCTGGCAACATCCTTGTAGGTCTTTTAAGAACCCTTTCAAGTTTCACAGCATCCTTCTGATTGGAAGGAGGCCAGAATTTATCTCAATATTCCAAAAGTGGCCTAACCAATGACCTGTACAGCCACAACATGATCACCTGACACTTCTACTCAATACTCTGATCAATAAGGGAAAGCATACCAAATGCCATCTTCACTATTCTATCTACCTGTGACTGTACTTTCAAAGAACTGTGAATTTGCACTCCCAAGGTATCTTTGTTCAGCAACACTCTCCAGGACCTTACCATTAAGTGTATAAGTCTTGCTGTGACTTGATTTTTTCAAAAATGCAGCATCTCTCATTTATCTAAATTTAAACTCCATCTGCCATTCCAGCCTATTGACCTATCTGATCACGATCCTGTTCTATTGAGATAACCTTCGCTGTCCACTACATCTCCAATTTTGGTGTCATCTGCAAACTTACTAACTCATACCTCTCTGTGTTCACATCCAAATCATTTATATAAATGACAAAAAGTAGTGAACCCAGCACTGATCCTTGTGTCACTCTACTGGTCACAGGCCACCAGCCTGAAAAACAACCCTCTGCCACCACCCTCTGTCTTCTACCTTTGAGCCAGTTCTGTATCCAAATGGCTAGTTCTCCCTGTATTCCATGAGATCTAACCTTGCTAATCAGTCTCCCACGGGGAATCTTGTCGAATACCTTACTGAAGTCCATATAGATCACATCTACTGCTCTGCCCTCCTGAATTCTCTTTGTTACTTCTTCAAAAAACTCAGCCAAGTTTGTGAAGCATGATTTTCTATGGACAAAGCCATGCTGACTTTCCCGAGTCAGCCTTTGCCTTTCTAAATACATGTAAATCCTGTCTTTCAGGATTCCCTCCAACTACTTGCCCACAACTGACATCGGGCTCACCAGTCTGTGGTTTCCTGGCTTTTCCTTACTACTTTTCTTAAATAACGGTACCACGTTAGCCAATCTCCAGTCTTCCGGCACCTTACCTGTGATTATCAATGATACAAATATCTCAGCAAGGGGCCCAGCAATCACTTCCCTAGATTCCCAAAGAGGTCTAGGGTATACCTGATTAGGTCCTGGGGATTTATCCACTTTTATGCATTTCAAGACAGCCAGCACCACCACCTCTGTAATATTGACATTTTTCAAGATGTCACCATCTATTTCTCCACATTCTCTATAATTTTCCTTGTCCTTGTCCTTGTCCTCAGTAAACACTGATGCATAATACTAAGTATCTCCCCCATCTGCGGTTCCACATGTAGACTGCCTTGTTGATTTTTGAAGAGCCTTGTATCCTCCCAAGTTGCCCTTTTGTCCTTAGTGTATTTATAAAAGCCGTTTGGATTCTCCTTAACTCTATTTGCCAAAGCAATCTCATGTTCCCTTTTTGCCCTCCTGATTTCCCTCTTAAGTATACTTCTACTGTCTTTTACTCTAAGGATTCACTCAATCTCTCCTGACTATATCTGACGTATGCCTCCTTTCTCTTAATCAAAACCTCAATTTCTCTAGTCATCCAGCATTCTACACCTACCAGCCTTTCCTTTCACCCTAACATGAATATACTGTCTCTGGATTCTTATCTCGTTCTTGAAGGCTTCTCATTTTGCAGCTGTCCCTTTTACCTGCAATCAATTGCCCCCAATCAGCTTTTGAAAGTTCTTGTCTAATACTGTCAAAATTAGCCTTCCTCCAATTTCGAGCTTCAACTTTTAGATCCAGTCTATCCTTTTCCATCACTATTTTAAAACTAATAGAATTATGGTCGCTGACCCCAAAGTGCTCCCTCACTGACCCCTCAAGTCACCTGCCGCGCCTTATTTCCCAAGAGTAGGTCAAGTTTTGCACCTTCTTTTGTCGGAACATCCACACATTGAATCAGAAAATGTTCTTGTACACACAATAAATTCCTTTCCATCTAAACCCTTAACAATATGGCAGTCCCAGTCTATGGAAGGTTAAAAGCCACTACCATAACCACCACAGATAGCTGAGATCTCCTTACAAATTTGTTTCTCAATTTCCTGCTGACTATTAAGAGGGTCTATAATACAATCCCAATAAGGCTATCATCCCTTTCTTATTTCTCAGTTCAACCCAAATAACTTCCCTGGATATATTTCTAGGAATATCCTCCCTCAGTACAGCTGTAATGCTATCCCCCCCCTTCTATCCTTCCTATACCATTTGTATCCTGGAACATTAAGCTGCCAGTCCTGTCTATCCCTGAGCCATGTTTCTGTAATTGCTGATATCCCAGTCCCACCTTCCTATCCATGTTTTGAGTTCATCTGCCTTCCTTGTTGGGCCTCTTGCATTGAAGTAAATGCAGTTTAGTTTATCAGCCCTACCTTGGTCTTTGCTTTGTTCCTTGCTGCCCTGACTGTTGGAACGTAAAGCATAGATCATTACAATGCAGTACAGGCCCTTGGGCCCTCGATGTTGTGCCGTCCTGTGGAACCAATCTGAAGCCTATTTATCCTATGCTATTCCATTTTCTTCCATTTTTGATTCGCTCCCTTTCCCAATTGTACCAGTCTCAGATTGATCTCTTTTCTCACTATTTCCCTGGGTCCCACTCCCCTTACAAGTTTAAATCCTCCCTGAACAGTTCTTGCAAATCTCTCTGCCAGTATATTAGTCCCCTTCCGATTCAGGTGCAATCCGTCCTTGTATAGGTGACTTCTACCCCAGAAGAGATTTGATCAAGATAAAGACAAGTACAGCAAATTAAATATGTTGAAGCTGGGTACAAAAACACCTTTTGAATGTGTGGAATGGGAGCTGATGTTTTTGTGCCTCCTGCTAACTGAATATAAATCCCTGTATCTGAATGAAGTGTACCCTGGTCAGCTACAAGAAGCAAGAAAATGAATGGTTGGGTCTGGCTGTCATTCTTCAACCATCTGTCTGTAGGCATGGTTCTAGAGGGCTGCTAATGTTGAACAATGAGGAGGGATAGCCTGGGTCATCACAGGCTAGCTTAACCTTTGAGCAAATTGGAAGAAAATCTGACACAATCTAAGTTGTCACTTACAGAGAAACTGTTGATTAATCAAGGAAAGTCAACATGAATCCAGTACGGAAAATTTTTGACTAACTCAATATACTATACTCTGTATAGCCTCAATTTCTGTGAGGGTAACGTATTTGGATTTAGATGAGTTTTTGATAGAGTCCTTTAGGACAGACTGGGCAGAAAATTAAAACAGATGAAGGTGCAACGGGAAGTAATAAGTTGGATCCAAATTTGACTGAGTTGTAAAAAAGGGTTTTGGCCAGGGCATTTTGTAACTGTAAGGCTATTTGCAGCGGGTTTGCAGAAGACTCTGTACTGGATTCTATGTTCCGGTTGTATATATCAAGGGAATACACTTGAAAGGAGTGAGTACGATTAAGAATTTTGAGGATAATGCACATTTTGCCAGTGAGTGAGAAAGTCGTTAGGCTACAGGGTGATATCAGTGGCAACTGAAATTTAGTCCAGGAACTCTGAGATAATAGGGAGCAGGGAACAAAGTTACTTTTTAAGGTTATTTCTTGACTTTCTCTTGGGCTCCTTTTTTGATTTTTTTAGAACATAGAAAAGTACAGCACGGAATAGTCCCTTTGGCCCACGATGTTGTGCCGAGATTTAATCCTAATGTAAAATATAGTAACTTAACCTATGCGCCCCTCAACTCTCTGCTATCCATGTGCATGTCCAGCAGTCGCTTAATGTCCCCAGTGCATTCCATGCATTCACTACTCTCTGCGTAAAGAGCCTACCTCTGATGTCGGCACAATATCGAGGGCCAAAGGGCCTGTACTGCATTGTAATGATCTATGCTTTACGTTCCAACAGTCGGAGAGAAAAGTCAGAGCTTATTCAACCTTTCTGCATAAGGCAAGCCCTCCAGTCCAGGCAGCATCCTGGTAAACCTTTGTACCCTCTCCAAAGCCTTTATCTTTGCTATAGTAGGGTGACCAGAACTGGACACAATATTCCAAGTGTGGTCTCACCAGGGACTTGTAGAGCTGCAGCAAAACCTCGTGGCTCTTAAACTCGATCTCCCTGTTAATAAAAGCCAAAACACCATATGCTTTCTGAACAACCCTATCCACTTGGGTGGCAACTTTGAGGGATCTATGTACTAGGTGCCTCTGTTCCTCCACACTGCCAAGACTTCTGTCTTTAATCCTATATTCAGCATTGGAGTTCAATCTTCCAAAATGCATCACTTTGCATTTATCCAGGTTGAACTCCATCTGCCATTTCTCAGCCGAGCTCTGCATCCTGTCTGTCGTGCTGCAGCCTGCAGTAGCCCTCTATGCTATCGACGACACCTCCAACCTTTGTGTCATCTGCAAATTTACTAAACCACCCCTCATCCTCCTCATCCAAGTCACTTTATAAAAACTACAAAGAGTAGAGGCCCAAGAACAGAGCCCTGCGGGACCCCACTCAACACTAACCTCCAGACAGAATACTTTCCATCTACAACCACACTGTCTTCTGTCAGCCAGCCAATTCTGAATCCAGATAGCCAAATCTCCCTGTATCCCATACTTCCTGACTTTATGAATGAGCCTACCATGGGGAACCCTATCAAATGCCTTTCTGAAGTCCATATACACATCTACTGCACAACCGTCGTCGACCTGCCTTGACACCTCCTCAAAGAACTCAATAAGATTTGTGAGGTATGACCTGCTCCTCACAAAGCTATGCTGATTTGCCTTTAATTACACTATCCTTTGCCAAATAGTAATAAGTCCTATCTCTCAGAATTCTTTCCAAAACTTTGCTGATCGCAGACATAAGACTGACTGGTCTGTAATTGCCATGGATTTCCCTATTGCCCTTCTTGAAAAGAGGAACAGGATTCGCCTCCTTCCAATCCTCTGGTATGACACATATGGAGAGTGAGGAGACAAATCTCCTCGCCAGCGGCTTAGCAACCTCCTTTCTCGTTTCCCGGAGCAGCCTTGGATAAATAGGGATTTTCATTTTGCTTTTCAAGAGCTCCTTTTATTTTTCATTTGTATTAATTATTAGGTAATACAGTCTTGTGGTAACAATACCTGCTGTTGTCATCCCATTTTTTTCCCCCCCCCTCAGTCAAAGCAAAATGCTCAGACACATTTGTTTTATCTCCTTCATCTTTATTCCGGGCCCTGCAGAGAGAGAGAGCGAGAGAACAATCGCCCATGTGCACAGACATGAGTTCTCGGTCTACTCTTGAAGAGCAGTGTCTTAATGAATTATATAGTTATTTTATACGGAGGAGCATCCAGATAAGGCAACGTACATATTGATTGGGTGACCGTTACAATCAGCGAGTGTCAATAGTAAAGATTTAAGCCATCTGGTGTTAGATAATCAATGTTGTTAACCTTCACTGGCTTCACATTCAACTTTTCACCCAGTTGAACTGAACGCTTCCATATTGTAAAATGGCTGTACATTATGAATGTTTTTCCACTTTGTTAACCTATTACCCTTGCCTCTAGCACCCCATTGTTAACTGCAAGGTCTTATCAGATCTGTGTCATACTCAGCTGAACCTCTTGTTTCACAAAACTCAAAACCTAACTCTTTCTCTATCTACTCATACCTGAAACACGTTTTCACTGTGTATCTGTTAACTTATGGCTATTTCAATTTGGATAGAAGCATATTTATAGATGAATTCATCAATATTCTCAATCCACAACTGGATTTGGCAGGATTGCAGAGTTTGGATGTGATCGATTGGATATGGGATCATTTACTGAGCTGAAAATGTGTTGCTGGAAAAGCGCAGCAGGTCAGGCAGCATCCAGGGAACAGGAGAATCAATGTTTTGGGCATAAGCCCTTCTTCAGGACCTGAAGAAGGGCTTATGCCTGAAACGTCGATTCTCCTGTTCCCTGGATGCTGCCTGACCTGTGCTTTTCCAGGAACACATTTTCAGCTCTGATTTCCAGCATCTGCAGACCTTGCTTTCTCCTATGGGATCATTTAGCCCTGTCTATTGCAGGCTGCTTATGCTGTTTACCATGCAATTAGTCCTGCGCTGTAGGAACAGTGGGTTGGTGCCTCCTTTCTAAGCATGTCTCGAGCTTTGTGTCTCAGCATGCCTATCTGCACGCTTTTTGAACATGTTGTTCTCCTGCTTGCATGGTTATGATAGGTGGGTGGCATACCAGGCCTTGATTATAGATTGAATAACAGTTTTAGTTCTGATGGCCTATAGCACTTGGATGAGAAAATGAGGTGTGCAGATGCTGGAGATCAGAGATGGAAATGTGTTGCTGGAGAAGCGCAGCAGGTCAGGCAGCATCTAGGGAACAGGAGAATCGACGTTTTGGGCATCAGCCCTTCCTCAGGACTTGGATGCCCTGTATTGAGTTGCTAGATCTATATTATTTAGTGCCATGGTAATGTTACACAAAACACTAAAGAGCATCCTCAATTGAAGATAAGACTTTGTCTTTGCAAGAACTGAGTGGCCATTTCTATCTATACTGTCATGAGCAGATGCTTACATGAGACATTGATGATGAGGTCAAATAGATTTCTCTCCCTCTTGTTTCGCTCACTACCTGCTGCAGCTATGCCCAGATTCCGCTGGTTTAAGTCAGTAGTTGACTAATGAGCCACTTATAATAGACTTTGAAATCTCTCATCTACAGTCTTGGCACCTTCGACCAAGTGGTATTCAACATGGAGCAATGGTTCATTGGCTGAAGGGGCAGTGGCAACTAATAGTCAGCAGTAGGCTTCTATACCTATGTTTGACCTGATGTGATTAAAAGTTTATAAGGTTTAGAGTCTGTTAAGTCTCAGGGCAAGTCCCTCCTAAACCACTGTGCTCATAAGGGTTTCTCCTGCTGCTGGAACAAAGCATAACTGGAACTGGTTGTTATGATGTCTGGGGAAAACTGCTCAGCATGACTGTGACCTGCTACTTAAGGTTGTTGCTTAACTAATCTGTGGGACAATTGTCTCCTAATTTTGGTCCATGCCCCAGATGATGTTGATAACTGTATGGGTGTTTGCTGTTATTATTTCCTTTGCCTAGGTTCATGGGGGTGATATGTCTGGTTTTATTCCTTTTGGATGCTTGCCAGATTTGAATTGCATAAGTGTCTCAATTTGTCATTCAAAGGTTATCAAAGTGATATAAGTAACTTCCTGACTTTAATTTGTTCATTTACTATATTTAAATCTGTCGACACATCAGGAATGTACCATTTCTAAATATCTCAGCTCAGATGTTTTTTTTATTCTTAAAAAGTTGAACAAAAAATATTCCTAAACCTCCCCTTTGTAATTACCTGCAATAGAAAAATGTCTTGGACCATTTTGAATACTGATTGTGATCAATTTGATATTGTAGCACCCTTACTGTTACACGGCTTGTCTCCCAACTATTAATTGGAACAGACCTGGTTTGATCCCCTATCTGAGAAGTTACTGGTCAGTAAGTGCACAAGAATTGGCCTCCATGCCCATGGATTGAAAAGAGGATGAGTGAAATGTATTAGTGCTCAGGTTACCCAAATACTTGATCTGATTGATTTCCAACTAATATTGACCTGAATTGGCTAAAAGAGCTGATCTCTGTCTTGTGCTTGCTTGCGAAGACCTCATTGTCTTACTGTTTCTAATCAACCTGCTCAGACATGTTTCAATGCACCTTTGAGGCAATTGGGACTTGAACCCAGGCCTTCTGGCCACATCGTCAGAATGTTTGTTGCACCACAAAACTCTCTGCAGAGAACATCTGTAAATTAACAAGTTCAGTTGATCAACTTTAATTGCTCAGGACTGAAGTGGTGGGAAATCTGTCAGATGTTTATTATTTTAATGTTTTGAAGTTTTTGTTCTTTAAAATCACAAACTAAATTTGTGCACCTAGTCAGGTAAAACTCAGCTTGATGGGGAAATATGGATTTAGCAATGGGTCATGCACACACTGGACCTTGGACTAAGATTTGGGGCGGGGGGATTGGTGTCCCGACCACTAAGCTGATGTATCGACATTGCTCCTGAAGTTCTCTTAAAGTGGCTGCAGCTGATGTGACTGCTCCATTTTGCTCCTGGCTTTGATTCTGTCTTGTGCTTTTGTCTTGACTAATGTGAAAGGAACAGTTTAAAAACTCAAATGTACAAGCATCAAAGTATTCAAGAACTGAATTGGTTGGGGTAACAGGGTCATCTATTTCATGCTTACAAACGAACTGTTTTATAAACTGGGTAGATTTGAAAGCTGGACAAAATGAATACTTTGAAAATTTGCAGATAAATCTACCATTCATTATGTAACTCTCAGGTTGCATTCTGATTTAGGAAAGGAGCGGAGTGAGAAGACTGCCAATTTGGGGAGGCTTTGTGCTATAAGCTCATGTCCCCTAAAGATTGGAATGAGACTGCTTGTGTTGATTTAATGTAGGACATTTGTTGCTCTCAGGACTTTTCGCATTAGTATGGAATTAACTTTGGTCTTAGGGCTGAAAGGAGAGTGTGCTTAACCTACTTTTCTCATTGAAAGATTTTGTTTTTGGTAGCATTGATTCCTTGTAGTACTGTTCTATTATTTCATGGGAAAGCACAAAATTGAATGAGCTGCCAATTTGTGGTCAGTTTTGCTTTTCCTGAAGGCCAGTTTATCTCGGTATCTTTTGTTTTGAATACTAAATCTACTTCTAACCAGCAGTGACTGCGGTTCAATGCTGGAGCATTGATGTTGGTGACTGAACCATTAAGACCATTCCCAGGCTGGCATCAATGTCAAGAGCTTGCTACCTGAGGATTTTGTGGTTAAATTGTAACTTGCACATGCTCACTGTATTGTTGAATGTTTGGTGGCAGACCTATCAAAACTTTGCATTTTAATTATTCTTAAATAACCATGTCCAGCTCACTTAATACAATCTATTAGATGAAAAATGCATTTTGCAAGAATCTGAGGATTCCTTTCTCCCTGTCTGGTGTGAACTGAGGTAACAGATGAACAGTTATGTGATCACACAGGAGTGTACTATAATACTCCTTTTATGAAGGGACAGAGGGTTGGTGGTGGAGGGAGGATGAGAAGAGCCAAGGTGAAGCAGTCTTTGGGGTTTTGAACATTTATCTTCACTAATTATCTCTGGCATATTGCAACTAACTACTATGTGAACCATCACTTCAGCTTGGAGCAGTTAATTCCATGAATCTATCTTGGGGCTTTTCCTAACCTGCATGATGGAGGAGTTTTTTTTAAAGTGAGTAGCTGCTGAAGAATTTCACTTGTACAGCTGACAGTTGCATCTGGAACTAGCAGTTCATAATCCTGGAAAGATAGATGGCTTCATATTGATCTCCTATCTGGTTTCACCAAATAAGGAGTGCCTACAGTTTGTAACAGGTTCTAATGGTCTTCAGATTTATCATCAATGTTGATAGTGAACTTTCTTGACTTGGTGCGTATGTCTGCCATAGACTTTTTTGTTTTTTGTCAACTATTAACTAATTCATTTATGGCAAAAAAGTACGTGTTTGTTTGAAGATTTTTTTTTCAATCGCCTTTTTTTCCTCTAGCACTATCTTAAGAACTGTATGACTACTTGCATTTGTTATTTGTAAGTTGAATTAAAATAACCAATTAGCTTTATTGGGGTAATTTAAGATGAAGTCATCAATTTGAAATGATTGAAATCTGGAAACAAAGTTGCATAATGGTTTTTTATATTTGAAGACTTTGTCAAAACACTATAAAACATCATAGCAACACCTATAAAACATCAAAAAGAGAAAGAAGAGATGCAGAGTGAATGATTCAGTGTGACAGAAAAAGTTAGAAAATATATGCTGAAGAGTGTAGCAGAAATCAGAACCAGAGAGTACAAGTAATTAATAAAAGTCAGAGCTTAAGATGCTATATCTGAATACATGTAGTATTTGCAATGGCACAAATAGAAATTAATATGATTTGGTAGCTATTGTGGAGACATCGATACAGAGTTATCAAGGCTTGGAATTCAGTCAATGTTCCAGAAGAGGTAACTTTTTAAAAAAACAAGCTGGTGGGATAACTTTTTTTTATTAATAAAGGAAGGTATCAGTGTAGCAGTGAGTCATGATATAGATGCATGATGTAATATCACTTTGGGAGGAAACAAAGAATGGAGAGGGATAAGTATCGTGGATGGAATGCCCCACTCCCCCCATGTCCAAACCCTTCCCAACAATTCTTGTGGGTGACTTGAATCTACATATTGACAGGCCAAATCTGATGTGAAAGAGTGTTATGAAAGATTATTTTCTCGAGTATCAGGAATGCTGCCTAGAGCAATATGTTGCAGAACCTATTTGGAACAAGCTATTTTTTTAAAAAAAAAGCATTGGTGGAATGTGAATGTCTCTCTATAAGCCAACATTTACTGCCTCGATACCAGTTGAGAGTAAGTCACAGTGCTATGGGTCTGGAGTGCCATGTAAGCCAGGCCAAGTAAGGATGGCAGTTTCCCTTCCCTAAAGAACAGTAGTGAATCAGGTGGGTTTTATGCCAATCCACAGTAGTTCCATGGTCACCATTAGGACAGCTTTTCTTCCAGATTTTTAGATATTGAGTTCAAATGATTCAAACCTATATCCTCAGATCATCCGCCTGGGGTAATGGGGTTACTAGTCCAGTGACATTACCACTATGTCATTATACATGACTAGATCTAAAGGGTAATGAGATTGGATTAATAAGAGATCTCCATAGTGAAGGGCATGAATAGGAAAGATTTGGAGACAATTGCAGGCAGGTGGGATGAGTTTAGTCTGGGAACATGGTTGAGGTGGACAGTTGGACCGAAGGTGTCTCCATGCTGTATGACTGATTCTATGAAAGCAATCACAACATAGTAAGATTTCAAATTTGGTTTGAGGGAGAGCAACTCAAACCAATGCCCTCAAATTAAATAAGGGCAATTAGAGAGGTATGAAGAAAGTTGTTTACAGTGAGCTGGGTTAGTAGGCTAGGGGAAAGCTGGTAAGCAGGTATTTCATAATTTTTAATTCTGATCAAGATGATGGACTGAGGAGGAGGAATTGCCCATAGTTAACAAGGCAAAGACAGTATTCAGTCAAAAACTAAGACATACGAAACATGAAAATTAGTGGGAAGCCAGAAGATTAGAAATATTTTATGTATCGGCTGCAAATGACAAAACACCTAAATAAAAGAGCAGAAAGGGGACTTTGAAAGTAAATTGGCAAGCAATGTGAAAACAACAAGAGCTTCTACAGGTATATGAAAAGAAAGAGTAGCTGCAGTAAGTGTGGCGATCTTGAAGGATATATATAGTTCAAATCCTCCAACCCTGGCGTCATCCTTCAAAGGGTTCAGAAAAGATTTACAAGTTTCACAACATCTTTCCGATAGGAAGGAGACTAGAATTGCATGCAATATTCCAACTGTGGCCTAACCAATGTCCTGTACAGCCGCAACATGACCTCCCAACTCCTGTATTCAATACTCTGACCAATAAAAGGAAAGCCTACCAAACGCCATCTTCACTATCCTATCTACCTGCCACTCCACTCTTAAGGAGCTATGAACCTGCACTCCAAAGTCTCTTTGTTCAGCAACACTCCCTAGGTCTCTTTGTTCAGCAACACTCCCTAGGACCTTACCATTAAGTGTATAAGTCCTGCTAAGATTTCAGCACCTTGCATTTATCTGAATTAAACTCCATCTGCCACTTATTGGCCCATCTGATCAAGATCCTGTTGTAATCTGAGGTAACCTTCTTCGCTGTCCACTAAAGGTATCATCATTTTCTGCAGCAGAAATAAAAACATTAAATTGCAGGATCTGAGCACGTCTAGCAGCATCTGTGGAGAGAAAGCAGAGTTAACATCGGGTCCTGTTACTCTTCGAAACTGTCGCTGAACTTAAAACATCAGCAGTTACTTTCTTTTCACTGCTGCTGCATCTGCTGAGTTTCTCCAGCAATTTGTTTTATTTCAGATCCTCAGCACCTGCACTGTGTTTTTACTGTTTCTAGCAGGTTGTGCACTTGGACATGTAGGAGATTGGCGAACAATATGCTCAGTGACACTCGAAATAAATGTGATACATAAAGTATAAACTGACACTTAAATCATCTTGTGCAGGAAGCACTATCCTCTTACAAATCAAACCAAAAGATAAATATCCTACCGATTTGGTTATCTTCTACAATGAATGTTGATTGATCTGAAGCACATTGTTTAAACTGAATACATTATACTTGCATTTATAAATGTTCTCCTGTGTACTGTAACTTTTTTTCTCACCTGTTCTGCCTCATTTGCTCTTATAAGGTCTCTGAGTGAAGTCTAATAGAGATCTGCTCCACTAGTCCAGGAAAAAACATGAATAGATTTTTAAAAAAATTCTCTGCATGTCTTTTCTGGATTAGAGTGTGCTGAATGTCAGATGCAGATGATAAAAAAAAAAATAAATCCGTAGGCCTGGGAGAGAAAGAAAGTATGTAAATACATAAAAGAAGAAACTAAGAACAGAGATAAAACCAATTGGGGAACATGCAACACAAATGTTTTTTTAAAAAATGTACAAAACTGCCGAAGTAAAGGGTCTTTTAAAGAAAGCAAAACTTCCAGAGTTTAAGGGAATGTTAATTAGTCTAATCTCTACAAATACAGTAAGAATGTTGCATGTAAATTCATAATGAGATTATGGTAATCTCATTTTTTTTCCCCCAGAACAAAAGTGACTGGGTGAGGCTTAATTTTCAGTCCCTTCTTTGTTAAAGTCTTGCTGACATTGACAAGGGTGGAAAACAAAACAAGTAATCATTTGCAGCAGAGTGTAAAAACACAGGAGAGAATTGAAAACCAAATAAAAGGTACAATGCATCTTGCCTTTGGTTGGGTGTTTTTTAAAACTTCAACTCATCAAGACTATGTTAGCCTAAGATTTTTTTGTATTCAAAATGCTTCAACCTCAGTACATTTAAAGGATCTTCTGCTTGAAGCACGATAATCAGTTACACCAGGATACAGCAAACAACAGTGAAGTATTAGGGCCTTTAACTGTTCCTTTAAAAGAATAGTAGAATTTTGCTGATTTAATACAAAGTTTATGAGAAGATTTGGAGCTCGGGTGCTCGTTGTTGTGGTTCTGTTCGCCGAGCTGGAAATTTGTGTTGCAGATGTTTCGTCCCCTGTCTAGGTGACCTCCGCAGTGCTTGGGAGCCTCCTGTGAAGCGCTTCACAGGAGGCTCCCAATCACTGAGGAGGTCACCTAGACAGGGGACGAAATGCCTGCGATACAAATTCCCAGCTCGGCGAACAGGTTTAATACAAAACATGGCAATCTAGTAAAAACCAAAAAGGGTAGAAGCAGATTGGTAAGTTAGGCAAATCATGCCATTAGTTCACACTTAAATTGTCATCATGGGTGAACCCACAGCAGGTGGACTGCAGCAGTTCAAGAAGGTAGCTCACCACCACCTTTTTAAGGGCAGCTAGGGATGGTCAATAAATGTTGGTTCAGTCAATGATGCCAGTGTCCCACAAATGAATTTAAAACATAAGAGCTAGGAGCAGGAGTAGACCATCTGGCCCATCGAGCCTGCTCTGCCATTCAATATGATCATGGCTGATCTTTTCATGCCTGAGCTCCATTACTTGCCCCCTCACCACAATCCTTAATTCCTTTACTGTTCAAAAAGCTAACGATCTTAGCTTTGAAAGTATTCAATAAGGAAACCTCAGCTACTTCAGTGGGTAGGGAATACCACAGATTCACAACTTTGTGGGTGAAGAAGTGCCTTTCCATTTCAGTCCAAAATCTGCTCCCCCTAATTTTGAGGCTTATGCCGCCTTGTTCTAGTTTCACTGGGTCAGCAGAAACATCCTCTCTACTTTTGTCTCATCTATTCCCTTCATAATTTTGTGTTTCTATAAGATACCGCCACCCCAATTATTCTAAATTCCAATGAATGTAGTCTCTGTCTATTCAGTCTCTGCTCATGAGCCAACCCCGTCCATTCTGGAATCAGTCTAGTGCACCCGCTCTAGTGCCAGTACATCTTTTCTCGAGTAACGAGACCAAAGCTGCAGGCAATACTCTCCAGGTGTGACTTCACCAGCACACTATACATAACCTCCCTGCTTTTAAGCTTAATCCTTTTGGGAATGAAGGACTGCATTCCATCACACCACTAGTCATGGATCGCCAACCAGAAAAGCACTCGTTTATCCCCACTGTTTGCTTCCTGTTAACTAACCAATCCGGTGTCTATGCAAATACATTGCCCATAACGTCTTGCATCTTTATCTTGTGCAGCAGCCTTTTATGCGGTACCTTGTCGAATGCCTTTTAGAAATCTAGTTACATCGTATCTGGGTCCTGTTGTCCACCATGCTCATAATATCTTCATAGAATTCCAGCAAATTAGTTAAGGATGACCTGCCTTTCATGAATTCATGCTGCTTCTGTCTAATGGGCCAATTTCTATCTAGATGTCTTGCTATTTCTCTGATGAAATGCATCAGAGCCAGGAGACTTGTCTACCATTTAGCTCCATTAGCTTGCCCAGCACTAACTCGTCCGTGACAATGATTGTTTCTAGGTCCTCGACTATGTTTGTCTCTTTGTCAATTACTGGCATGTTATTTGTGTACTCCACTGTGAAGACAGACACAAAATACCTGTTCAATGCATTGGCCATTTCCTCATATCCCATTACTAAATCCCCTTTCTCGCCCTCCAAAGAACCAATGTTTACTTTAGCCACTCTTTTCCTATTATATATTTATAGAAACTTGTGCTATCTGTCTTTATGTTCTGAACTAGTTTACTCAAATCTGTCTTGCTTTGGTCTGTAGCTTTATTTTTGTGGCTTTCTGCTGACCTTTTAAAACTTTCCTAAGCTTCTAGCTTCCTTCTGGATTTTGCCACTTTGTATGCCTCCTTTTTCAATTTGATTGCCTCCCTTATTTCCTGAGATGTCTCTGGCAGTTTACTTCTTTTCCTACAGTCCGTCCTTTTCACTGGTATTTACTTTTGCTGAGCACTTTGAAAAATTGCTTTGAAAGTCCTGCACTGTTTATTAACTGTCCCCACCATAATGGGTTTGCTTTCAGTCTACTTCAGCCAACTCCTCCCTCACCTATTGTAGTCTCCTTTTGTTTAAGCACAGGACCCTAGTATTGGATTTTATCATCTTGTTTTCCATCTGTATTCTAAATTTGACCATACTGTGATTGCTTCTTCCAAGAGGATTCCTAACTGTGCGATCATTAATTATTCCTGTTTCATTACTCAAGACCAGATCTAAGATAGCTTGTTCCCCTGTCAGTTCCATTACATAATTTAAAGTTTTTTTTTGAGAAGAATGAAGTGGAGAGGCAGTGGAGCCCTGAAAGTTTTCATTTTGATGGAGATGTGATGTAAAAGAAGGGGAACCTGCTGTACGTATTCATACATTTTTTGAAGGTGGCAAGGCAAGTTAATAAAGCAGTTAAAATATGTGTTAATATTATTTGTAAATAATAGCATTGGACACAAACAAGGAAGTCATGCTAAACCTTGGCGGATCACTGGTTAGGGCTCAGTGTACAATTATACACACCACACTTTTTTGTGAATAACGAGGTCTGAGAGAGGGTGCAGAGGGTTAAGGGCTGCTGGAATTGCAGTCTTAAAGATTTATTATAGTTTTATTTCAAAAGTTATTAAAAATATATTTGGATAGATACATCAATAAGAAAGGTTTAGAGGGATTATGGAGCAGGCAGGTAGGACTAGTTTAGTTTGGGTTTATGTTCGGCAGGAACTGGTTGGACCGAAAGGTCTTTTTCTGTACTGTATGACTCCATGATTCTCTGACTTCAGTTATGTACAGAAGTGATTGCAAAAGTGATTGCCTTCTTGGAACAGTGGAGTATAAAGTAGTGCCCAAATAATAGTATTTAAAGCTGAGGGAGTTTTATAGTGCAAATGGAAAAAGTTGTTTCCTCGGGCAAATGGATCCGTAATTAGGTCACACAGGCTTAAAATTATTGGGGCCGAGAGGCAGATTATAATATGCCTTTAAAATAATCTGAAATTGATTGGAATCTGGTGGCGAAAGGTACTTCGAAAAGCTATTAAGCATGTAATTGAGAGAACTATTGTGTAGGGTTATGGGAGAAAAACTGGGATATGATATTTAATTGGTCAGCTCTTTCAAGGTCAGGAGAGATGAGATGGGTTGAATAGCCACTTTATTGCCATATTATGATTCTAATCCCCTCTTGATTCCTATAGTTTTCCCAGCTCTCTAAGATTCCAACCAAAACAATCTGTTCACGAATGGTGCTGTAGGACCTCTTTTAAATTATCTGACCAGAGTAAGCAGATAAGGCTTGAGTTTTAATATTTCATTGGAAGGAGCTAGTTAGTGATGTAGCGTTCCCTCCGTACTGCGCATAAATTCTAACTAGCAAGTAAACTTTTTTAAGTGTTGGTAATGAAATTGATTGTCTCATTTATAGGGTCGGATAGTATTGAGGAACTACAAAGGGGGAAAAATACTGTGGCAGTAGTCAAGCTGTGGGCCAGCATAAATCAGGAAATAGAAAAAGCATGTAAGAATGATGCTACTACAGTAATCTTGGGCAATGTAAATATGCAGTGGAATGTAAAAATCAGACTGATATTATTGTGCAGTCCTAAAGTTGTTCCTTTTCCCTATCCCCGTATCAGTCAAAGCAAACACTCAAACGCAGTATGGGTTTACCTCCTTCATCTTTATTCCGAGCCCTGGAGGGAGAAAGAACAATCACCCATGTGCACAGAGACATGAGTTCTTGGTCTTCTCTCGAATAGCAGTTTTTTGATGAAGTTTATATAATCACTTTTAGAGGGAGGAGCATCTAGATAAGGCAGCATACGTATTGAGTGACCGTTACAATCAGTGAGAATCAATAGCGAAGACCAAGCCCTTTACTGTTGTACAATGAATGTTCTTAACCTTGTTAACTGGATTCATACATTAGATACTTTTTCCCCTTGTTACCTGACCTTGCATACTGAATGTTTCAAATATTGTTAAATGGCTCTACATAATGAATGCTTTTCCACCTTGTTAACCCATTACCCTTTCCTCCAGCACTCCGTTGTTAACTGTAAGTTCTTATCTGAGTCATACTCAACTGAACATCTTGTTTCGCAAAACTCAGAACTTTTTCCCTACCTGTTTATACCCTACACACATTCCTAGCAGCAGAGCTCAAGAAAAGGAATTTTTAAGACATCCATGAGATGTTTATTTTTGGATGCAGCTTGTGGTAGAGGTCACTCGGGAACAGGCAATTCTGGATTTGATTAAGTGCAATGAAGCAGACTTGATTTGGGGATCTTCAGGTGAAAGACCCCTTGGGAGCAATGACCACAATATACAGAATTCAATGTATAATTTCAGTTACATCACACTGTAAATTTTTGCTCTAAATTCTGTTAGGATTGAGCCTTCCACTGCCACCTGATGAAGGAGCGACACTCCGAAAACTAGTGTGCTTCTAATTAAACCTGTTGGCCTATAACCTGGTGTTGTGTGATTTTGAACTTGGAATTCTCCCTGTAGTTTGATAGGGAGGAGCTGGAATTGGATGTAATTGCATTACAAATAGTAGAGGTAACTATTGAGAAGACAGTGAAGCTACAATGGTAGGAGTTTCTGGGATTAATTTGAGAGGCAGAGCAGAAATTTTTATCAGGAAACAAGGATGAGGCAACCATGGCTGACCAGGAAAGTCAGGGACAGTATAAAAGTAAGAGGAAAAAAACAGCTTGGTGAGGATTAGTGGATTGGGAAGCCTTTTTAAAAACCAGCAGAAGATAAAAAAGTAATGTAACTAATTAATAAAGGAAGTGAGCTAGTAATATAAAGTTTGTTTTTTAGACGTAAGGGCGAGGCAAGACTGGAAATTGGACCACTGAAAGATGAAGCTGCAGAAGTAGTAATGGGGAACAAAGAAATGGTGGAGGAGCTGCCTGGGTACTTCGCGTCAGTCTTTATAGTGGAAGACACCAGCATAGCAGAAATTCAAGAGAATAAGGGAGAGGTAAGAACAAGGTGCTACTCAACCTGTCACGTCTAAAAGTAGATAAATCACCTGGACCAGGGCAACTACACCCCGCATTTCCGAAAGAGTTAGGTTAGGAGATTTCCGAGTCAGTTGTGATCTTTTGGGACTCGATGGAGCCAAGGGAGGGTCTCGGAGAAGCAGAAAATAGCTAACATAGCACTCCTGTTTAAAAAGGGAGGCAGAAACTATTCTTTGATCTTTTGTAAGATTTGTACATTATGTATGAGACTGTGGAGTGCATGGTAAAGTAGGGCTGAGTCAGCACAGCTTCGTCAAGGGAAGGTCATGCTTGACAAATCTATTATAATTACTTGAGGTAGCGAGCACCGGAGAGCCAGTGGACGTGACGTGTTTGGATTTCAAGAAGGCCTTTGACAAGGTGCCACACAAGAGGCAGTGAAATAAAATAAGAGCCTATGGTATTGGTGGCAATGTACTGTCGTGCGTAGATAATTGGCTGACTGGCAGAAGGCAGAGAAGTAGGATAAAGGAATGGTTTTCAGGATGGCAGCCAGCGACTAGTGAAGTTCTGCAGAAGTCAGTATTGGGACCACAACTATTCATGTTATGTATTAACCATGTCGATGAAGGAACTGAGAGAGTTTCTGCTTAGTATGTAGATTTAACTCAGTATGTAGATTGTCCGACCAGAGGGGAGGCCATATTGGATTTGGTACTTGGTAACGAACCGGGACAAGTGATGGGCTTGTTAGTGGGTGAACATTTTGGTGATTGTGACCACAATTCTGTGACTTTCATCTTGGTTATGGAGAGAGATAGGTGCGTGCAACAGGGTAGGTTTTACAATTGGGGGAAGGGTAAATACGATGCTGTAAGACAAGATCTGAGGAGCATAAGTTGGGAGCATAGGCTGTCAGGGAAGGATGTCGTGGGAATGTGGAACTTTTTCAAGGAGCAGATATGACGTGTCCTTGATATGTATGTACCTGTCAGGCAGGAAAGAGAT
>NC_057720.1:14582601-14614163 GCF_004010195.1 Chiloscyllium plagiosum
GTTCTTAGTAAGGTGGAGGGGCAGAGGGATCTTGGGGTCTATGTTCATAGGTCTTTGAAAGTTGCCACTCAGGTGGATAGAGCTTGTAAGAAGGCCTATGGTGTTTTAGTGTTCATTAGCAGAGGGATTGAATTCAAGAGTCGTGAAGTGATGTTGCAGCTGTACAGTATCTTGGTTAGGCCACATTTGGAGTACTGTGTGCAGTTCTGGTCGCCTCACTTTAGGAAAGATGTGGAAGCTTTGGAGAGGGTGCAGAGAAGATTTACCAGGATGTTGCCTGGAATCGAGAATAGGTCGTACGAGGATAGGTTGAGAGTGCTAGGCCTTTTCTCACTGGAATGGCGAAGGATATGGGGTGACTTGATAGAGGTTTATAAGCTGATCAGAGGAATAGATAGAGTAGACAGTCAGAAACTCTTTCCCTGGGTACAACAGTGTTACAAAGGGACATAAATTTAAGGTGAAGAGTGGAAGGTATAGGGGGGATGTCCTTTAAGCGGCAATTGGATAGGTACATGGATAGGTGCTTAAGCTAGGACAAATGTTCGGCACAACATCGTGGGCCCAAGAGCCTGTTCTGTGCTGTATTGTTCTATGTTCTTAGCTTGCAGATGGCAAAGATAGATGGTGGGGGTGGCAGGTAGTGTTGAGGAAGTGGGGAGGTTGCGAAAGGACTTGGACAGGCTAGGAGAGTGGGCAAAGAAGTGACAAAATGTGAGATTATAACTTTTATGTTATGAGTAGAGGCATAGACTACTTTCTAAACAGTGAAAGTCTTTGGAAATCTGAAGCCCAGAGTTGAGAATCCTAATTCTGTATTATCAAGATTGGCATGCAGGTTCATTTGGCAGTTGAAAAGGCAAATGCAATGTTAGCATTAATTTTGGGAAGGCTAGAATACAAGAGCAGAAATATACTGCTGAGGCTTGTCAGGGTTCTGGTCAGACCACATTGTGAGCAGCTCTGGGCTCTATATCCCAGGAAGGACATGCTGACGTTGGAGGGGGTCCAGTGGAGATTTAGAACAACAGGCTTGTCATGAGCAGTTCAGGACTCTGTCTGTACTCCATGGAGTTTAGAGCATTGAGTGGGGAGTCTAATTGAAATTTCCAGCATACTAGGAGGCCTGGATAGAGTGAATGTGGAGAAGATGTTTGCTTTCTTTAGTAGGAGATACTAGAACCCGAGAACGCAATCTTAGTGAAGGCATGACCCTTTTTAGAACTGAGATGAGAAATGTATTTAGCCAGAGGGTGCTGAATCTATGGATCTCATTGCCACAGAGGACTGTGAAGGCCAAGTCACTGTACTTAAAACCAGAGAATGAGTTGCTTGATTTAACAAGGGGATCGAGGAGAATGGGATTGAGAAACAGGTCAGCCATGATTGTATAGCAGAGCAGACTCTGAGCCAAATGACCTACTTCTGCTCCTATATTTTATGCCCTTGTGATTGTTTGTAGAAAGATAATGATGCCTACATGCAAAATTGTGAGTGCAGTTCAAGTATAGAAAGAAGTGTCCAGTTGTCACCTTTTTTCTTCCACATGTAAGTAAATTTTTACATGTTTAAATGTGTAGTCTTCTATTTTGTGTCCTAATTAATTGCAGTATATTGACATGACAAAGACTTCCACAAGAGAAAATTTTATGCAATCCGTTGTGGCCGATTTGAATCCACTTTACTGCCTTAAAAAGATGAAGCTCAAACCAATAACTTTGTTTTATATTTGTTTCTTTGAGTTGGCTATTGAGGATTCCTAATTATCTACCAATTTCCCTGTACTCCAGTAGGAATGAAAGTTTTTGCTATATAGAGTTGAGATTTTTTTTAAAAACATGCAATACCACCCAGAAGAAAAATGCCTGGTTATTGATCCATTTGTTGTCTACCGAACTTAAGTTTGCGCAAATTGAATGCTATACAACTCATTCAATCACTGACCTTTTGAGGTGTGATATTTACTTCTTGAAAAATAATTTGCTTTCAATAAGAATTGAAGTTCCACTAGATATTCTTCTAATCCAGAGATTTAATCAGATTAAAACATGACATTTACTACTCTCTCAAGCCGACTGATGTTATTCCCAGGAAGTTTCCAGATACTATAAGGGTTCTTTTTTGGAATATGCTCTGGGTTGAATTATTGTAATATTTTAATTTCCAGTTTCATATAAGTCAACCTATTGGTTTTAAAAATATGGTTAGCATTTAGGCTAACACCTCAATCAAGTGCTGTTTGATTTATTCGATTTGTATTAATGTTGACACAGGCTAAACACTAACTTCAAAATATGGGGCAGGTGCTAGAAATTTGATTTGTTTCCCTACAGTATGGAAACAGGCCATTTGGCCCAACAAGTCCACACTGACCCTCTGAAAACTAACCCACCCGGACCCATTATTTACCCCTGACTAATGCATCTAACACTGGGCAATTTAGCATAGCCAATTTACCTGACTTGCACATCTTTGGACTGTGGGAGGAAACTGGAGCACCCGGAGCAAACCCACGCAGACACAGGGAGAATGTGCAAACTCCACACACAGTCGCCTGAGGCTAGAATCGAACCTGGAACCCTGGTGCTATGAGGCAGTAATGCTAGCCACTGTGCTGCTTAAATAGTGGTTAGCAATCCAATTTGTTCTTAACTAATTATTTTAAACTTTTTTTTTAAAAGATCCCCAAGGGTCACAATAGAAACCCAGGGCTCTCCAAATCATTGGATTTCTTTTAATCTCTCTCGATGTTGGTTGATGTACTTCTCAACATAAGAGTTGGTCAGGTTGCAAATTTGCTCACTGAGAAATTCTTGGAAATTTTGTCACCATGCTAGGTAGCACCATCAGTGGTGCACTGAAAGGGTGATATTAGGTAAATTAGCTTTTGTTTAAAGCAAATAATCCATATTTCAGTTACTGGCATTTTCAACCATTGTTTGATTTTTTTTTAAAGAAAGGATTGTATATGAAGCTTGTGACTTTAAGTAGGTGAGTCACATTTGCTAATGAGCATTTTTGTAGTTCTATCTATGGCAATTCAATGCTTTGAAACACTAATCAGAATCTTCTAATTTTAAAAAAACCTTTCGCTATAGATGCTGGAAATGTGCAAAAAAAATCTTAGAAATCATTAGTGGGAAGGATACAATGTTTCACACTGACATTTTTTTCATCCGAGCACAAGCAACTAAATAGTTTGAAATGTGGAATTGATTAGTAAATTCGAGACAGATGGAAATAGTGATTATGGTGAGAGGAAAAGAAAGACCGTAGCGAAGAATTTATTTTTAAATTTGAATTTGCAAGAGTTTGAAAATGGAATGAGACTCTGAGTTAATTTTCAGGACCACAGAGGTTGTTTGGAAATTAAGATCTGTCATGTTGTCAAAAAGACTAAAATGGGCAAGCCTTAGGTTAGTCTGTATCTATGATATCAGTATGGGGAGTTCACTGTCAAACATCTGGCTCCCCAAATGTACTGAACAACTGAGACAGAAACTTCTGAATTTTCAGTACAGCTCTGCATCTGTGCTTGCAGTCTGATTTTTGTTCATCAGAAATATTGAATATCATTAGCTTACTTTTATAGTAATTTCTGCCCCTTTTGTGGAGTAGGTATTTATCTTATTTAAGCAGGCAGATTGACTGTGGTTTGTGACTGTGTTTTTCTAAACTGAAACAATATCAGCACAATAGTTGGCTCTAAACTCGCAACATAAATAGCAATGCTGAGCTCAGTAAACACTTGAGGGTGAAATTTTGGCTGAAAGATTGTCCCTTGATATATATTATATAATTCCATTGTTGCAACATGTGTATTATCGCAGTTTTAAAAATGTGGTTGAACTGATCTCAAATATGTCTAACAGCTGTAATGAAATTTGTCTTGCGTTTAGCCTAACGTAATGTGCCTTGTGCCATATTTTTCTGATTTAATCTAGTTCACTCCCTCATTGTCCCCATGACTAGTGAGCATAGCTATAAGTCATGGTGCTTCTCACTAATACTGTACTGATCGAAATTTATCATTTCACTCACAACCAAAGTTAAGATTAACATTCGCAATTGCACTGCTGGCTGTTGTACAACTCGAGTGGACAAAGTGTGGCAGTGTCGCAAGCCATTTTACTACTTAATTCAAATTGGTTTAACTTTTAAACACCCACCTCCCCTTCTCTGCCTGTCACTTAAAGGAATTTGCTTCAATGTATGTGCTTATCTTACACCAGTATTAAATACAATAGTGTATGATTTTGGTAATGGAATTCAATACTATACCATATTTCTTGGCTGAGCTTCAGAAGTGTTTGGAAAATTTCTTCATTCATTTACATCTCAATTATATTGCAATCTAATTTGTTCTTAAAACTAATTATTTTAAACCTTTTTTCAAAGATCCTCAAGGGTCACAATAGAAACTCAGGCTCTCCAAATCATTGGATTTCTTTTTATCTCTCCAGACATTGGATGATGTACTTCTCAACATAAATGTTAGTCAGGTTGTAAGTTTGCTCACTGAGCTGGTAGATTTCTTGTTAGAAGTTTCGTCACCGTGCTAGGTAACATCATCAGGAGCCTCTGATGAAGTGCTGGTGTTCTGCCTCGTTTGCTATTTATCTGTCTTTGTTGTGGTAGGTGATATTATTTCTGGCTCTGTTTCTGAGAGTTGGTAAATGGGGTCTAAATCTGTTTGTTAATGGAGTTCCGGTTTGAATGCCAGACCTCTCGGCATTCCTATGCATGTCTTTGTTTAGCCTGTCCCAGGATGGATGCATTGTCCCAGTTGAGCTGGCGTCCCACTTCATCTGTGTGTATGGATACCAGTGATAGTTGGTCATGTCATTTGGTGGCTAGTTGGTGCTCATGTATCCTGGTGGCTAGCCAGGCACGTATGTCCGATGTAATGTTTGTTGCAGTTCTTGCAGGGTATTTGTATATAACATTCGTTCTGCAGGTTGTAGAACCAAAAGACATGACTAACTATCACTGGTATCCATACACACACAGACTAAGAGGGGCACCAGTTTGACTGGGACAGGCTAAACAAAGACACTCCTCGGAATTTCTAGAGGCCTGGCATTCAAACCGGAACTCCATTAGCAAACCTATAGATTTTGGACCCTATTTACCAAACCTCTCAGAACAGCACACTATATCACCTCCCACAATAAACAGAGAAAATAGCAAGAGAGGCAGAACACCAATGCTTCAACCAAAGGCTCTCTGATGTTACCTAGCATGATGACGAAACATTTGAGAACAAATCTATCAGCTCAGTGAGCAAATTTTACAACCTGAGCTGCAAATCCCCGAAATCTTGGAGTTGGTGTAAAACTGGAATGCTTTATTGAGATGAGCAGAAGACTACTGAGTCCTTCTAGCCTGCTGTCGTTCAGTAAAACCACAGCTAAGTTGATTTCAGATATGAGATTACATTTCCATCTACGCCATGATAACCTTACATTCTCTTAAGGATCTACCTACGTCAGTCTTAAAAATGTTCAAGTCTTGTTTCGACTACCTTTTTTCAGGAAGAGTTCCAAAGATTCACGTCTCCCCAAAAGAAACTTGTCTGTTTCAGTAGGGTGATCTGATTTTGTTAAAAATGTTGACCCCAATTTCTACATGCTTTGATAAGCAGAAGCCACCTCTCTCCATCTTCCCAGGCAAGCCCTGTCACAATCCTGTATATTTCAATAATATCATCCTTGACTACTACTACTCCACTGTATACAAGCCTAGCTTGTCAATCTTTCTCATGTGTCAGTCCCTTCTCCACTCTCCCATTTCAGTTATTACTGCACCAAAAAACTGTTAAACATTTTTTTAAAAATCTACCAATTGTCTGATAACATCTTTGATTTTGATAAATTTAATGAAATTAGAATCAAGACAGGTAAATATTAGTTAAAACGCACATCAACCATGATCTAAGTGAATGGTAGACAAACTTTAAGGAGCTGACTAGCCCACTCTTGTCCTGGTGTTCCATTATGCCGCCTTAAAGAATGTTTGACTTATTGACCATTGCTTTTCCTTGGGCTAATACTTGTAAATTAGCACAAAGTGTCTCTGGAAATATATTTTTATTCAAACTGGGCAGAGTTGCATTAGCATCATGTTACCCTGTCCAAAACTTGTATTTTACTTTAGCCCAGCACTGCACATCCACGAAGATTTTCAAAGATTTTGTGTTGTAGAAACATTATAGAATGTTGCAGCTTCTTGGATATAGTCCAGGAGCTATTCTTTAAATGAGAAATCATTTGAAAATAAACTTGAATGAATACATTTTTCATTTAGTAATCTTTTTAATATAATTATATGGATCTCCTTTTTTAATAACCCCTTGGATGTTTTCAATTTTATTATGGAATTTTGATCATTTTTAGAGTAGATAAAATGCTCCCTGTAAAGCCCAAAGAATAACCTTTTTCTAGTACGGTTGACTATTGCTAAAAAGACACTTGAAATTTTTCACCTTGCACTGATCAGGAAATCTTTCAAGAATGCAAATTCAACGGGAAAATTAACATACGCTTAAGAGGAGAGTACTTGTTAGCAGAGATGTTGTCATGGAAAATACACCCCATAATGCTGAATGATAGTTAATAGACAGTTTACTTAAATTTTATCCTAATTTAGGATTGCAAGTTTGTACACATGCATGCTACATCTATTCCTATACAGGATCCTGTCCTTTGTAGACAACATGTATTCTCATTGTATCTGTTTCTTCTCACCAAAATGGGTCTCGGCCAGTCATTGATTTATTTCCAAGGGTAATATCCCGACCAATTGGGTCAGTCTTCCTGGTATAAATTTAAACAAGTCCTGGCTGTTCTCTCAATTAGCATTAATGCATGTGTTTTTCTGTGGCAGCACCTGCAACACTAAAGCTTATCTATTAAAATGCTAGCATGCAGAGCTTATTTGTATGGTAAGGTTTTTTATTTTGTTATAACCAGTTGATGGCTTTGGCTGCTCATGTAATGTTTCCACTGGTTTTTGAACTAGTATTTTGGCCAGATGATGGCTTCAAAGGTGATCCCATCTTTACTTAGCATTTAGATATTGCATGTATATCCAACGGGAGCTGATTAATTGATGAGAATGAGGGCTTTTGCTGGTTACTCTTCTATCCACCTCACCCTGTCCCAACAATTTCCTCAAAGCTTGAAGACATTAAGGCCAATTGTAGCATTCCAACTGATGCCACAGCTAATTTGATATAGATAAGGACTTAAATCTGGCTTCTGCTTTGTATAGTTTAGTACTTGTTTCTGAGGTTTCCAGGTAGTTCTATCTGTGCAGATTTAAAGAAAAAACTAAATGTTATGGCAGCACTTTTACTTCCCTTCAAATTAGGATTTTTAAAGTTTATTTTAAAAAAAATGCTGCTTTTGTATTTTGGGTGTGTCACCAGCAAGATTTTGTCACCTGGTTTTTGACCAAGTTTGAAGACGTGTGTCAAATGAGTAAGCTAGGGTAGGGTTTGTTAAATAGGTTGCTTCAATGTTGTAAACAGAAGTTCCAGTGCCTTTACTGGATGGGATATACAAGTCAAGAAATATAGACCAGGGTAATAGATCATTTTGGCTTGTTTAGTGCGCTCCACCATTTAGCCAAGTGATGGCTGATCTGTGTTTTAACTCCATATATCCACAGTTGCTCCATATCCCATAAATTGTTTTGATATTCATGTATGCACTATCTTCATGGAGTCAAAATCTTTGAAAAATAATTTTCCCAGGAAATGACTGGGGAGATTTTAAAAATAAAATTGCAAGACAAGTTTTCATGTTTATACACTTTTTTATTGTAGCAAGCAACCAAAATCAACACACTATATGTAATAATTTTTGTTTGTTTGGTGTTTGCGGCTTATTAACTGACACAGTATTCCATGGTATGATTTTACATTGTACCATGCTTCTAGCAGCCACAGAGCCTTGAATGTTAAAACCCAAGCTCTTCCTGACGTTGCAACCTGTACCTTTCACCTTTCAAAATCAGGGCAAGTCTCGCAATGTCTTTTGAAAATCTATTCAGTTTGTTGTCCCCTTCCCACCTCAGTCAAAGCAAAGCGCTCAGAGCCACAGTATAGTTTTACCTCCATCTTTATTCCAGGCCCTGGAGCGAGAGAATGTACGATCGCCCATGTGCACAGAGACACGAGTTCTCGGTCTTCTCTCAAACAGCAGTTTCTTAATGAATTATGTAGTCATTTCACAGGAAGGAGCATCCACATTAGGCAACATACATTATTAATTGGGTGACTGTTAAAATCAATGAGTGTGGGGGCAGGCGGGGAGGTGGAATTCATAGCTGGGTTCTCAATATTATCGCTGAGGCACACTGCTATTAACATCTGCTAATTAGAGTAGCAGACCATAATGTGTTACATGGCTGATCTCCTAACCAGGCCAATAACTTGCCCTCAATTCCATTATCTTCCTCTCGTTTCAACATGCTCGGTAAGTGTCTCAGGGATTTTGTGCAATGTAAGAATCTGAGAAAGTGGAGCAAGCCTTTCAGGCATGCCTGTCATTCAATAAGATCTGCCCCCAGGCCATGCCACACATTTTCCTGTTGTTGGGCTAGCTCCCAACTCCCCGACATTTCAAAAAGCAGCTCTTCTTTAATACTTTGATCTGGCCTCCACAATTCTCTGGGATAGAGCATTCCAGACATTCATCACACTCTGGCAGAATTAATTCCTTTGCATCTCAGTTTTAATTGGTGAACACATTCTCTGTAATTGTAATCTCCTAGTTTAAGAATTCCTCATTAGTGGAAATGTATTCTCAAGCCCCTCACAATCTAGCATGCTTCAACAAGGTCAGCCCTTATTCTTCTAACTTGTAATGAAAGAAGTCTGAACTTGTTTAGTCATTCTTGATAAGTCACCCTGTTCACTGGAATCAACTTAGTGAATCCCTTTTGCTAAGTTCCCCTCCAAACTACTCACCATCCTGATTTGCAAATATATCATCATTCCAACACTGATGGATCAAAATCCTAGAATTCCCTCCCTAATGGCATTGTGGATAAACCCGCAGCAGGTGGGCCTTTCTTAAATGGACAGAACTGTACACTACTGGTGTGGCTGCACCATCATCCTGGACACTTGTAACAAAATTTCTCTACTTTTAAACTCCATTCTTCAATGAAGGGTAAAATTCCATTTGTTTTAATTCTTTGCTGTATGCTAATATTTTTGTAAGAATACCCAGATCCCACTGCACTGCACTTCGTTTAATTCATCATCTGCCTTTGATTTCCCCCTGTCAAAGTGCTTGACCATGTGCTTTCCTACATTAAACTCCATCTGTCAGGTTTTGCCTACTTATTTAACTATTCATATCCTCTAGCAGATTCCATCTTTCCTTATAGCATGCTCTCTCTCCTATTTTTGCATGGTCAGCAAATTTGGATCATGACACTGTGGGGCAGTCTAAATGAGCAACACTGTGGTTTAAGATTCTCCCTTAGAAGGAAACAACCTCTCAGCATCTATTCTGTGAAGCCCTCTAAGAGTCTTGCATTTTTCAAAGGATTGCCTCTCATTCTTCTAAATTTCAATGAGTATAGGCCCAACCTACTTGACCAGTCCTCTTAAGAAAATAAGTCCAATCTGGTGGATGTTCTGGCCTGCCTCTGATAAGGGTGTTGTTTTTTTTTTCTAGAAGGGTACTGAAACTGTGTTCCAGATGTTAACTGACCAGTGCCTTGTATAGTTTTAGCAAAACCTCCCTTTTTTGTTTGTACACTATTGCTTTCAAATTAAATAAAGGAATCTTTATTTGCTGATGAGTGGCTGTTGACCTGGGGCCCTGCACGTAATTCTTAACTCCAGCCTTAAATAGAGTCCCTTCGTTAGCCCATTTCCGTGTTGGTTACTTTAAGAAATTCTTTTCTTTAAAATTTTGCCTCTTGTCTGCTTGACTACCTCATGTATAGCCTCCGTGTTGAATCACTTAACTTTTAATCATGATGGCTACTCCTTTTCCCCTATACCGGAACCCTACCCTTTTTGAAGACCTAATAATCTGTCATGTGTTGTTCCTAGCCCTGACTTGCAGTCAGTGTTAGTGATGGCTGTCTTCCACAGGGAGCCTGTGTATGTATTTTTTTCATATTCCATTCATTTATGTAATTAATGTTACTTTGGGCCATAACCCTACATGTCTTGGTCTAATGTTTTCTTAATTTCTTATTTTTCTCCTTCATTTTAATAACATTTTATATGTTTGGGTTTTCTCTTTTATCTGCAGTGTCTCATTGTTTGGTTTGTTTTAGAATTATGTTTGCTACTGTAGTCCTTTTGTAAATCCTTAATCTTTCTCCTTATGACTCCAGTAGAGTCCTTCCAAACAATGTTATATTGGATATTGGCACAAGTAAATGGAACTTCTCTTTGTGTTCACCTTCCGAATTTTGATTATCGCATGGGCTGTTGTGATTATTGCTAATTAAGAGATTAGAACTCTTGAGCTTCTACGCTTTCAATTTACTTTCTTGTGCTGTGGTATGCCTATGCACATGGGATTTCTGTGCATCGGTGGAATACTTGTTGCTATAGAAATATGCCAGAATTAGTTTCCACAGGTATATAGTCAATGTTCAGATCCTGCCAGTTTATAAGTATTGTTTTTGAGGTTTTTATCCTCCAGGGATGAATTATTTAAGAAAAAATACTTGACAGATTTTAAAGCAGTAATCTGAGGTAATAAAGGTCGTCCAGGTAATAAAGAGAACACTTCAGAATAGGTCTATGATCTAGTGTTAACGACTAACAAAATTTAGAGAGATGAAATAAGTCATGATCAGTCGCAGTTTTAATTAGGATCAGGGATAAAAGACAAGAAAAATTGAAATATAGCTTTTTAAAAGTTAACCTGTATTTAGAAGGTAACCTGTTTAAGAGCCTTGATGATGTTAGGACATTGAGAAAGGGTAGTATTTTTATAGGGTTGGTGATGGAGTGGGAATATCTGAAAAGAACAGATTATTTAAGACATCAGGTAGCATAGTGGCCAAAATGAGAAGCTTTGTTGCAACAGGTTAGAGGTAATGGGGTCGATTGGTGATAATAACATGGTCAACTACTTTCTACAAGAAAGTGATGCTTTGAAAAGTGGGATGGTATTTGAAAATCGAAAAATGAAAATCTGTTAGAATCTAGTTTGGAAGAGGCACAGGGGTGTAACTGGTAGACTTTAACCAAGGAATTGAAGATTGAAATGGAAGGATGTGAATAAGAACAACTTGCATTTTTATAGCACCTACACCCTCCTTAGCATTCTAAACGGTATTTGAGATTAGGTCACACAAGATACTTGCATGACAAAAGCTTAGTCAAAAAGGTAGGTATTAAGGAGCTTTTTTTTTGAAGGAGCAAGAAATTCCATAGCTCGTCCGTTGAAGATATGGTCACCAATGGTGCAGCAATGAAAATTAGGCACATACAAAGGACTAGTATTGGAAGAGTATGGATATCCTGAGGAATTGTAGCTGGATGATTTCGAGATGGTGCGAAACAAAACCGTGGAGGAATTTGAAATCTAGGGCAACAATTTTTAAAATAAATGCATTGCTGGGCTACTATTCAGTAGTTTAGCTCATACGGGTAAAGGGTTTAAAATTGCGCAACCGGTTTTGGATGAACTCCAGATTTGAAGGCTGTGTACCAAAAGTGGTAACTGCATTTGTAAAGACATGATCTAATTAACTAGAGTCAGTGGTTTAAGAGGAAAATAATTCTTACAAATCTGTCAAATACTTTGAGGATGTAACTAGTAGGGTAGATAAAGTGTAAGAAGTGGATATGGTAAAGTTGGATTTTCAAAATACTTAAGGTGCTTCAACTTTTCATGGCACGATATGAAGGCTCGCACAAATAGAGGTAGTGTTACCATAGCTAGAGGACTCCAATGATCTAAAACAATTGGAAAGAACAGATTTTCAGGTTAGCAGCTAGTGTCTAGTTAGATGCTGGTACCTTAAGGGTGTCACACTTGTGAAGCTACAACATAGGACTGCATGCTTGCCAAATAACATAACAAGCAAATGATAAAGCTCAGCCATTTCGCAATCATTGGATCAAATCTAAGCTCAGTCCTATCTCATCCAGTCGTGAATTATGTTAGGCAATTAAAGAATTTGTTGGAGGAAGGGAAGATCTTCAAATATCCCCAATCCTCAATATTAGTGAGCCTAGCACATCAGCGTAAAAATTAAGACTGTACTATTTTGCAACAATTTTCAGCCAGAAGTGCCAAGTAGTTGATCCATCTAAACATAGAGGTCTCCAGCGTTGCAGATGCCAGTCTTCAGCCAATTCAGTTCACTCCAGGTGAGATGAAGAAATGGCTGAGGTACTGAATACTGCAAAGGTTCTGGATCCTGATAGTAATACTGAAGATTTGTGCTCCAGAACATGCTGTGCCCCTAGCTGAGATGTTCTAGTACAGTTACAACACTAGAATTGCCTGGTTATGTCCTGCACGTGCAGTCTGGCCAGTTGCTGCTCCATCTGCCGATGCTGAACATCCATCACTTTGATAATGATTTTCATCCAGTGCTATCAAGTAGCACTTGCATAGCAATAACCTGCTTATTAACACACAGTTTGAGTTTCACACCATCCATTCAGCTCCTGACATCATTTCCTGCACTGATGCAAACATGGAATTATACAAAACGCTGGTTAGACCTCAACTGGAGTACTACATGCAGTTCTGGTCACAATGTTATAGGAAGGTTTGATTGCGCACCCACACTTTGGAGCCCAGAGGGGATTTGCAGGATGCTGCTTGAACTGAGAGACCGAGGTTGTTTTCCTTTGAGCAGTGAAGATTGAGAGAGGATCCGGTAAAAGAGTACAAGATTGAAGGTCAGAGCTAAGATGGATAGGCAGGCACTTTTTGACCAAGCAACATAGATTTAAGGTAAGGGGTAGAAGTCTCATAGGAGAGTTGAGACACATTTTCAACTGGAGACTGGTGAAAGTCTGAGACCCTCTGCATGAAAGTGGGGTCTAATATTTTAATGTATTTAGATATTCACTTGCATTGCTATTGTTGTCTGGTGCAGATGGGATCGGTCGAATGGCTCCCTTATTTGTTGCAAGAACCTATGAATATATAAATATGTTTACCTGGTGAAACTTGAGTTGTGTTGGTTGTTTAGATCATAGCTGTTTGTCAGCTCCATGTATTCACTTTGTCTCCATTTCTCTTGATACTCGCATCTAACAAAGAATTAAGAACTAAAATCCAGCAGAATTTTAAAAAAACATCACTGTTCTGCGTAGTTAATAGCTGTTGTCATCACCTGTTGTGTGAATGTTGCATTTTGCTTTCCATTTAGGGTGTATTTGGAACAGAAGTAGATGAAACGAATGCTGATTTCAATTTGGTCTGGATTTTGTAGTGCGTAACTGAATGTCAAAAGCCTGTGTTTTTTCTAAACTGCTTCTCTTCTGATGAAATATAACTAATACATGAGCTGCTCAGGCGATTGGATGCCTACTATAAAGGAATGATACATCTCTATGACTCTGTGACTATGCAGTAAAGTGCCTAAGTCATGCCATGTGTTACATCACTTCCTAAATCTGAATTTACTTTAAAATTTCAGTATTGGTGCTTTCTGAAGAATTGAATTAACACTCAAATTCTGGCGAAAAGGTCACAAAGCTAAAATGTTAACTCTAGTTACCCTTTCTAAAAATGTTGACCTGAGTATTTTCAGTATTTTCTGTATATATAATCAGCTTATCTAGTCTGTCTGCAAATACTGGCACTGCATCAATCACTCAGCTTTGGATTAAGCAGAATTTTAAACTGCATATCAGTACACAGATGTTTAGGATGATAATTAAAATACTGTATTTGATTTGTTTATATGTTATGATAAGTACAAGCTCTGAATACTTTTGATAGTTTAAGCTGATCTTTTGAAAACAACAAAAAGCATATTTAGACTTTTTGCACTGGCAAGTGATCACTCACAGCATTTTTGTGTATCTTTGGAAAGCGTTTGTACTTTAACTGTGTTTTGAAATATTCATCTTTTATTGGATAGTTGATTGTATTGTGTACTCTTAAATATGTTCCCAAGTGGTTCAGTGCTATCAAATAATTCTGGCAGATTTTTCCAAGATTAAAAATCTGCAAAGGGTTTGTATTGTCACAAACAGTTTCTTGGACAGAAATGCTTATTTTAAACAAACTTATTCTTCTATAGGGTGATGGCCGAAGTCACCTAGTCTCTGAGTGTCTGGGCCAGAACTTGGATCTATCGGACACCATGGTGCAACAGAAGCTGGATGAAATCAAGGATTCAATCAAGCGAGAGATACGGAAGGAACTTAAAATCAAGGAAGGAGCAGAGAACCTCAAGAAGGTCACAACTGATAAAAAGAATCTAGCCTATGTGGAAAATATGTTAAAAAAGTCAAACAAAAAACTAGATGAACTTCATCAAGAGTTGCAGGAGCTGAATGCGCACATTGTTGTGAAGGATCCTGAGTTAGCAGGTAAATTTATGTAAAGTTCTAGTTCTTTAATGATTTTTCTTTGAATATGTTTGAGCTGAAAAAGTGTAATGCGCATGGACTGTCAGACAAGGAAATATGGAAAGTAAGAATGAATTTTGACAGCAGCTGCAGTATAAATTGAACAAAGTGCATTTATGAATGTAACTTGAGTTTTGAAAGAGGGCTGTTGTGCCAGCCTTTCCCCACTGCTTACCTCATTTACATTCTCAGCTGGTGAAATTCCTTATCAGTTGGCCGTTAAGAGCAGAGCTGGCAAAAATATCCTACACAAATGAGTCTGTTCCTGACAGAACAAAATAACTCACATCGTTTTCTCTTTCCAAGTCTAACTTGCAAACTTGTGAATTATTAATTGCCCATTCATAATGCATAATTCATAATGTTTTTATTAAAATCAGTTGCTCAAAAGATGAAGTGTGTTCTGTAATTGTCTGCCTTATCTTTCACTAATTTGACAAATCTGGCTAGCCAGATTTGGTTGAGCACTGTGTTCAGCAGTAATTGTTATTGGACATTAGGACAGAGAAAGTTGATAAGTTAGGTTTATGATCCACTGTGGTCAACTTTAAGTTACTCTGTGTTATACAATGTATTCCTACATTGAGGGAGCAAGCACGAGTGATGCTTATGGCTTTCAGCTAATGTGGCTGTATAACATTGCCATAGAGTATCCCACATGATAGATCTTTTGTTTCTTTCCTTCCTTTTTCTCCCAAACCCGTCATCTCCTCCCGCCCTCACCCCACTCCCACCCAAAAAAAACTAGGTAGGAATGGTGAGAAACACAGTTCAATTTTAATTTTACTTGGTTGTATGAAGACATTCTACAATTTCATGGTCTAGTGATGAGGAATGCTTTGTTTTGAATACTTAACTCTATAAAATTGGAAATAAAGTAATAGAGATGTACAGGACGGAAACAGATCCTTTGGTCCAACCCCTCCATGCCAAGCAGATACCCCAACCCAATCTAGTCCCACCTGTCAGCACCCGGCCGACATCCCTCCAGACCATTCCTATTCATATGCCTATCCAGATGCCTTTTTAAATGTTGCAATTGTACCAGCCTCCACCACTTCCTCTGGCAGCTTATTCCATACACGTACCACTCTGTGTGAAAAAGTTGCCCCTTAGGCCTCTTTTATATCTTTCCCCTCTCATCCTAAACCTATGCCATCCAGTTCTGGACTCTCTGACCCCAGGGTTTCTATTAGGCGTTGGTTGTGGTCTTTCAAAAATCACTGGAGTCAGGGAAAGTCACAGATGATTGGAAAATAGGCTGTTGTAACCCCCTTGTTCAAGAAAGGATCAAGTCAAAAGATGGAAAATTATAGGCTGATTAGCCTAACCTAGGTTGTCGGTAAAATTCTAGAATCCATCATTAAGGATGAGATTTCTAAATTCTTGGAAGTGCAGGGTCAGATTAGAACAAGTCAGCATTAGAACAAGTCAGCATGGATTTAGTATGGGGAGGTAGTGCCTGACAAACCTGTTAGAATTCTTTGAAGAAGTAACAAGTAGGTTAAACCAGGGGAAGCCCAGTGGATGTTATCCATCTAGATTTCCAGAAGGTCTTTAAGGTGCCTCATGAGAGGCTGTGGAGTAAGGTGATGGCCCATGGAGTTTGAGGTGAGCTCCTGGCATGGATTGAGGATTGGCTGTCTGACAGGCAGAGAGTTGAGACAAAAGGTTCTTTTTCAGAATGGCAGCTGATGACAAGTGGTGTCACGGAGGGTTCAGTGTTGGGGCCGCAGCTGTTCACTTTATATATAAATGATCTGCATGAACGGACTGGGGGCATTCTGGTGAAATTCGCCGATGTCATGGAGTTAGACGGACAGGCAGGTAGTACTGAGGAGGTGGGAAGGCTGCAGAAAGATTTTGACAGTTTAGGACAGTGGTCCAGGAAATGACTGAAATTCAACTTGAGCAAATGCAAACATGTTAAGTCATAATTGGTTATACTACAATGTAAAAGTTTGGAAAAAAGAATACAGGCATGGACTATTTCCTAAATGGTGAGAAAATTCATAAAGCCAAAGTACAAAGGGACCTGGGAGTGCTAGTACAGAAATTTCTAAAGGTTGACTTGCAGGTTGAGTCCGTGATTAAGAAAGCAAATGTAATGCTGTCGTTTATCTCGAGGAATATAAAAGCAGCGATATGCTTCTGAGACTTTATAAAGCTCTAGTTAGGCCTCATTTAGAATACTGTGACCAATTTTGGGCCCCACACTTCAGGAAGGACATACTGGCACTGGAGCATGTCCAGTGGAGATTCATACAGATGATCTGGAATGGTAGGCCTAACTTACAATGAGCAGCTTAGGATCTTTTGATTGAATTAATTAGAGTTTAGAAGGTTGACAGGAAATCTAATAGAAGCTTATAAGATAATGCAAGGCTTAGGGTGGACGCTGGGAATTTGTTTCTGTTGGGCAGGTAGACTAGGACCTGTGGGCACAGCCTTAGAATTAGAGAGGGGTCAATTTAGAATGAAAATGAGACATTTCTTCAGCCAGAGAGTGGTGGGCCTGTGGAATTCATTGCCTCGGAGCGCAGTGGATGCTGGGCGTTAAATGTCTTCAAGGCAGAAATTGATAAATTCTTGATCTCGCGAGGAATTAAGGGCTACGGGGAGAGTGTGGGTAAGTAGAGTTGAAATGCCCGTCAGCCATGATTAAATGGTGGAGTGGACTCGATGGATCGAATGGCTTTCCTTCCACTACTATGCCTTATGGTCTTATTACCAGCCGTTGGTGTGAGTTTGTACTCTGCTTGTCAGTTCGATGGACTTTTGCTGAGACAGATTTAAATGTTTTTCCACTACTGAAGATAATAAAGGTGAAAATGATTTCAGCAACAAAGGCAGTATTGTGCGTGAATTATTTTTGATTAATTCTTATGGTAAACTTTTACATTGGTTATACTATAATTATGGCTTAACATGTTTGCAGTTTGAAGTAAATTTAATTTTGATTGTCATACGTCTTTTGGATAACATGCAGGTATGATTGCTAATGCTAGTATTGAGATTGAGAGAATATTGGGTGGTGCATTTGAGTGATTCACTAATGCCATTTTAGGGAAGGAAACTGCCATCCTTACCTGGTCTGGTCTACATGCGACTCCAGACCCAGTGCAATGTGGTTGACTCTTAACTGCCCTTTGGGTAATTTAGAGATGGACAATAAATGCTGGCCTTGCCAGCAATGCCCTCATTCTGTGAAGGAATAATTTATTTAAAAATTCACTGATGCCAAATTTACTGTTAGCTGTGAGAAGATCAGACTCTGTTGGAAAAGTATGACTTCAGTTATCAGTTTTGTCTGTGTCCTTTCCTTGCAAAAGTAATGGTCATGTATAATCTTTCTGACACCCATTACAAAATAACAGTGCAGCATTTCTCCTAAAAGTCCTTTGTATAAATTTTTGAATTGAGATTAGACGTGGCTGTATGGTGTAGTTGAGTATTAAATTGAAGCTCATCTGTTTTTTGGTTTTGTTTTGAGTAAACTGCATCTCTAGAGTATGTTATTTCAAGTTTTTGTGTTTTCTCTTTCTCTTGTTCTGCTTTTCCTATTTGTAGTATTTCACAAGGGAGATCATAACCATTTTCCTTCCAAACAGACATCAAGAAAATATTACTGTTTAGTCAGCAATTGCTAGTTGGCATTTTCTGAAAGTTTCTGTAAAATTCAAGCTGGAGGGAAGGGTTTCTTGTACACTGATAGTCACCCAACCTCTGAGCCAGGAGCTCTGATCAAATCCCACCCACTGCAGTGGTGTGTAATATCATCTGAGCAGGTTGATTAGAATGTATCAAATTTATGCTTATCTTGTTTAATTGACACCAGATAAACACTCTTGAGCTATTGACTATCATGGTTCTAACCAACGAATCTTAACATTAAATTTAAAGTCTAAAAGACACTTCTTTCCCTTTTTTGAATCTAGCTTCACTATATCCAATTAATGATTCCTGGTTAGTTTTGTAAATATACAGCCAAGCTCTTTTCAAAATGGGTGTCTTTGTATGATTTTCTTTCTCTCATGAAGCTTTCAAAGTCCCTGACAACTCCAATGACCATAGTATGTGCATTTCTTAAAAACAGACTCTTATAGTTGAGAATCCCAATCAGTGATGACAAAAGACTGTAATAACAATAAATAGAACATGTATTGGCAGCTGCATAAATTTATCTCTATAAAGAGATTCGCCGGAGCTTTGATATCATGGAGGTTCGTGCAGACCAAGCATTAATCCAGCAGTCAAGCTGACTTGCAGTGGTTTTCACTTTAACCCTATGAGCAGTTTGAGAAGTAGCAGCTTAAAGTGTAAAGCTGATGAAAGATTTAGATGTTAGGTAGAAATGCTGCTGAAACAAACTTTGACAGTTTCCATCGAGAAATATACTTCAAGAGCCAATGGGCTGAGAAGTGGCAGACGGAGTTTAATTTGGATAAATGCAAGTGTTGCACTTTGGGAAAGCAAATCCTAGCAGGACTTGTACACTAAATGGTAAGGTTCTAGGGAGTGTTGCTGAACAGAGACCTTGGAATGCAGGTTCATAGCTCCTTTTAAAATGGAGTCGCAGGTAGATAGAGTAAAGAAGGCGTTTGGCATGCTTTCCTTTATTGGTCAGAGTATTGAGTAGAGGAGTTGGGAGGTCATGTTGCGGCTGTACAGGGCATTGGTTAGGCCACTATTGGAATATTGCATGCAATTCTGGTCTCCTTCCTATCGGAAAGGTGTTGTGAAACTTGAAATGGTTCAGTAAAGATTTACAAGGATATTGCCAGGGTTGGAGGATCGAGCTACAGGGAGAGGCTAAACAGGCTGGGGATGTTTTCCCTGGAGCATTGGAGGCTGAGGGGTGACCTTCATAGAAGTTTACAAAATTGAGGGGCATGGATAGGATAAATAGGCAAAGTCTTTTCCCTGGGGTGGGGGAGTCCAGAACTAGAGGGCATAGGTTTTGGGTGCAAGGGGAAAGATATAAAAGAGACCTAAGGGGCAACTTTTTCACGCAGAGGGTGGTATGTGTATGGAATGAGCTGCCAGAGGATGTGGTGGAGGCTGGTACAATTGCAACATTTAAAAGGCATTTGGATGGGTATATGAATAGGAAGGGTTTGGAGGGATATGGACCGGGTGCTGGCAGGTGGGACGAGATTGGGTTGGGATATCTGGTCGGCATGGATGGGTTGGACCGAAGGGTCTGTTCCCATGCTGTACATCTCTATGACTCTAAGGGATTTCATGATGACCATAACCTGACAGAATTGAAATTAAGCCATAAAACAAAGTGGTTAAAATAGGTATTAAAAGAAGGTGGAAAAGTAGAGGATTTAGTGAAGACATTCCTTGTTTAATGCCCTATACAGTTTGGCTGTAATTCATTTGTATTAAATGTTTTGTGGATCCAAAATACTGTGCTTTTCATAACTGAAATAATTTGCATCAATGAAGTACTTCTCAAATCCTTTTCTACTGCATTGTACATACTGCATTACAATGTCCCAATCCCAAATCACTTTTTTTTGTAGTTTAATTTACCTGTAGCATTGCATGTGTGAATCAAATGCAATTAGCATCCATTAGTTTTATTCATATTCTATCTTCTTTAGGAAATACTGATTTTAAATAGGCTACAGCGATGGGGTGAGGTGTGACTAAGGAAGTAATTGAATGCTAGGATAATAATTTTAAATTTGAGGCATTTGTAGGATCGTGTCGAGGTGTCAACAAGCGGAGGGCTAATGGGTGAACAGGATTTTTAAAAATTTGGGATCTGGGAAGCCGAGTTTGGGTTAAGCACAATTAACGGAGGATGGAAGATGGAAAAGTTGAGTGCATTTAGAATAGCTGAGTCTAAAAGTGACGCAAGTATGTATGGACATTTTTGCTGTCAGTCTAATGAGTATGCAGAAGTAATATTACAAACATCAATTCGGCAGTCTTTTAGTGGAGAGCAGATGAGTTCTGTGGCTCAGCGGTGTTAAACAGGGCAATTTGTGAACAGTCTAGGTTGGCCATGGTTTTCAGGCTAAAATGTGAGGTGGAAGTATAAGCTTAGAAGTGGAGTTTGCACAGTGTGGGATGGTGGCATGGATCTTCTTACGATTTTAATTTGGAGGAAATTTCTGCTATTGTACAGAATGGCAGACAGTCCAATAAGCAGTGGAGGGACCCAGTGTAGTTTTTTTTTAAATGAAGATGATTAATTGATTTTTCTAAGCTTTGGAAACATCAGTGGTATGAGCAGGAAGAAACATTTATTGTAGGAGATTCTCTGGCTATAAATTATCCACAAAGTTTGACTAAAGTTTGTAGGGCAGCACGGTGGCTCAGTGGTTAGCACTGCTGCCTCAATTCCCTGTCTGTGTGGAGTTTGCACATTCTCCCCGTGTCTGCATGGGTTTCCTCCGGGTGCTCTGGTTTCCTCCCACAGTCCAAAAATGTGCAGACTAGGTGAATTGGCCATGCTAAATTACCCGTAGTGTTAGTTGAAAGGGTAAATGTAGGGGAATGGGTCTGGGTGGTTTGCTCTTCGGAGGGTCGGTGTGGACTTGTTGGGCTGATGGGCCTATTTCCACACTGTAAGTATTCTAATCTAATCAAAAAAAAGGGCTCTCTCTCAACTGAATAACAGAGGAGAGGTTTTGAATGAGGTTGGTGACACACTGTAGAGGAAGGTGTACATCATGGTTGTACACCGCGGTTACAGTTGCATAGGATGCCGTTTGGAAATGATTCTGATTGTTTTAGGGCCATGACAGATGGAAACCTGAGTACAGTAACGCCTCGACTTGCGACCTTAATCCGTTCCGGGACCCGGTTCGCGAACCGAAAAGTTTGCGAACTGAATCAATTTTTCCCATTATTTGGATAGTGTAAGAATGCTTGGACGGCTGTTCACGGTGCACGTGCCAAAGACGAACTGAATGAGATCACGCGGTGCCCGAGAGCTTTTGCGTTCAACAAGCGCGTCGCAAAATAGAACAATGCAACCACGTTGCACACGGGCTTTTTGCATTCGTACCTTGAATTCCGTACATACGTTGAAGCAAAATTTTACGTACAATCCTGTTCGTAAACCAATTTGTACGTGAACGGGTCGTTCGTATGTCGAGGCGCTACTGTATAAGAAACCAAAACGAGGAACTTTTCTATTCCAATTTGGTTCCCCTTACTATATGTACTCCCAGCCACCTGGAGCATTGGCAACAAAGGTTTCTCCTTTGATACTCAAAGGTAATTGAAACTAGTCTAGGAGATCAAATGAGTCATGATTTATGTTGCAGGGTGCCTACTACTTGTGGTAACTTATGCTGTAGTCAGCCCCTAACTTGAAGGAATGTACTGACATTCTGTGAGCTATCAATCTACTGCTCTCTTGCTGTGATATGGAGAATGAAAGGAGTAGCTGTATGATATCCAATTTGGTTCTGCCTTTAACAGAAGGTCCTTCGTTACCCTCCCCCACCTTCATCCACTTATTGCATTCCCAGCTACCTTTCCACGGCCCCATGCACCAACTCCTCCTCCTTTCCACCACCTCCAATCCTCCCATGTATCTCTCAGCCTCTTTGGCTCAGAAGCCTTATTCCTGGTGAAAGGTGTATGCCCGAAACGTTGATTCTCCTGCTTCTCAGATGTTGCCTGACCGCCTGTGCTTTTCCATTGGCGCACTCTTCAACCTAAAAGGTCTTGTACAAGTCAAGAAAGGATTCTCTTGTCCTGTGGCTGCAACCTGGAATCAAGTGCATTTCAATTAAGTTTTGTGACATTAGTCATGGCTATTTAGAAATTAATCCACTAATACATCCAGGTATTCCTCTTCCAACATTCCTGCAAGGAATGAATGGATGTTTCAAATTTGACTGCACACGTATAACACTGAATTTTTCTGATTTAAAAATCATTTGATGGCCACGGGTCTGTTCTCTCCACTTTGATCAAACTGCTTTTGGTAGTTATACATTTCTGTATCTATCCATTCCACCAACTGTCTCTGACTTCTTGAAGTCTGTTGCTGTCTTCCTCACTTGACTATATTTGCAAGGTTTGTGGCTTTTGGGGATGACAGCTTTTTCTCTGGGCTTTTTAAATTCATATCATTACTGCTTTTTTTGATAAACGCTCGCAGTCTTAATACTGAACTGTTGCAAGCAACATGTATATTTACCTCCAGTTTGAAAACCAGCAATTCTGCAGAGCTGTTTCTTGTCCTTTAGTCAATTTTATACTGAAGCTGAAAAGGGCTGTTCTGGCACTGTGATAGTGTCCCTGCCCCTTGACTGACAGACCTGGGTTCAAGCCCCACATGCTCCATAGGTCTGTAATAACAACTCTGAACAGGTTGGTTAGAAAAATATGTTTAATTTTTTTTATAAGCTCCCTCCCTCTGAACAGACAATCCCAGGTTCAAGTCCCACTTGCCTCAACATTGTCTCTCAGCATGTTCCAGGTTGCTTAAAAATAACTTGCATCACTGATGTTAAACTGACCGGTCTGTAGTTGTCAGATTTAGCAACTTATTTGGAGCCAAGATGTAATATTTTGCAATCGTGCGTAGCTTATGGCCAGCATCTCTGCAATTTTTATCCTTAATTCCCTCAAACTAGGATGCATTACAACCAGACCAGGCGACTTTTCGACTTTACATGTTTGAGGCAGTATCTAAATCATTTCCAACATTCTGGCAATTTCCTGCTATTATGGCTTTGGCAAAGTCCCATTCCATGCTCACCAAGGGAGGTACTAACTTAAGTACCTAGATTATGCTTTCTGCCTTAGTTGTTTTGTTTGGTCTCTAATTGGTTCCACTGCTCTGCTGACAGACACATTAACAGTAAAATGTTTAAGCCTTTGACAACTAATATAAAAGAATCAATCTATTCTCTCACTGTCCCTACTTTTTTTTGATTGTCCCATCCTGTATTCAGAGCTGAAAATGTGTTGCTGGATTCTCCTGTTCCCTGGATGCTGCCTGACCTGCTGCGCTTTTCCAGCAACACATTTTCAGCTCTGATCTCCAGCATCTGCAGACCTCACTTTCTCCATCCTGTATTCAGTCAGAGTTGCTCTTGTATAATCAGGGTGACATTTGTTCTCTTTTTCTCTACTATATCCTACATCTCCCACTACCTTCTTACCATTGGGGAATCTTGTAGTTGTCTTCCCTTTATCCTGCTCTCTTAGCTGCACTAAAATCATTTCTTTGAAGGTTGCCCATGCTTCTTTACATCTCTCCCTGCCAGATGTTTTTTACTTGAAATTAATCTTTCTCAAGTATTTTTATCTAGGTATCACTTGTTCTTCACTATATCAATCTACACCTTATGATACATTGCTCATTGAATGTGAATGCCACCTCCATTTTACGAAGATTCGATCCAGCAAAGACTCTTTATTGGGTGCAAAGCATACTGATTAAAAAATAATTCCTGAGCATATCTAAGAAATTCTTCCTGTAATTTACACTTCATATGATCATTGCCATATTCCGTGTTGAGGAAATTAAATCCTCCCATTATCACTACATGGTCTTTGTCTCTTTCAGAAATGTACTTCTGAATCTCCTAACTCCTTCCCACTATTTGGAAGCCTATGTATTTTTTTTTTAAAAACAAGTAGACTAATTGCTTTTTTAAAAATTGTTTCCCAATTCCAAAACCTGAGTTTTCTATTTTAGATCCCTTGAGGACAGTGTCTCCTCAGAACACAACAATAGTTTCCATCTTCAAAACAGCTATTCCTGTTAACTTTTCCCTTTGTGAATATTTTGTACCCAAGAATGTTTAAGCATTCCCTGCTTCTTTGTCCAATCAGAGTTAATACCATTATATTATGTTTTCATGTGATTATGTACATCTGTAGCTCACCAAATATAGCAACAGTTTCTATGTCTATCTGACTCTCTGTTGCTCTGGACCCAATTTTTAAGCACTACATTATCATTGCATGCCTACCAAATTAGTCTGATACTGCTCACCTGCCTCCATTTCTCCCTGACATTTGTTAACTTGCAAGGATATTGGTTCAAACTCTGGGTAATGAACCCGGCCAAGTGTTAGATTTGGAGGTAGGTGGGCACTTGGTGATAATGACCACAGTTCAGTTATTTTAGATTACTTACATATTACTTAGTGTGGAAACAGGCCCTTCGACCCAACAAGTCCACACCACCCTGCCGAAGCGCAACCCACGCATACCCCTTACCTAACACTACGGGCAATTTAGAATTGCCAATTCACCTGACCTCAACATCTTTGGACTGTGGGAGGAAACCGGAGCACCCGGAGGAAACCCACGCAGACACGGGGAGAATGTGCAAACTCCACACAGTCAGTCGCCTGAGATGGGAATTGAACACAGATCTCTGGCGCTGTGAGGCAGCAGTGCTAACCACTGTGCCACCGTGCCGCCCACAATCTAACTTACTATGTTTACTTTAGTGATGGAAAGGGATAGGTATATACCACAGGGCAAGAGTAATAACTGGGGAAAAGGGAATTGTGATGCGATTAGGCAAGATTTAGTTTGCATAGTACAGGCAAGGAAACTGCAGGGGATGGGCGCAATTGAAGTGTGGAGCTTATTCAAGGAATAGGTAAAACCAAGGACTGCAGATGCTGGAAACCAGAGTCTAGATTAGAGTGGTGCTGGAAAAGCACAGTAGGTCAGGCAGCATCCAAGGAGCAGGCAAATCGACGTTTCGGGCAAAAGCCTTTCCAGCACCACTCTAATCTAGACCCTTATTCATGGAATAGCTCTGCACGTCCTTGATAAGTGTGTACCTGTCAGGCAGTAAGGAAGTGGTCTAGTAAGGGAGCTGTAGTTTACTGAGGGAGCTGAATTTCTTGTCAAGAGGAAGAAAGTGGCTTATGTTAGGATGAGATGTCATAGAGTCATTGAGTCACAGAGATGTACAGCATGGAAACAGACCCTTCGGTCCAACCTGTCCATGCCAACCAGATATCCTGACTCGATCTAATCCCACCTGCCATCACCTGGCCAATGTCCCTCCAAACCCTTCCTATTTATATACCCATCCAAATGCCTCTTAAATGTTGCAATTGTATCAGCCTCCACCACTTCTTCCTCTGGCAGCTCATTCCATATACGTACCACCCTCTCACCCTAAACCCAAGCCCTCTAGCTCTGGACTTCTCGACCCCAGGGAAAAGACTTTGTCTATTTACCCTATCCATGCCCCTTATAATTTTGTAAACCTCTATAAGGTCACCCCTCAGCCTCCGACGCTCCAGAGAAAACAGCCCCAGGCTGTTCAGCCTCTCCCTATAGCTCAAATCCTCCAACCCTGGGAACATCCTTGTAAATCTTTTCTGAACCCTTTCAAGTTTCGCAACCTCTTTCTGATAGGAAGGAGACCAGAATTGCACACAATATTCCAACAGTGGCCTAACCAATGTCCTGAACAACCGCAATATGACCTCCCAACTCCTGTGCTCAATACTCTGACCAATAAAGGAAAGCATACCAAACACGACCTTCACTATCCTATCTACCTGCGACTCCACTTTCAAGGAGCTATGAACCTGCACTCCAAGGTCTCTTTGTTCAGCAACACTCCCTAGGACCTTACCATTAAGTGTATAAGTCCTGCTAAGATTTGCTTTCCCAAAATGCAGCACCTCGCATTTATCTGAATTAAACTCCATCTGCCACTTCTCAGCCCAGTGGCCCATCTGGTCCAGGTTCTGTTGTAATCTGAGGTAACCCTCTTCGCTGTCCACAGCATCTCCAATTTTGGTGTCATCTGCAAACTTACTAACTGTACCTCTTATGCTTGTATCCAAATCATTTATGTAAATGACAAAAAGTAGAGGTCCCAGCACTGATCCTTGTGGCACTCCACTGGTCACAGGTCTCCAGTCTGAAAAACAACCCTCCACCACCACCCTCTTCTTCTACCTTTGAGCCAGTTCTGTATCCAAATGGCTAGTTCTCCCTGTATTCCATGAGATCTAACCTTGCTAATCAGTCTCCCATGGGGAACCTTGTCGAACACCTTACTGAAGTCCATATAGATCACATGTACTGCTCTGACCTCCTCCGTCCTCTTTGTTACTTCAAAAAGCTCAATCAAGTTTGAGACATGATTTCCTACGCACAAAGCCATGTTGACTATCCCTAATCAGTCCTTGCCTTTCCAATTGCGTATACATCCTGTCCCTCAGGATTCCTGAAGAAGGGCTCATGCTTGAAGCGTCGATTCTCCTGCTCCTTGGATGCTGCCTGACCTGCTGCGCTTTTCCAGCAACACATTTTCACCTCTGGATTCCCTCCAACAACTTGCCCACCACTGAGGTCAGGCTCACTGGTCTATAGTTCCCTGGTTTGTCCTTACCACCCTTCTTAAACAGTGGCACCATGTTTACCAACCTCCAGTCTTCCGGCATCTCACCTGTGACTATTGATGATACAAATATCTCAGCACGAGGCCCAGTAATCACTTCTCTAGCTTCCCACAGAGTTCTCTGATCAGGTGCTGGGGATTTATTCACCTTTTACCTGTTTCAAGACATCCAGCACTTCCTCCTCTTGTAATATGGACATTTTGCAAGATGTCACCATCTATTTCCCTACTGTCTACAGCTTCCATATCTTTTCCACAGTAAATACTGATGCAAAATACTCAGTTAGTATCTCCCCTATTTTCTGCGGCTCCACACAAAGGCTGCCTTGCTGATCTTTGAGGGGCCCTATTTTCTTTCCCTGGTTCCCCTTTTGTCCATAATGTATTTGTAAAAACCCATTGGATTCTCCTTAACTCTCTTTGCCAAAGCTATCTCATGTCCTCTTTTTGCCCTCCTGATTTCCCTCAAGTGAAGGCTCAGGGTGCTTGAGTTACAAGCTAGCCAAGAAAAACCTAAAGAGAGAACGAAGAGCCAGGAGGGGTCATGAGAAGTCATTGGCAGATAGAAAGCTTTAGGGTTTTTCTAGATTCTGTAGGTATGTCAGGAAGAAAAGAATGGCCCTAATCTTACTCTAGTCAATCAAGGATAATGGTGGGAAGTTATGTGCGGAGTTCGAAGAGATAGAAGTGCTAAATGAATATTTTTCATCAGTATTCACACTGGAAAAAGATAATGTCGAGGAGAATGCTGAGGTACAGGCTACTAGACTAGACAGGACTGAGGTTCACAAAGAGGTGTTAGCAACTCTGGAAAGTGTGAAAATCGATAAGTCCCATGTGCCAGATGTGATTTATCCTAGGAATCTCTGGGAAGCCAGGGAGGATACTGTAGAGTTTTTTGGCTTTGATCTTTATGTTGTCATTGTTTACAGGAATAGTGCCAGAAGACAGGAGTCATGATTTGGAGATGCTGGTGTTAGACTGGGGTGTATTAAGTTTAAAAATCTCACAACACCAGGTTATAGTCCAACAGGTTTAATTGGAAGCACTAGCTTTCAGAGCACCGCTCCGAAACACAACCACCTGTTGAAGGAGCGGCACTCCGAAAGCTAGTGCTTCCAATTAAACATGTTGGACTATACCCTGGTGTTGTGTGATTTTTAACAGAAGACAGGAGGATAGCAAATTTTGCTCCCTTGTTCAAGAAGGGGAGTAGAGCCAACCCTGTTAATTATAGACCATTGAGCCATTGACCATTCAGTTGTGGGTAAAGGGTTAGAAACGCTTGAGAGAAAATTTATAATTAGAGTAGATTACTTAGTGTGGAAACAGGCCCTTCGGTCCAACAAGTCCACACTGACCCGCCACCCACCCATACCCCTACATTTACCCCTTATTACCTAACACTACGGGCAATTTAGCATGGCCAATTCACTTGACCTGCACATCTTTGGACTGTGGGAGGAAACCGGAGCACCCGGAGGAAACCCATGCAGACACAGGGAGAATGTGCAAACTCCACACAGTCAGTCGCCTGAGTCGGGAATTGAACCAGGGTCTCTGGCGCTGCGAGGCAGCAGTGCTAACCACTGCCACCGTGACGCCCTATAATCAAGAGGAATAAGTTGATTAGAGATAGTCAGCACTGTTTTATGAAGGGTAGGTTGTGCCTCACGAATCTTTTATTGAGTTCTTTTGAGAAGGTAACTAAACAGATGGATGAGGATAAAGTGGTTGATGTCTGTATATGGATGTGCTTGATAAGGTTGTAATGGAAGGCTATTGCACAAAATACAGAGGCATGGGATTGAGGGTGATTTAGCAGTTTGGATCAGAAATTGGCTAGCTGAAAGAAGACAGAGGACGGTGGTTGATGGAAAGTGTTTATCCTGGATTCAGTTACTAGTGGTGTACGGCAAGGATCGGTTTTGGGCCCACTGCTGTTTGCCATTTTTATAAATGACCTGGATGAGGGCATGGAAGGATAGCTTTTGTAAATTTGCAAATGACGCTAAGGTTGGTGGAGTTGTGGACAGTGCTGAAGGAGGTTGCAGGTTACAGTGGGACATTGATAAGCTGTAGAGCTGGGCTGAGGTGGTAAATAGAGTTAATGCAGAAAAGTGCAAAGTGATTCAATTTGGAAGAAGTAACAGTAATGCAGAGTACTGGGCTAATGGTAAGATTCTTGGCAGTGCTGATGAGCAGAGAGATCTGTGTCCGTGTACATAAATCCCTGAAAGTTGTCACCCACGTTGATGGGGTTGATAAAAGGGCATATGATGTGTTAGCTTTTGTTGGCAGAGGGATTGAATTTTGGAACCATGAGGTCATGTTGCAGCCGTACAAAATTCTGGTGTGGCTGCACTTGGTGTTGCGTACAATTCTGGTCAGCACATTATATGAAGGATGTGGAAGCTTAGGAAAGGGTTCAGTGGAGATTTATTAGTATATTGCCTGGTATGGAGGGAAGGTCTTATGTGAAAAAGCTGAGGAACTTGAGACTGTTTCCTTTAGAATTTTGAGAGGTGACTTAATTGAGACATACAAGATAATCAGAGGGTTAGATAGGGTAGACAGTGAGAGCTTTTTTCCTCCGATGGTGATGGCTAGTTTAAACTGTGGGGTGATAGATCTAGGACAGATGTCAGAGCTAATTTTTTTTACTTACAGTAGTAAGGGCATGGAATGGCCTGCCTGCAACAGTCATAGACTCACCAACTTAAAGGGCACTTAAATGGTCATTGGATAAACATATGGATGAAAATGAGATAGTGTAGGTTAGATGGGCTTCAGATTGTTGCACCGATCTGTGTAACCATCGAGGGTTGAAGGGCCTGTACTGTGCTGTAATGTTGTTTTGTTCTTTACTGTGTAACATGTTCATCTAAATTGGTCCCAGTGTTCCTCACGACTGAAACCTTCCCTCTCGCAGCATATCCTGAATTAGGCAAATACAGCAGGCGAATGCGCTGTGTAGCTGCTTGCACTCTCGCTCGCGCTCGCGCTTTGTCTCCTGTATTAACATTTTAACTCTTTCTTAGCATGTATGCTACACTTTTTGTTATTTTCAGACTACTACTTTTGTCATGTCTTTGTTGTCGTCATCATCACCCTCGTCTGTATTCATTGCTAAATGTCCAACTGAGTGCCATTGACTTGACACATTCCTGGCACTGCCTTCAGCTTCCTTCTGGGTGTCTGCCCATTTCCTCTCCATCTATTTTGCTATCAGCTGACCACATTCTGGATCCTGTGGTCCAGGCGACTTTCCTGTCTCTGTGCTTTGCACTGAACCTTTCTACCATCAGGTCAGAAACTCTCAGCATGTGTTTAAGCTGCAAATATAAAGTTTAAAATCTCTCTGTGCCAGTTTACAGTCCAACAGGTTTATTTGGAAGCACTTGGACTATAACCTGGTGTTGTGTGATTTTTAACTTGTACACCCCAGTTCAATATCAGCATCTCCAAATCAGGCATGCAAATATAGATCAGCATGGCACAAGAACTGTAGGCTACAGGTCCTAGCTGCTGCTCTATTCGAACTTCATTTTCAAAAGTAAAATACCCTGTGCTTACTCGTTAACAGATGCTTTAATGTACATTTTAAGTTGGACTGCCACTCTTTTTCCATTTACTGCTCAAAGCAAGCTCTCCAAAACTAAACTGTTAATCAAGATTAACAAGGACTACTCAGAAATAATGTCAAAGGTTTTAAATAAAATCTAGGTACTTGTATAACAACAAAGTGCTGGAAATATTCAGATTTGTCATCACTTGTGAAAAGAGAAACAGTGTGAATGGTTGAGCTCTAATGTGACCCAAGTAATTGTCTTAGAGATCTGATTCTCCACTTTTGAGTGCATGTAAATGTTCACATTATCATTTAGTTGCTCAGTTTCTGCACTTTCTGATGCACTCTGCAGTTCTCCCAGCTCAGTGTCCCATTTTTATGAGGCACTTTTCCAAAAGCTTTATGAAAGTGATGACTTGTTTAATTAATAGGTAAGCCACGGGTGACTTTTCCAGTAGCAGTGTTGGTGCCCTTTGCTGCCGTTTTTTGTCTAATTCGTTAAACCTTGATCAACTTCAGCTTACATGGCTTGATGTTATAGGCATAGAGACTTAACCAAGCTGGGAATGATTGAGATCTGAATGTTCAGGGTTATAGGTTCTTTTGCAAAGGTGGGGAAAATTAGGCATTTGTTGGGCTGGGTGGGAACAGCACTCCTGTTAAACTCTTTTATATTAGAAAAGGAATTTCAGTAAGGGTAATCAAGCTGCAGGAATGTATGGAAGGATGAAACAACCTGAGAGGTTTAAGTCCTATCTTGTATGCCTAACAACTCATTGGAAGGTATTCCCTATTCGTTGCATTAATTTAGTAATGAAGTTCTGTTCCCACTTTTTTTTAAAAAAACGCTAGTGATTTTTGAGAAGATTTTGTAGCTCAGGTTGATAAGTCTATAATCCTCCCACTTCCTCCAAACGAAAGGAGTAGCCATGGGCACCCGCATGGGCCCCAGCTATGCCTGCCTCTTCGTAGGATATGTGGAACAGTCCATCTTCCGCAACTACACTGGCCCCACCCCCCACCTTTTCCTCCGC
>NC_057720.1:14614328-14641145 GCF_004010195.1 Chiloscyllium plagiosum
GGGGTAGACCATTTAGGTCAGAGATGAGGAGAAACGTCTTCACTCAGAGAGTGGTGGCTGTGTGGAATGCTCTGCCCGAGTGGGCAGTGGAGGCCCAGTCTCTGGATTCATTTAAGAAAGAGTTGGATAGAGCTCTCAAGGATAGTGGAATCAAGGGTTATGGAGATAAGGCAGGAACAGGATACTGATTAAGGATGATCAGCCACGATCATATTGAATGGCGGTGCAGGCTCGAAGGGCAAAATAGCCTACTCCTGCACCTATTGTCTATTGTCTAAAGGAGAACCAAATGAGTTTCTCCGAAAATCAACAACAGTTTCGTGGTCATCATTAGACTCTTAACCCTAGATTTTGTTTTTAATTAAATACAAATTTGACCATCTGCCATAGCAGAATTCAAACCTGGGTTTCCAGAACATTACCAGGGTCTCAGGGTTAACACTGCAGCGATAATACCACAAGGCCCCTGCCTCCTCTACATCTCCTGACAGTGCAGCGAGAAATGTCAACATGTGTGAGGTGCTCAGGTACTAAAGTGGGTCTTGAACTCTTAACCGCTGTCTCAGGGAAAGTGTGCTACCACTGAGATAAAGGACAATTTCCTCCATGTTTAGGTCTTCCGCGGCGTTGGAAAGTTTGACTTTGAAAGATAAAAACCCATGACAATTCTGCAAATCCCTGCCTTTGATCAGTGTCATTAAATAATACAGCAGATGCCCACAGAACGTGATTTGAGACTGCGGTGTTATTCACTCCATTGTCACTGCTGTTTTCCAACAGCTCAAAGTCATTTAATAACTGAGTCATTTGTCTCAGTCAAATCCATCGAATTCAGCACCGCCTTCCTAACCTGCAATCTTCTTCCCGACCTCTCCGCCCCCACCCCAGTCTGACCTATCACCCTCACCTTCACCTCTTTCTACCTATCACATTTCCGACGCCCCTCCCCCAAGTCCCTCCTCCCTACCTTTTATCTTAGCCTGCTGGACAAACTTTCCTCATTCCTGAAGAAGGGCCTATGCCCGAAACGTCGATTCTCCTGTTCCCTGGATGCTGCCTGACCTGCTGCGCTTCTCCAGCAACACATTTTCAGCTCTGATCTCCAGCATCTGCAGACCTCACTTTCTCCTCCTTGATAAGTCTATAAGTTAGCTCACTGAGCTTGAACCTTCAACTCCACGAGCTAACTTACAATAAATAAAAGCTACCTGCGTCATCTCGTTCCTGCCTCAGTCGAAGCAAAACACTGAGATACAGTATAGTTTTGCCTCCTGCATCTTTATTCCGTGCCCTGGAGGGAGGGAGAACGATCACCCATGTGCACAGAGACATGAATTCTCTGTCTTCTGGAAGAGCAATTTCTTAATGAATTATACAGTCATTTTACAGGGAGGAGCGTCCAGATAAGGCAGCATACATATTGATTGGGTGACCGTTAGAAGCAGCAAGTGTCAATAGTAAAGATCAAGCCATCTGCTGTTACACAATGAAGAACTGGTTTCACATAATGAATACTTTTCACCTTGTTAAACTGACCTTACATACTGAATGCTTGCAATATTGCTAAATGGCTTTACATAATGAATGTTTTTCCACCTTGTTAACCAACTACCCTTGATTCCAGCACCTCATTGTTTACTGCAAGTTCTTATCTGATCTGAGTTATGCTTAGCTGAACCTCTTGTTTCTCAAAACTTAACTCTTTCCCTACCTGTTCATGCCCTATACACATTCTCAGCTCCTGTTACTCAGTCTGCTCATGCTTTTGAGGGAATAGTCTCCCAACTCCAATGAACAACGTAAAGGTCCAAGAGCTCAGGTGGCACCTCTCCCACCTCTATAAGAAATGTAATGGGTTTGGGTTTTTTGGGGAAGGGTGGAATTTATATCAGAGCAGACAGCCTTTTATTATGAGGGTTTTGTTTATTTTGAGCATTGTGGAGGTATATTAAACTGTGGCTTGTAAATATGGCTTGGATCATCTGAAGAGGAAACATTTGCAGAGCATCAGGGGAGATATTGTTGAGTGGTACTAGGTATTTGTTCTTGCAGAGAGCCAACTCAGTAATGACATAATGAATAGCCTCCTGCATTGTTAATCTGTTTACCTGTGTATGGTTTTATCAATGAGTGTCACTGCCTAAAGCTGTCAGGTGCATACCATCTTCAAGACTGTGTGTGTGTGTATGCCCAGATGAAAAGCTGCCATTTCATATATTCACCATTTCTCCTTGAGAATGTGATCTTGCGACTGTCCAATTACGATGAATATCAATTGGGTTAATCAGTTTAGTGTTATGTATGTGGTATTGAATTCTCATGGAGGTTCTGCCTCCTTTTATAGTTATCTTTTGTTACTTGCAGTGCCATACACTGACCCAAATTGATAACCTTTGTCTGGAAGTTTTGAGATTCCTGTGGCCAAAGAAATATTAAACTGGAAAAAAAAATTACTTCACTTACAAGAAAATTAATCAGAGAATGGAGAAAGATTTAAACTGGTAGGGACAAGTTCAATTTCAGCTTAAATGGCATAATGTTATGGTCATGAAGACTTAACCAAGCTGTGAATGATTGAGACCTAAATGTTCAGAGTTATAGGTTGTTTTGCAAAGATGGGGAAAATTGGACAGGTTTTGGGATGGGAGGGAGTAGTGTGTTGTCAGAAGGAATTTCAGTAAGGTTAATCAAGCTGCAGAAATATACATAAGTAAAGTTTATGCAGGAACCTGAAAGATTTAAGTCTTGCAGTAATTGTCTTCAAATGTAGTGCTGCTCTGAAGAGTGCAGGGATAGAAGGACCTGGTTGGTTCAAGTGCATATGTTTTTGTTTTTGAACATTACAGAATATTTTGAGAAAGCAGTTAGCAAAACATGGGAGGTTTGTGTAAAAAGCAGGGATGTAGTGCTAAATGTAGCCCAAAATTATGAATTGGATCTAGTTCTGTTCACCACGTTTTTAGGAAGGATGTGAATGCCCCAGGAAGGGTACAGAAGAAATTTACAATGTTTTCAATGATAAGGGAACTTCTCTGTACGGCTTAGTATCAGAATGGTTCTAGTGATCGGGAAATACAGCTGAGGATTATATTGGAGAAACTTGTGGTATTCTTTATGGTCCAAAGATGATTGAGGGGAGATTTGTTGGGAGGTGTACAGCACCAAGGCAGTGTTAAGTAATGTAGACTGGGGAAATAACTGTTTCCATGAGGCTATTGTACATGGACTAGGGGAATCCATATTCTGTGTATTTAGGTAAGAGAGAGGGGGATGTGAGGAAGATTTTTTTTTAAATGCAATGAGCAGCAAAGAGCTGGAACTTGCTGCCTAAAAGGGTTGTAGAAGTGAAGATGAGTAAAGATTTCAAAAGGAAATTGGATGGGCATTTGAGGGAAATAAACTTAGCAGGTGACAAGTACTTGATCGGCCAAATGTCCTTTTGCTGTGCTGCTATGACCGACTTCCTGAGTTTAGACCTTGATATATTTGATCATTCCTTAATGAAGGAACTCTTTGAAAAAAGAGGTTAAAGGAAGATCCAAATGTGATTAATGGTCAGTCAGAAAATGACAAGCTTCTTGCTGAAGGAAACATTCTGTTTGTCAACATGTGGCAAGTGTTCTGTTGCCCTGTGCTATGTGCTCTGAACTTCTCTATATGTTGTTGGTTTGGATTGAAAAATAGACAAGTGTATTATCCACGTTTACAGACTGCACCAGATTATAAGGCACAGTAATTTGTGTAGGAAGGTTATGGTCATAAAAAGGAGAAACAGGGCTGCAGATGCCGGAAATCAGTCGAGAGTGTGGTGCTGGAAAGACACAACCAGTCAGGCAGCATCTGAGGAACAGGAGAATCAATGTTTCTGGTGTAAGCCCTTCATCAGAAATGAGATGGGGGAGAAGGTGATAGGGTGGAATGGATAGATGGGAAAAGTGACAGACAGGTCAAGAGGGCAGTGCCGATTTGGAGGCTTGGACTGGGATAATGTGTGGGGAGGAGAGGAAACTGGCGAAATCCACATTTATCCTGTGTGGTTGCAGGGTCCCAAGGCAGAAAATGAGGCGTTCTTCCTCCAGGCGTCGGGTGGTAAGGGTTTGGCGATGGAGGAGGCCCTCCAAGATCTGCATGTCTTTGGTGGAGTGGAAGGGGGAGTTGAAGTGTTCGGCCACAGGGTGGTGGGGTTGGTTGGGACAGGTGTCCCAGAGATGACCCACAAGTTGGCGACCTGTCTCCTTGTAGAGGAGGCCACATTGCGTGCAGTGGGTACAGTAGATGTCATTGGTAAACTGATACAGGTAAATTTCTGTCTGATGTGGAAGGATCCTTTTGGGGCCTTAGACAGAGGGGAGGAGGGTGGGGGAGGGAGGTGTGGGTGCAGGTTTTGCTGTTCTTGCTGTGGCAGGGTAAGCTGCTGGGAGTGGGGTGTGGGCTGGTGGGGCGTGCATCTGATGAGGGAGGTACGGAGGGAATGGTCTCTCCAGAAGACTGATAGGGGTGCGGAGCAAAATATGTCCGTAATGGTGGGGTCTATTTGGAAAGTACACTAAGGTTGGTGGGGTGGAAGGTGAGGAAGGGGGTTCCATCCTTGTTGCGTTGGGAGGGGTGGAGGTTCAATAGTGGAGGTATGGAAAGTGGAGGAGATATGCTGGAGGGCATCGTCAACCATGTGGGAGGGGAAGGGGAAATTGCAATCTTTAAAGAAAGAGGCCATGCTCATTCCTGATGAAGGGCTTATGCCCGTAACGTCGGTTCTCCTTCTCGGGTGCTGACTGACCTGCTTTGTCTTTCCAGCACCCCACACTCTACTATGGTCATTAAAAGTCATAGTGGTCAGAATTGTGGGAGGTGGATTTCCATGTCGGTGAGTGAGATTGTCTACATGAATCAAAGGAAGATAAATTAGAATGTTAATTGTGAAGGTGAGCAGATATATTTTAGTGTCCATGGTGGGTTTTTTTTTTGTACCTAAAAAGGCTGATAGAATATTGGCCTTTATCTCTGAGACTTTGGAATGCACAAGTTAACTATGCTTCAGTTAATCACATCTTTGGTCAGATCATATCTACAGTTTTGAGCACAAATTTCAAAAAGATAACATTGGGTTTTGAAGGAATGCTGTGCAGACTTATTAAACGTCAGTGTTGTTTTGAAGAGTAAGTTTGAGACATGTTGCAGAAACTTCATATTACTTATGAGTTGAGAAAGGTGATGGAATCTAATTATGTTTTAAAAATAAAGCAGCTCATTGGGAAGTTGCAGCAATAGTTCCCCCTGTAGAGTTCAGAATGATGAGTTAGAATCTCAAATTTAGACCTGAGTGATCCATGTGAAATTGGGAATCACATTTTTCTCATACAAAGCGATGGAAATCTGAAACATTCCCCAAAAAAGCTGTTGATACTGGATCATTTGAAATGCTCAAGCTCGGAATAGACTTTTGAATTAAAACGGTAATAATGCTGAGGGGCAAATGCATTTGAGATACTGATCTAATTTAATATCTTGTTTGGTTGGGATCTTTGGATCAGGCTTAAGTGACTCAATGATCCTGATCCTATTTTCTTATGTGGAACGTTAATATACCTATATCTAACTGCATTTGGATATACTTTGCATAGGAGTTTCTTTGTCACCAGGTTGGAGATTCAGGTTAGCTCCTCTGCCACTTTATTCCCTTTCCCTAAGTTCACTGGGCTGGGGTGTATACTCTTTTTTTTGAAATTAGAATGAGGTTTGATCATCTTGAAATATACAAGAGCATGAAATTACGTCAGGGCAGATATAGAGAGGGTGTTTCTTCTTGAAAAGGTTAGAACTAAGGACCACAGTTTTAATAACAAAAGTAGATTTCCTTTCAAAACAATGAGATGGTTGGTCAATGGAATTTTCTTTCTCAAATCACTGGTTGCTGACCTTTGACAGACAATGGAGTCTAGGGCTATGGAAGCAGATGACCAAGTGGCCTTGAGACCATAACCAGCTCCGCCACGATCATCTTGAATGACCGAGCAGGCTTAAAGGGCCAAACGGTCTATTTCTGCTCTTAAATAATGTGTATTGATGAACTTCCTGAAAGGCTTGTCCTTCTTTTTAGTCCTGAATTTATATTTTTTTTCTCTTCCTGCATTTTGCCCATCTCTCCTCATGCCTTCTCAGTGTTTACCTTATCCATTGGTTGTGGTTCTGTTCGCCGAGCTGGGAATTTGTGTTGCAGACGTTTCGTCCCCTGTCTAGATGACATCCTTGGTGCTCGGGAGCCTCCTGTGAAGCGCTTCTGTGTTGTTTCCTCCGGCATTTATAGTGGTTTGTCTCTGCCGCTTCCGGTTGTCAGTTCCAGCTGTCCACTGCAGTGGCCGGTACGTTGGGTCCAGGTCGATGTGTTTGTTGATAGAATCTGTGGATGAGTGCCATGCCTCTAGGAATTCCCTGGCTGTTCTCTATTTGGCTTGTCCTATAATAGTAGTGTTGTCCCAGTCAAACCCATGTTGCCTGTCATCTGCGCGATTTGCTACTAAGGATAGCTGGTCGTGTTGTTTCGTGGCTAGTTGGTGTTCATGGATGCAGACCGTTAACTGTCTTCTGGTTTGTCCTATGTAGTGTTTTGTGCAATCCTTACATGGAATTTTGTACACTACGTTGGTTTTGCTCATGCTGGGTATCGGGTCCTTTTGTCCTGGTGAGTTGTCTGAGAGTGGCTGTTGGTTTGTGTGCTGTTATGAGTCCTAGTAGTTGTAGTAGTCTGGCTGTCAGTTCAGAAATGTTCTTGATGTATGGTGTTGTAGCATGTCCTCATTCCGTTGTCTTTCCCCTCGGCATCTGTTGATGAAAGTTGTCTGAGAGTGGCTGTTGGTTTGTGTGCTGTTATGAGTCCTAGTAGTTGTAGTAGTCTGGCTGTCAGTTCAGAAATGTTCTTGATGTATGGTGTTGTGGCATGTCCTCATTCCGTTGTCTTTCTCCTAGGCATCTGTTGATGAAATTGCGGGGGTATCCGTTTTTGGCGAATACGTTGTAGATTGCGGTAAGACTGTTTGTTCTAATCTTTGCATTACTGCTTCTGCTGAGTCCAGAGATGGGTGAGCCCATGGGTATGCCGTTGATTTGTTCGTATATTTGGATGTTGAATGTGAAGTGTGTTGTGAGGCACAGGTCCAGTAGTTTTTGCAGTCTTTGTTGATAGGTTCCCCGTCTTATTGTCTGTTCTGTATGTTCAACAGGCTGGCTATTGTTTCTCTGGCTAGGGTTTTGTCAATAGAGGTGAACAGTGCCATTACATTGAATGAGACCATAGTTTCTTCCTTGTCTATGTGTATATATCTGATGACCAGCTATCCTCAGTAGCAAATCACACAGATGACAGGCAACATGAGTTCGACTACTATTATAGGACAAGCCAAACAGAACAGCCAGGGAATTCCTAGAGGCATAGAATCTGTGAATGAGTGCCATCAACAAACACATCGACCTGGACCCAATATACTGGCCACTGCAGCGGACAGCTGGAACTGACAACCGGAAGTGGCAGAAACAAACCACTATAAATGCCGGAGGAAACATCACAGATGTGCTTCACAGGAGGCTCCCAAACGTTGAGGATGTCACCTAGACAGGGGATGAAACGTCTGCAACACAAATTCCTAGCTCGGCGAACAGAACCACAACAACGAGCACCCGAGCTACAAATCTTCTCACAAACTTTATCCATGGGTCCCCACCTCCTCCTTTGTTCAATCCTATTCCTATTACTAACTAGCTGACTTCTGTTGGCTCCCAAACTACATGACTTTTGATTCTTTTCCCCTTCACAAGTCCACACCGACCTTGCTAAGAGTAACTCGTCCAGAGTCTCTTTCCCTCTGACTAATGCACCTAACACTATGGGCAATTTAGCTTGGCCAATTCGCCTGACCTGCACATCTTTGAACTGTGGGAGGAAACCGGAGCACCCCAGAGGAAACCCAAACAGACACTAGGAGAATGTGCAAACTCCACACACAGTCGCCCGAGGCTGGAATCGAACCTGGGATCCTGATGCTGTGAGGCAGCAGTGCCCAAAAAAAACCCTTGACATCCTACTTCCTTTCAAATTATCAGCCCATCTTCAACTCACTTTTCTTCTCAAGTATTTGAATGTTTCTGCCCCTCAAATCATTTCCTAGATTTTTTTTGTAATTCTAATTGAAACCTTCCAATATTTCCACCACTCCCAATATATTAAAATGACTCAAAGTCCCAAATGGAATCCTGTGTGACTCTCCCCTCACTTGTCATTCTTTAGTCTGCAACCTTTGACACAATGATGCTCCACATAGGTGCTCCACAATCCTGTTTCAGTATTGTCCAAGTGAGAGGGACGATCAGTTTGTATTCAGTCTTACCTGTTGAATCATAGCCAGAGAATTGCCACCAATAGTTTCTCTTTCTGTTCCTGCGCAGTTGCCCTTTGGTGTCCGAAGGAATCTATCTTTTGGAGCCTTCCTGTTTCTCTGTACATGCTGCCCTTTGGCAATGTTTCCAAAGCACATCAATTACCATGTATATTGAGGTGACGTCCAGCTCAACCATCTCTCTTGTCCCAGTCTATTATTTCTAAATTGTCCTATAACCAATACTGTACGTCTTTGGTTATTACTACAAATTCCACTCCTTCACCACTGATGATATCTTCTCCCTGATAACAAGCTGAGACTGAACCATAATGTTGCTATTTCTGTGCCATAATTGATCCCAAAATCAGCTTTTGACCACAAATTTGCTTTTATCAAGAAGGCTTACTTAAACATCACCCCACTCCGTCCCTTCCAGTTCCTCTGCTGCTGAAGTTCTCATCCATGTTTTTGTTACCTTTTATACTTCTTGCCGGCCTCCCAAATTCTATCCTTTGAGCTTGACATACTTGCCTGTGTCCTAACCTGCACCAGATTTCAAATGCCCATCATGCTTGTGCTTTTTGACTTGTGTCGGCTCGTGGTTAAGTAATATCCATTTTTTAAAATCCATCTTTGCTCTGCCTCCTGTCTATTTCTCTTTTCCAGTCCTGAGAAAGCGTGTAGCCTAAGATGTGACACATTTGCTGCAGAGAATGTGGGAAATTGCTTGTTCAGAAGAATTGGGGATGCCTGTTCTTAGTGTCAGTGGATTGGTGTAAATAAGGTGATAATATTTGTTCACTTGTGGAATACGTGGCAGTAGTTCCTTCTCTCCATGGAGGCTGGAGGTGCGCATATTTCACAGTAGGATGTCGGATAGTTTATATTGAAGACACTTAATGAAACTCATACTCCATAGGAAAAGAACTTGTAATTTAATAAGCTGAGTGGAATATACATAATAGAACAATCCTGATACATTTTCATTAATACTACACTGAGCAGATTTGAACTTATGAAGCTCAGTTCCCTCATCCTTGTCTGTGCTGGAATGTGAATGTCTCATTACCTTTACAGGCTAGGAAAAAGATGTTTGTGTGAGCGACAGAGGTGAGCAAGAGAGGAAATATTCTTGTGTAAATTACATTCGTTGATTATAAAGGTTCAAGGGACACCAGAGAGAGAGAGAAGACGGAAGCTGGTGGAGAATTAACCCTTTATAGTCTGGTTTGAGTGAACACTGTCTTGACATGGATTGAATGTTTGTGTTGTTCCCGGGAGCTCGGGATTCGGGAATGTTATGAACTTAATTTGCATTCTGGGAAACAAAGATTATTTTAAAAGGAAAAAACCATTTTGTCAGACAGTGATACTGAACATGTTAGCTGCGCAAGGTTACCTCATGATCTTTTTACTAGTCTCTCATTATGATGTACGAGCCAAAGCAATTTGACCATTTGGCCTGGCTGGATCAAGATTTCCCACTTTGACGTGCGTGTAGCTTAATTAGTCAAGCGTACTCAGACCTGTCAATGAGTTTCTCTTCCTCTGCAAACTTTTTTGCCATTTTACTGCCGCTTATCTGATTAAGGACATATGGCGTTTTTGTAATTTTAATACCAAATTCTGTATAAAAGACAGTTTGTTTGCAGCAATAAGGAGAGTACTCTAAGAGAGCTCTTCGGGGTAAGAGCTGGCATGCTACTCAGCAAATGGTTTTAGAAGGAGAAAGTGAGGACTGCAGATGCTGGAGATCAGAGCTTAAAATGTGTTGCTGGAAAAGCGCAGCAGGTCAGGCAGCATCAAAGGAACAGGAGAATCGACGTTTCGGGCATAAGCCCTTCTTCAGGAATGGTTTTAGAACCTTAGCTGAAGCCTAGCTTGTAGGTGTCTATGTTATAGTGTAACATTGATTCCATTGGTAAATCAAGGTAATAATTTAAACTAAACTGTCTGTAAAAGTCTTGTATTCCAGACTACCACAGAGTACGATCTGTGGGACAAATTAAGAGAGGCTACAGGTAGAGTTCATCAGGGATTCCCTGAGCCATCTCGAATAGGTACTTCAACAATCCCACAAGCTATCTGTGTCCATCTGGTTAATGAATAAAGCTGATTTAATCATTACAACATTAGATCTGAAACCACACCATCTTTCCTTAATACTACTTTGGCTAAACTTTTGATCAGCTTTCTTACCTCCTTCCATAACAAGATGTAATTTTGTTTTATTTCTTTCTTTGTGGAGCCCTTGGAATATTTTATTCAAGTACTATATAAAGTTGTTGTGAACAACCCCGGCTTTATAATTAGAAAATATTGATCCTTCTGTTTCCAACATTTAAAGATTTTTTTTTTGAATAGCTCAAGGAAACTTGGTAGAAGCCACTAACTAATTGTACTTGATCCAATCATATGTATCAGGGGTATGGGGTTGCCAAGGACCAGTGAGCAATAGTAACCACAAACCATTGATTGTTCCACAGACAAATGACGGTGCTCAAGATCAAAGGGTATGGTATCCTAAAGCAACAGTCCCTTTTGTTAGAAAAAGGATGAATAAGTAATTGTTAAAATACCAAATCATTGCCCCCTTTTCCGACTTGCCTTTATTTACATTGAGAAATACACATCTGAGTCAATGATCTATTTGATCACAAGCAAATGAGCTATCATGGAGATTTGAAAGCTATGTGCAGACAGTCACTTGCATACTGACCATTTTAGTATGACACCTTTTGAAAGACCTCTTATATTTTGTATTTCGTTAGTTCACCTTTTTCCTATGCCAAGATTTGAACTTCAGGCTGCTATTTTTCAGTCATTGAACATTTGCTGACCAGCTAATGGTGGTATTGCTGGACTTTTAATCTAGAGAGCCAGACAGCGTTTTGGGGACTAGGGATCGAATCCCGCTATGGCAGATGTTGGCATTTGAATTCAATTTTTTAAAAGTATAAATCTGGAATTGAGTCTAATGATGGCCATGAGTCCATTGCTGATTGTCATAAAAACTAATCTGGTTCACTAATATCCTTTTAGGGAAGGAAACTGCCCCCTTACCTGATCTGGACTACATGTGACTCCACACCCGCAGCAATGTGGTTGACTCTTTACTGCCTTCTGGGCAATTGGGGATGGGCAGTAACTGCTGGCCTGGTTAATGACACCCATAGAACATAAGGACGTTACAGCACAGTACGTGTCTTTCTGCTCTCCATGTTGTCCTGTGAAAATAATCTGCTGCTCATCTAACCTACACTGTTCCATTATTATCCATATGTATGTCCGTTGTCAATTTAAATGCCCTTAACATCGGCAAGCCCACCACTTTTGCAGGCAGGCTGTTTCACACCTCTTTGAATGAAGAACTACTCCTAATGTCTGTCCTAAATCTATTACTCTTCAATTTAAAGCTATGTCCCCTCGTGTTAGCCTTCACCATCTGAGGAAAAAGGCTCCCTCTGTCCACCCTATCTAACCCTTTGATTATCTTATACCTCATCCTATCAACGAATTTTTTAAAAATCTTTGCTTCTCTAGTTACTATTTAAATCTATGAAGTGAAATTCTGTGGAATAAAACAAGCTGATTTTGCAATTTGGAAGTACAGAAGATCAAGTGCTTAGTGATTTTGTGTGTGTGTGTGTGTACATATTATGGTTATTGATGGTTACGTGCACTTGAGTCATTGCCTTCATTTTGTTGTTTTGTAATCTGAGAATATAGGATTGCAAATACTTTGCCTGAGACAGGGTAAGCACCAGAGAATTGCAGCTTTTTACATTGTTCTTTTTGTGTTGTGCTTGTTGCTGCTTATACCATTTGAGTTAGTCAACAATCTTTTAAGCTGTGTAAGGATAGGATCTCAGACCACAACAGAGTCTTTCCCAAGCATATTGATTTAATAGATGTATTTGGGTTCTGAAATAGGCAGGTCCAGTGTGGATCATTGAATGCTGTCATGGAGTTTAAATTCTTCAAAATTCATTTTGAGATGGATATTATTAATGTGGGACACCCTGGAGAGTAGTTACGTTGCTCCTTTGCTGAAAGTGGCAGTATGTCCTTGCTCTTTTCATTAGGGTAGAAAAATACATTTTGCCAACCAGATTCCCTTAGAGTATCACACCAAAGGATGACATTGTGACAGTTGACTTTTATTTTAAGAAAAAAGTTATAGCAAAGTTACTATTTTGATGCCCATCACAATACATTTATGGAATTTCATATACAAGATCTTGTCATTTCAGATTGTCCGCGAACCCCAGATACTCCCAACCCTGAGTCTACAAATAATAGCCGCATCGCTGCCTTGAAGAAGCAATTGGATATTGAGCTGAAAGTGAAGTTGGGAGCTGAGAATATGATTCAGATGTACTCAAATGGATCCTCCAAGGTTGGTTAATGTGCTAAAATACACCTGCAGGATTGTGCACAATAGGACTATCTATATTCAAACATAATCTATTTGAACTAAAACATGTCTATTTGCATGCTAATATGTCTTGTTTGTTTTAAATTGAGCCTGAACTGAAGTTTGATGCTAGCCTTTCAACAAAATTATGGAAATTGAGCATTTTGTTTGGCTAATGTCAGCTTATGCTGTATTCTGCAGTTCTTTTTCAAAAAACAACCTTTTGTATTAAGCAGTGTTTTTGCTACAGATCAAAAATAAATTTGGTAAAATTCTCTTGAGGGCATTTTTAACTGATCTTACCAGCCTTGGTATATCCCAACAAGCTTATTTTCAGGTACCCATTCAACTGTGCAAGATCCCCAGATTGGTAGATCATGTTTGTATGAGGGTTTAGTGCAGTACAAAAGCAGCTAAAGCACTTTCTATTGTATTGAAAACAGACTGGCATTAATACCTTCTCTAAGGGTTAAACTGGATGAGTTTCCCTATTATCAATCAAAACCCTAATGGGAACTCATGGTTGCAGGGTGCTCTTGTGAGGTTGGAGCTATAGTTGATGGGCTGAGGTGGTGTTAAGCAGCATTTCCCAACTTTTTTGTATTGTTACCCCATTTTAAGCTTTTGTGGAGTTGATGTTTGACAGCCGTGAGAATGCAGAATTTTTAAGTAACTGCTGCTTTTCAGGACAGAAGTTAGGCCTGAAAGGTCAGTCAGTTAAACTATGTCCACTATTTAACAAAGAAAGCAAAGATATAAAAGGACCCACAGTCATCAGTACAATTGCTCTGAGGAAGGATCACTCAAATCACAATGTTAACTCTGATTTCTCTCCACGCATGCTGCCAGACCTGATGACCTTTACCAGCAATTTTTGTTTTTGTTCACATTTGATAAGGTTCCGCATGGTAGACTGGTCAGTAAAGTTAGATCACATGTAATCCAGGACAAGCTATAAAATTGGATATAAAATTGACTTGATATTAGTAGACAGAAGGTGGTGAGAGTAGGTTGTTTCTCAGATTGGAGGCTTGTGACAGGCGGTGTTCTGCAGGGATCGGTGCTGATGTTTGTCATTTATATTAATGATTTGGATGTGAATATAGGAGGCATGGTTAGTAAGTTTTCTGATGACACCCACATTGGTATAGTAGACTATAAAGAAGGTTTCCTCAGAATAAAATAGAATCTTGATCAATTGGGCCAGTAGGCTGATGGGTGGCAGGTGGAGTCTAATATAGATAAATGCGAGGTGTTGCATTTTAGTCAGGTAAACCAGAGCCGGACCAACACAGTTATGGTAGGACCCCAGGGAGTGTTGTCGAACAGAGACCTAAAGGATGCAGGTACATAGTTCCTTGAAAGTGGTATTCCAGGTGGACAAGGTGATAAAGACATTTGGAACTCTTGCCTTATTGCTGAGAGCATTTTGTATAGGAATTGGGACATACTGTTACAGCTCTACAGGGCATTGAGGCCACCCTTGGTGTTTTGTGTGTAGTTCTGGTTCCCTTGCTATAGAAAGAATATTATTAAATTGGAAAGGATTTACATGGGTGTAACTGGGAATGGAGAGTTTGAGCTATAAGGAGAAGCTGGATAGGCTGGGACATTTTTCCCTGGAGCGCAGGAGGTGGACAGTTAACTTTTTTTTTTGTAAAGAGGTTTTTAAAATCATGAGGGACATAGATAAGGTGAATAGCCAAGGTTTTTCCCCTAGCTTCGGAGAGTTCAAAGCCAGAGGGCATAGTTGTACAGTGAGAAAAAGATTTGAAAGGGACCTGAGGGGCAATGTTTTCATGCAGTGGGTGAACTGCCAGAGAAAGTGGTAGATGCAGATACAGTTCCAACATTTGAAAGGTATTTGGCTAAGTACATAAATAGGAAAGATTTAGAGAGATATCGGCCAAATGCAGGCAAATAGGACCAGTGTTATTTGAGAAACCCGGTCGACATGGACTATTGCACTGAGTGGTCTGTTTCCTTGCTGTATGACTCTAGTTGGAGTTCCACGCAGATGATTGCCTGAGGGTGGAATCAAAGCCAGGTACCTGGCACTGAGGCAGCAGTGCTAACCACTGCGCCACCATGCTACCCTTTTGTGCTCTCACCATTTGGGCAGACCAGCAAACTTTATACTGGATCAGTGATGCTGGAAGAGCACAGCAGTTCAGGCAGCATCCAAGGAGCTTCAAAATCGACGTTTCGGGCAAAAGCCCTTGATCAGGAATAAAGGCAGTGAGCCTGAAGCGTGGAGAGATAAGCTAGGGGAGGGTGGGGGTGGGGAGAGAGTAGCATAGAGTACAATGGGTGAGTGGGGGAGGAGATGAAGGTGATAGGTCAGGGAGGAGAGGGTGGAGTGGATAGGTGGAAAAGGAGCTAGGCAGGTCGGACAAGTCATGGGGACACTGCTGAGCTGGAAGTTTGAAACTAGGATGAGGTGGGGGAAGAGGAAATGAAGCTGTTGAAGTCCACATTGATGCCCTGGGGTTGAAGTGTTCCGAGGCGGAAGATGAGGCGTTCTTCCTCCAGGCGTCTGGTGGTGAGGGAGCGGCGGTGAAGGAGGCCCAGGACCTCCATGTCCTCGGCAGAGTGGGAGGGGGAGTTGAAATGTTGGGCCACGGGGCGGTGTGGTTGATTGGTGCGGGTGTCTCGGAGATGTTCCCTAAAGCGCTCTGCTAGGAGGTGCCCAGTCTCCCCAATGTAGAGGAGACCGCATCTGGAGCAACGGATACAATAAATGATATTAGTGGATGTGCAGGTAAAACTTTGGATGTGGAAGCAAACTTTATATGTCATTGGTCCTGATCTTGCTTCAATTGACTCTCTTGCTTAGCGTAGTCTTGGGTCTGATGACCATTTAGACAGACATTTATTTTTGGTTCTGATTTGGATGTTGTTCAGCAATTTTGCTGTAGGTAGAATTTTCAGAGTATGCACTCTTCTTGATATTGGCCTATGAGTTATCTTACTCACTTTAGGCCTAATAGGACTCTCTTGCTGTCTCGAGTCTGCATACCAGCAGCAAATTGGCTTGCTGGCCCGGATCCTGAAGAAAATTTTAACAATTTGGTTGAGGCTTGGCTTTGTTTTGTGGGCCTTTGGTTTTGCTGTGGGCAAACCTGGAGTTGCTCTGTTCAGGATATGCCCTGAATGGTATTCCGCAAGCTCAGTTGGACTGGCAAGTCCCCTTCCATCAGGATACCTTGCAACTCATGCTCCAGTTGCTGCATTTTCCAACGATAAAACCAGTCGTAGTGCGTGGTTGAAGTCTAGTTGGGTTTCAGTTAGTAGGTGCTTTTGCATGGTTACACCATTAATCCCACTCTTGCCGCCACTGAAATAACACTGAGGCGAGTATCCTGTCGCCAAGTCTTTGTTTACAACAAAAACAGACATTGCTGGAAAAGCTCACCAGGTCTGGCAGCATCTGTGGAGAGAAATCAGTTAATGTTTCAGGCCCAGTGACCCTTCCTCAGAAGTGTTTTTTTTTTATCCCAGCAGTTTCCAATTTCTAGCATCTGTTCTTTCGGTTTTTATCCATTATTTATACGTGGAAAGTCCTTGACTCTGGCACAGCCTTGTGGGAGTTAGCAACCAGTGTCAGAATCTCTGACACCTCTCTTTATCTATCAGCCAGGAATCGCTGATTGGGGGCTGTTAATCTGGTCCACTCTGGAAGCTCATTCTGAGGTCCAGCTGGATATTGGTCAGAGTATTGAGTACAGGAGTTGGGACGTCATGTTGTGGCTGTACAGGATGTTGGTTAGGCCACTGTTGGAATATTGCGTGCAATTCTGGTCTCCTTCCTATTGGAAAGATGTTGTGAAACTTGAAAGGGTTCAGAAAAGATTTACAAGGATGTTGCCAAGGTTGGAGGATCTGATCTACAGGGAGAGGTTGAATAAGCTAGGGCTGTTTTCCCTGGCGTGTCATAGGCTGAGGGGTGACCTTTTATAGAGGTTTATAAAATCGTGAGGGGGCATGGATAGGATAAATACACTTTTTTCTCTGGGGTGGGGGAGTCCAGAACTAGAGGGCGTAGGTTTAGGGTGAGAGGGGAAAGATATAAAAGAGACCTAAGAGGCAACTTTTTCACACAGGGTGGTACGCGTATGGAATGAGCTGCCAGAGGAAGTGGTGGAGGCTCGTAGGATTGCAACATTTAAAAGGCATCTGGATGGGTATATGAATAGGAAGGATTTGGAGGGATATGGGTCAGGTGCTGGCAGTTGGGACTAGATTGGGTTGGGATATCTGGTCGGCATGGACGAGTTGGACCAAAGGGTCTGTTTCCATGCTGTATGTGTCTACAACTCTATGACCTTGGTAAAAACAATGACTGCAGATGCTGGAAACCAGATTCTGGATCAGTGGTGCTGGAAGAGCACAGCAATTCAGGCAGCATCCGAGGACAGGCAAAATCGACGTTTCGGGCAAAAGCCCTTCATCAGGAAATTCCTGATGAAGGGCTTTTGCCCGAAACGTCGATTTTGCCTGTCCTCGGATGCTGCCTGAATTGCTGTGCTCTTCCAGCACCACTGATCCCGAACTCTATGACCTTGTTAAAATTACTACATACCCAATACTCCAGCTGAGGTACAAGTTCAACATCACTTCCTTACCCCTATTAATACAACTGAGAATGTTGTAGTTTTAGTACTATTCCACCCATCCTGCTATCTTCAATGACTGGTGTATGTAAATGCCCCCACGTCCCTCTGCACCTGCACCCTCTACCTTGTATTGTATCTGTTCTTTTGACCATTATCTCACTTGATCTTCATGTGTCACCTATTCTCCGAATATACCAACTTCTCAGTGTACTTTCGAATTCTACATTGCACTCCTCACTGTTTACAATTCTCCTGGATTTAGTGTCAAGTCCAAACTTGGAAATTGTCATTTGCACACCAAGATCCAGATCAAGAGATCCCAATATTAGCCCACTGCAAACCTTGATGCATTGACTTTTGTTTTTGTTTGCCAATACTGAACCTGTTTTGTGTTCATGTTGTCACTGTCCCTTTTGTACCATCACTATTAACTTTCCCCAAGTCTATTGTGAGGCTCTGCATCCAATGCCTTCAGGAAATATGTAATTTTTTTTATTCACCCGTTACATGGGTGTCGCTCATGACCAGCATTTATTGCCCTTCCCTAATTGCCCTTCAGAAAGTGATGGTGAGCAGCCTTCTTGAATTGTTACAATCTATAAGTTGTAGGTTATCCCACATTGCCATTAGGGATGAAATTCCAGGATTTTGACTGAATGAAACTGAAGGAATAGTGTATGTTTTTCCAAGTCAGATGGTGAGTGGCTTGGAGGGGAACTTGCAGGTGATGGTGTTCCCATGATCTGCCACCCTTGTCCTTTGAGATGAGATTGCATCTACCAAGGGGCGGCATGGTGGCTCAGTGATTAGCACTGCTGTCTCACAGCGCTAGGGGCCCGGGTTTGATTCCAGCCTCTGGCGATTGTCTATGTGGAGTTTGCACATTCTCCCTGTGTCTGTGTGCGTTTCCTCCCACAATGCAAAGATGTGCAGGTTAGGTGAATTGGCAATGCTAAATTGCCTGTAGTGTTCAGGGATATGTAGGTTTGGTGCATTAGTCATGGGTAAATGTAGAGTAATAGGGTGGGGGAATGGGTCTGGGTGGTTTACTCTTCAGAGGGTCGGTGTGTACTAGTTTAGCCAAATGGCTTGTTTCCACAATTGTAGGGATTCTGCAATTCTGTGAAGTCGACAGTGAAGATCCCTACTTCACGGTACGATGGGACCTTGATCATGTGGGCAATGAAATGACAGGTGGAGTTTAATTTAAATAAGTATGAGGTGCTGCATTTTGGAAAGGCAAATCAGGGCAGGACTTTTGCACTTAATAGTAAGGTTCTGGTTAGTTTGCTGAACAGACCTTGGAGTGTTGGTTCATGGTTCTTTGAAAGTGGCGTTGCAAGTAGACAGGGTAGTGAAGAAAGTGTTCAGTATGCTTGTGTTTTTTGGCTAGTGCATTGAGTAAAGGAGTTGGAAGGTCATGTTGCGACTTGTACAGGACATCAGTTAGGCCACTTTTGGAATACTGCATTCAATTCTGGTCTCACTGCTTTAGGAAGGATGCTGTGAGACTTGAAAGTGTACAGAAAAGATTTACAAGGATGTTACCAAGGTTGGAGGGTTTGAGCTATAGGGAGAGGCTGAAAATGCAGGGGCTGTTTTCCCTGGAGAGTCAGGGGCTGAGGGTTGACCTTTGTAGAGGTTTAGAAAATTGAGGGGCATGGAAAGGTTGGATAGCCAAGTTCTGTTCCTGGGGGTAGGGGAGTCCAGAACCAGAGGGCATAGGTTTAAAATGAGGGGAAAGATTTAAAAGGGAGCCAAAGGACAACTTTTTCTCACACAGGGTGGTGTGTGTGTGTGTATGGAATGAGCTGCCAGAGAATGTGGCGAAGGCTGATACAATTACAACATTTAAAAGATACCTGGATGGGTATTTGAATGAATATGAAGGGTATAGAGGGATATGAACCAAGTGGTATCATATGGGACTAGATTAATTTAGGATATCTGGTCGGCAAGGACGAGTTGGACCAAAGGGTCTGTTTCCATGCTGTACTTAGTCAAAAGGCTTAACCCTCAACGCTCTCTGTTACCTCTTCGAAATGCTCCAAGTAAGTTGAACACCATTTTCCCTTTCGTAATCCTGCTGAAACTTCCTAATCTACTTAATCAATTCTTTCTACAACTACTTGATTATCGCCTAATTCGCGAGACATAATTTACCCCTCGTCGCTGGGCATTCTGTGGAGCTCCCCCAAGTGGTTTGCACATATTCTCTTTTTATGTGCAATTTGCTAGCAAAACATGATTTAATATGTTAAAATATACATCAGAACTACGTAATTTGTGGTATAATATCAAAGGAACTGTGGTTTACCAAAATAAAAACACCAGATTTGGGGGTTTTAAGTTGTTTGACATCAGTTTTACTGACTATATACTATTGGGTGTTATTTATTATATTCTCTGTTTTGAAACTGCGAGTCAGTGTATTCACTCAGAAGTTGTTGACCTTTAACTGGGATATATGTCGCTGCAGGAGTTGGCAGGGTCCAGGACCTCATCCAAGTAAATCGCTTAAGTGTGAGTTTGCTGACTGACGACAGTGCAACTTTGTGATAATGATGACCTGAATATTATCCTAGCATGAGAGACAACCATAAACATTCCTGATATGGGTTCCTAAATGGAAATTAGGTTACAGAAGCACTTGATTTTCACCACCTCCTCCTCCTAACATAGTAACATAGAAAATAGGAGCAGGAGTAGGCTAGTCAACCCTTCGAACCTCCTCTGCCATTCAATAAGATCATGGCTGATGGTCCAACTCAAGGGCTATATCAAACTGTTCTTGGAAAATATTCATGTTTTGGCCTCGACCACTTTCTGTGGCAGAAATTCTAGGAGCTCACTGAGGTGAAGAAATTTCTTTTCATCTGTGTCCTGAATGGCCTCCCCCATGTCCTGAGACTGACCTCTGGTTCTGACTTTACAGTCATTAGAAAAATCTTTCCTGCATTTAACTGACTTGTCCATTTGGAATGTTCTAGCATTTTACGAGATCTCTCTCCTCTTAAAATCTCATGAATATAGTCCTATTCAATCCAGTCTCTCTCCATATGTCAGTTCTGTGATCCAGGGAATTAGTCAGTAAACTTTACACTCCCTCCCCTAGCCAGAACATTCTTCCTCAGGTAGAGGTCAGCACTGCACGTGTACTCACCAAAGCCCTTTTACAGTTGCACCAAGATATCCCTGCTCCTGTACTTGAAGGCCAACATATCATTTGCTGCCTTCACCACCTGCTGTGCCTACATGTTTACTTTGTGACTGGTGTACAAGAATACCCAGGTAATTTTACGCCTCCGTCTTACCCAATCTGTCGTCATTCAGATAATCTGTCTTCTGCCTTCCTGTTTTTGCTACCAAATTGGATAACGTTTATCTGCTTTATACAATGTCAGCCATCCCTCAACCTGTCCAGAGCAAACTGAACCATGTCTGCAGCCTCCTCACAGTTCACCTTTTCATATGGCTTTGCCATCTGCAGGCTTGGAATTGTTACATTTAGTTCTGTCATCTAAATCATGAATATATATTCTGAATAGCTGGGGTCCAAGCACTAATCCGTGCAGAACCACACTAGTTGCTGCCTGTCACTTAGAAAAATACTTGTTTATTCTTCCTGTTTCCTGTCTCCAGTTCCACTAATTCTCTATCCATGTCAATGCACTACCTCAGTCTGCTGGCACAGGGAACAGTGGGCAATTGCATGTGTATTCATTGGGAAGTGCATGGTCTCACACAGTGGTGTCGTCATGTTGACTTTACATGTGATGTTAGATGCATGTGCAGACAAGAGCAGGCAATTTTGGATGGGCATTCAGAGGTTGCTAAAGAGAGAGGGAGAGATGCAGGTGGAGTCCCGCAGAGCAAGAAGGGAAGAGGGGCCAAGAATTCACGGAGGGTGGGGCAGCAACGGCAAGGACACTCAGGACTCTGAAGGCTCTTCCCACCCCTCCTTTTTGCCTCTCCCTCCCTCCAGTTCTCTTTCTCTCAATTCCAATCTCTCTCCTCTGTACTCTCTGCAACCGCCCCCCCACCCCCAAAAGTACCCAGTCACATCGACTGAAATCTGCTTTAGATCATTGCATAGTGTGCATACATTGGTGTCAGCAATCTTAGCCTAATTTTACAAACTAATGTCTTAACATCTTTTATTGAAAGCCTTCCAAAAGTCGAAGTAAACCATATTCACAGGCACCCTCTAACAATTATTTCTACTGGTTATATTCTCAAAGAATTCTATTTGATTTGTCAAGCATGTTTTCCTTTTTTTTTGTAAATCTATGTTAACCGTATCTGCTTTTATCACTGTTTTCTATGTGCTCCACTCTTAAATCTTTTCATAATGCATTTACCCTACTACTGATGTCAGACTAGCCATATTACAATTCTGTTTTCTCTTTATAGTCTTGACTGTGGTCAGCATAGTCCCTGGATTGAACCTGTTGGCTTCAGATGCATGTGACTCATTGACACACCAAATATACATTTATTCAGAAAACCATCTGGGGAAACTGGTCTATTGGGCTACACTCTACTGCATATTTTATTTGGCATAAAGGCTGGGCGATCTGTAGACTAAGCTGCACTGTTCAATCAAAATGTCGAAGCATTATACATCACCTTTTTTTTTCCATTGAAAATAAGCGTGACTTTCTTGGGGCTAAAGTGTTAGAGTTCTGCCTGACTAGACTACATATTCACCAAACTAGACAAGTGTTTGTTTTCTATAGAAACCAAACCTTGGCTGCAGTGAAGAGTTTAATATTAGTAAATGCAGTAATAGAACACATTGCGTCTTGTAGTTCCTGCCCATCAGGGAATAACTAGGTAGAATGGAGAGTTTGTGTTCTGGATACTCATTGAAGAAAATTCTGCAGCTCACTACCTCACACATAGTGTTAATGTTGCACATATTTAAAATTCAGAATTTTTCTTTCCTTTTTTATCTGATCTTGACTAACTTGACTTATTGAATACCACAGATCAGTTTACTTGTAGGACAAATAAATTGTTCACTCATCAATGTATACATATGAGTTGCCTTATGTTTTAAACTAAAATAATTAAGTAGAATAAAAAATGTAACAGCCAAGGTTGCTGTCGTTTTTGGTGTTGTACAGAATAGCTTAATTTTTGCAATTTTTTGGTTGTATTGGGCAAATGAAAACCGGAAATGCACAACAGGCCTGTGCTTCTGAAAAGAGAAAAATGTTAATTTGTGTTCTTGGTAGCTCTTTTCCTGCTTTTATTCAAATGCAGACTTTAATATGTACCTGTTCCAGCTTCTAGAATTTGCAATATATTTTTCTGTGGAGGATTGGGGGATGGGCAAAGAAGAATAAGGAGAACTTAGCAAATTTCAGAATGTTGGAAAGCTGTAATAAAGTACAAAGTTTGAAAACAGAAGTGACCATTTCTATTACTGTAGCACTTTTGTAATTTGCCTACTGACATAATAGGGCCACAGCGGATGCCATTTCACTAGCCCTGCATTGATCCCTGGAACATCTGGACAACAAAGACACCGATATAAGACTCCTGCTCAAGTACAGCTCCACCTTCAACATTATTATCCCTCCAGACTGATCTCAAAACACTGCGACCTAGGTCTCGGCTCCACCCTCTGCAACTGAATCCTCATCTTCCTGACCCACAGATCACAATCAATGAAGATAGGTAACTGCACTTCCTCCACAATAACACTCAACACTAGACCCTCCCCCTCCAAAGAATGTGCTCTCAGCTCATTATGGTATTCCCTGTACACCTACAACTGTGCCAAATTCCAAGCAAATGCCATCAACAAATTTTCTGGCAACACCACTGTGGTGGGACGGATACAAACAACATTGAGCCAGAATGCAGAAAGGAGATAAAGGGCCTGGTGAGGTAGTGCAATGATAACTTCATACTCAATGTCAGCAATACTAAAGAACTGAAAATTGACTTTTAAAAAGAAAGGAGAACATGCCCCCATCTACAAAGGAGCAGAGGTTGAGAGTGTCAAGTTCCTAGGAGTGATGATAACCTGTTCCTGACTTCCCATGTAGATGGGACAGTCAAGGAGGCACAGCAACCCCTGTTCTTCCTCTGGTGGCTCAGGAAACTTGGCACGTCCATAAGGACTCTCTCACCAACTTTTACAACTGCACTATAAAATGCATAACGACCTGGTACAGCAACTGCTCTGCCCAAGACTGTAAGAAACAACAGAAGGTTGTGTGCACAGCCCAGACTATCACGGAAGTCTGCCTCCTACTTCAGTTACGTGTATCATTGCTGTGGCAAGGCTGCTAACCTCAGCAAAGATCCATCCTACCCTGGTAATGCTCTCCTTTAACCTTTCCGTCAGGCAGACTATAGAGAAGGTTGAGTGCACACACCAGCAGATTAAAGAACAGCTTCTTCCTTGCTGTTATTAGATTGATGAATGGGCACTCTAACTTCAAATAATGTTGATCTTCCCTTGTGTACTTCCTGAATGGTGTAACCTGTATGCCTTATTCTGTCCAAATTTTCTTCACCCTATGATCTGTATATTCTTGCTTACTATAATCTGCCTGTGTTGCTCGCAACCAAAGCTTTTCACTGTAATAGGTACATGTAACAATAAATCAAATGTATCAATTTCTGCACGTCCAATTGCAGCTAATTATTTTGAAGAATAATAATGTAAGCAAAGAAAGAGAAAATTGTGTAAATATATTGGCAGGGCCACTCAAATTGTGTCTTTCAGTTTCTGGACTTTAGTTGCACTCTGCTTTTTGCATTTGGATTGTATTTGGTCATTTTTGTATGTATGGAAAGAAATCTTGAGTTGACTGGTATAGATATCAAAACCAGACTAAATAAGTCAACTGATGTCTGTAGTGATGGTGTTTGAAGTTCAAGTCTGTTTTACTTTGCAAGTGTTCTGTTAAATGTTGTCTTTAAAGTTGCAAATATTTGATTAAGCACTCATCATTTTACAGGATCGAAAGTTATTAGCTGCAGCTCAACAAATGCTTCAGGACAGCAAGACAAAAATAGAAGTGATTAGGATGCAAATTCTTAAATCGACACAGACTAGTGAAGCAGTCTTTGAAAATTCAGATGGAATAGGTAAGACCTAGATTTAAAATATGAAAGAGCTGGATGTGCTATTGTTACAGTAGCCTTTTGAAGTTATGAACATATAATGTTGATGTATGAACTATTATTCAACATTCTTGCACAGTGATGTATCTAAACCTCTGATATTATAGCTCTTTGCCCTGTAATATAGATTTGTTAAATCTTTCCTTCTGTATTAACATTGTTTTTGGGAGATACATTAATATAAAGATTATCAGCAGGATTTCTGCTAATTTTGTTTGATTTTGATGGCCTTGTTTAATGGCTTCCTTCTGTGTATGATACCATGTGAACAGCATTTCAAATGTATTGAAACATGCCTGGTGGCTATTGATAACTGTTGACAAAAAGGGCATTATTCTCTCTCTCTTCATCAATCATGCTTCATCAGCACTGACTTAACAGCTGATTCAATGTTGTTTTCTTCCAGTTGTGCAGTAATCATCTGTACCTGTGTTTAAAATTTCTATTTATTTCAGCAACAAAACCTGTGATAAGCCCCCTAGAGCTTAGAGTTGAAGAGCTCAGGCATCACTTCAGAATAGAGTATGCAGTGGCAGAAGGAGCAAAAAATGTTATGCGACTACTTGGGTCTGGAAAGGTTCCTGACAAGAAAGCACTTTCAGAGGTAATTTTAAAAGGAATGTATTTTACATATTTGTTACTGTAAATCTTCAGTACTTTTAGTTGAAGTAATTTTTCTTTCTCAACAAGGCACAAGCAAGATTTAATGAATCAAGTCAGAAATTGGATCTTTTAAAATACTCCTTAGAGCAAAGACTAAGTGAGCTTCCAAAAAACCACCCAAAGAGCAGTATTATCAAAGATGAATTGTCAATGGTTTCATCACCGGCGCTCAGTCCACGTCACAGTGTGATTTATCCACAGAATCAGTACAGCACTCTATCCAAACCTGCTGCATTAACAGGTGTGTATTTCCAAAATCTTCACTGTCAAGATTACTTTTGAGTGTGGTTGTTATGCAGGAGAGTAGTGCTGATTTATAATCACTGATACTCCATTTTGAGATGATCACATAACTGTCGTGTTGCACTTTCAGAAGCATAGTTCTGTAGTTCCATCTTAAATGGTTCTATGATATACTGTCATTTTCTAACATCAGAAAAGTGCACTTTTCCAACATTTCATCCCATATCCACTAAAGTTCTTAAATGTTTATATTATAATGTTTACACCTATTGCTACAATTTGATCTTTAAATAGTTGACATTTCCATTTTGTCCAAATGTTCACTCCAGATCAAAATCACCAATTTTCTGTGACTGTAAATTCTGGTGCATTGATTCCCTGACCCTCTGTTAACTTTGATATCACAATTCTGCCATCCATCACCATTCCTTCTGTGATTACCCTCTATGACAATGCCATGTCCTGATGCCATTTTATCTATTCCAATGCTGTCAAGTTTCTTCCTGCATTTCTCATTTTCACACTTGCCTCTGTGCTCAATCTCCAATTTCTTCACCTTTTCCTCACTTTGCACATTAGTGATGCTAACAGTAAATATGGATTCACCACCAAATGTACAAAATAACTTTCAATGCAATCTCTTTGCTGTTATGCCTTATTTGTCTGGCCATATTTCTGACTCTATCTGATATGTCACTTTGAGCCAGGGCTGAAGTTCGCAGGAAAATCAAAGCTATTTGTTTCATTCCAAATAGAATCTCAGCCAGCTATTTTGATTAAACCTAGAGGATGTGCAATCCGTTTTGATTCCAATATTAATCAGTGTTACCTTGGAGCCAAGTCTGCTTGCCGCCATCTTCCAGTAACTTGTCTGTAGTGTTGTCAGTCATCAGCCACATTTCTCATTGTTTGATGATCCATCCCTCAAATGCTTTCCTTGACGTCACTATAAGGGTGACTTCATAGAGGTTTAAAATCATGAGGGGCATGGAATAGGGTGAATAGCCAAGCTCTTTCTCCCAGGGTAGGGGATTCCAGTACTCGAGGATATAGGTTTAAGGTGAAAGGGGAAAGTTTCAAAAGGGGCCTGAGGGGCAACTTTCTTGTGCAGAAGGTGGTACTTGTATAGGGCACGCTGCCAGAGGAGGTGGTGGAGGCAGGTACAATTATAGCATTTAAGAGGTATCTGGATGGGTATATAGAGTTTAATTCAGATAAATGAGAGGTGCTGCATTTTGGGAAAGCAAATCTTAGCAGGACGTATACACTTAATGGTAAGGTCCTAGGGAGTGTTGTTGAACAAAGAGACCTTGGAGTGCAGGTTCATAGCTCCTTGAAAGTGGAGTCGCAGATAGATATGATA
>NC_057720.1:14641391-14666220 GCF_004010195.1 Chiloscyllium plagiosum
TATGTGTATGGAATGAGCTGCCAGAGGATCTGGTGGAGGCTGGTACAATTGCAACATTTAAGAGACATTTGGATGGGTATATGAATAGGAAGGGTTTGGAGGGATATGGGCCAGGTGCTGGCAGGTGTGACTAGATTGGGTTGGGATATCTGGTCGGCATGGACGGGTTGGACCAAAGGGTCTGTTTCCATGCTGTACATCTCTATGTACTAAATATTGGCAAAACTGACGAGATCAGTTTAGGATATCTGGTCAGCATGGAACCGACAGGTCTATTTCCATGCCGTATGATTCTATGACTCGAAAAGTTGCGACCCTTGAGTACTCATCATCATTTGATTTGCGACTAACTGCTGATCCCATTCTCCATTGTAGATATGCAACGAATCCATATATCCCATTAGTAGTCTGTCTATTGACAGAAAGATATATGTAGTTCTATTACCGTTGCACCAGTGCACTTTTTGGCTAACAGATTCAAATAATCTGTGTATTTGGTGTGTAACTTTGATTACTTTAGTGCCTCATCAGATTCTCGTGCAGTTAATGATTCTGAAAAACAAATACTCATTTTTTAAAAGCTACTTCAGTAACTAAGGTTTGGTAAGCCAATTACTGTTGTAGCATTCCTCTGAATCTTTTCAAGTGCCTGTAAATCACCAGCCACCACACAAGCAATCAAACCTAATGTGTTAACAAATCACTCTTGAAAATGCAAGCTAATATTTTATGTTGCTTTAGTTAATGCGTACTGGCCATGGAGTTCACAGGATTTGGATACAGTAATGTCAAGATCCTTTTCCTCCTTGACAAACTTCAGTTGTTCATACTTTTAGGATATATTTATTCATTCTTTCCACATGCACTACATTGCCATTGCCAAATGTAGGCCGAGACTTTTGTTGCTTTTAAGGTTTGCATGGGATAGTTGTAGTTTAAAGTTGTTAGGATTCTTGAGTTGTGTGTGAAACCAGGGGCTTTTGTTCCTCGATAGAGAGTGTCACAGGCTAGGCTATCCCATGCCTTGTTGTTATTGAAGGTGATGGTGTGCAGCCTTCACGAGCCTCTAGTCCATTTGCTGTTGGTAAACTCTCAATGCCATTGAAGAGGGGCTTCCAGGATTTTGACCATGTGAACAACAAAATGATATTGCACGTCAGGATGGTGAATTGGTAGGAAACCTGCCGGTGGTGTTCCTGTGTACCTATTACCTGTGTCCTTCCAGATGGAATGGTCGTGGGTTTGGAAAGTGCAGTCTGAAAACTTCAGTGAATTTCAGCAGAGCATGTAGATTGTGCACGCTGCTGTTACAGTGCTTCTGTGGTGGAGGGAGTAGGTATTTGTGCATTTGGTGCCAATAAAGATGGCTGCTTTGTCCTGGATTGTGTAAGCTTGTGTTAGAGTTGCACTTGGCTAAGCAAGTGGAAAGTATTTCCTCAGTCTCGACTGTGTAGTAGATGATGGATTGGCTTTGGGGAGCGGATAGGTGACTTTTACATGCTGCAGGTTTTCTCGCTTCTGAAATGTTCTTGCAGTCACAATATTGGACAGATTGGATTGTTTAGTGAGGTCCTCGGATTGGCCCCATCGGTGTCGGACAAGTCCCTGGTGGAGCAAAAAAATGGGTGGCACAATGGTTAGCACAGCGACAAAGACCTGGATTCAATTCCCGCCTCAGGCGACTGACCATGTGGAGTTTGCATATTCTCCCCGTGTCTGCGTGGGTTTACTCTGGGTGCTCCGGTTTCCTCCCACAGTCCAAAAATATGCAGGTTAGGTGAATTGTCCGTGCTAACTTGCCCGTTGTGTTAGGGGAATGGGTCTGGGTGGGTTGGTTGCGCTTCGGCAGGTCGGTGTGGACCTGTTGGGACGAAGGGCCTGTTCCCACACTGTAAGTAATCTTATATTTATGTAACTGGTCTGGTTCAGTTTCTCATAAATAGTAACCCCCGGGACTTTGATAATGGAGTATTTAAGAATGGTAGTGTCGTCGAATATCGATGGTTGGCTTCTTTCTTTTTAAAGATCATTGACTAGTACTTTTGTGGTGTGCATGTTAGCTCAAGCCTGGATATTGTCCAGGTCTTGTTGCATATGGATACAGACTTCATCAGTATCTTGTAGTGTTGAATAGTGCTGAACATTTGTGCTTCTCCTATGATGGAGGGAAGGTTGTTAATGAAGTAGCTGAAGATAGTTGAACATAGAATACAGCGCGGAACAGGCCCTTGGCCCTCTGTTGTGCCGACCTGTGAATTAATCTAAGTCCATCCCCCTACACTATCCCATCATCCATATGCTTATCCAAGGGTTATTTAAATGTCCCTAATGTGGTTGAGTTGGCAGGGAAGGCATTCCACCCCCTAACCACTGAGTAAAGAATCTGCCTCTGACATCTGTCGTAAGTCGTATTACCCCTCAATTTGTAGCTATGCCCCCTCATCATCCTAGGAAAAAGACTTTCACTGTCAACCATAGCTCGATCATCTTGTATGTCTCCATCAAATCCCTCTTAGCTGCCTTCTCTCCAGTGAGAACAGACCCAATTCTCTTAGCCTTTTCTCATAAGACCATCCTTCCAGACCAGGCAACATCCTGGTAAATCCCCTCTGTACCTTTTCCAATGCTTCTACATTGCAGCATGACATTACGGTGCTGGAACTCAATTCCTCTACCAAAACAACCTAACACACCGTATGCTGCCTTAATAGCACTATCAACCTTGGTGGCAACTTTCAGGGATTTATGTGCATGGACACCAAGATCCCCTCTGCATATCCACACTACAAAGAATCTTTCCATTGACCCAGTACTCTGCCTCCTTGTTATCCTTCCCAAAGTGAATCCCCTCACATTTATCTGCATTGAACTCCATTTGCCATCTGTTAGCCCAATTCTGCAGGGACTTTATCCAAGTCCCCCTGCAACATGCAACATTCTTCCACACTGCCCACTGCTCCACCAACTTCCGTGTCATCTGCAAACTCACTAACCCATCCACCGATGCCTGTGTTCAAATCACTTATAAAAATGACAGAGCAGTGGTCCCAAAACAGATCCTGGTGGCACACCACTAGTAATAGGACTCCAGACTAAATATTTTCCATCAACCATCACTCGCTGCTGCCTTACAGAAAACCAATTTCTAATTCAAACTGCTAAATCACCCTCAATCCTATGCCTCTACATTTTCTCCAACAGCCTATCCATCTGGAACCTTTCAATGGCTTTACTGAAATCCATGTACACCATGTCAACTGCCCTACCATCGTCCACCTGCTTAGTCACTTTCTCAAAAACCTCAGAGGTTTGAGAGACATGACCCACCCTGACGAAACCATGTTGACTATCTGCAATCAAATTGATGATAAATCCTATCTCTTATAATCTTTTCCAAGACTTTTCCTACAACAGACGTAAGGCTCACTGGTCAATAATTACCTGGGTGATCTCTACTGCCCTTGAACAAGGGCGCAACATTTGCAATCCTTCTTCAGTCCTCTGTACTAAACCTGTCGACATTGACCAGTCAAAGATCAAGGCCAAAGGCTCCAACACCACCTCCCTAGCTTCCCAGAGAATCCTCTGATAAATCCCATCGGGCCCAGGGGACTTGTCTACTTTCACTCCTTCTAGAATTGATAACACCTCTTTCTTATTAACCTGGATCCTTTCTAGTCTAATATCCGATATCTCATTCTTCTCTATAATATCCTCCTTTTCCTGAATGAAAACAGATGAGAAATATTTGTTTAGCACCCCTCCAGTCTCCACAGGGTCCACACACAGCTTCCCATTTTTGTCTTTGACTGACCCTATTCTTACCACAGTTGTCCTTTTATTCCTCACATACCTATAAAAAGCTTTAGGGTTCTCCTTTTATTCTACCTGCTAAAGACTGCTCATGTCCTCTCCTTGCTGCTCTTAACTCTGTCTTTAAATCCTTCCTAGCTAATCTGTAACTCTCCATTGCTTCACCTGAACCATCTCGTCTCAACGTCACAAGTCTCCTCCTTCCGCTTAACAAGAGGTGCAATTTCTGTCGTAAACCATGGTTCCCTTGCCTTATTACTTCTTCCCTGCCTGACAGGGAAATACCTATCAAGGACACTCAATATCTGTACCTTAAACCAGCTCCACATTTCAAATGTCTCCATCCCCTGCATTTTGCTACCCCATTCTATGCATCTTCAGTATTGCCTAATCACATTATAATTGCCCTTTCCCCCATCTATAACTCTTGCCCTGTGGCATGTACCCATCCCTTTCCATCACTAAACTAAACATAACCGAATTATTGTCTCACTGTCCAAAGTGCTCACCTACCACTAACTCAAACACCTGGCCTGGTTGACTACAAAGCACAGAGTGCGGCCTCCCCTCTTGTCAGCCCTTTGACATACTGTGTCAGGAAACCCTCCTTCACAAATTAGCACCTCAGATGGATCAGTTTTTGTCTAGAGTTGTAGCATTTCCAGTCAATGTAGGGAAAGTTAAAGTAGCGTAAATGGACCATCAATTAACAACATTCATCATTTGACTGTAATATCTAAGATAGTCATGAAGTTACTATCTTCCTTTTTGTGATTGGTGCCAAACTAATGTTGAAACTATGAGAATCCCCCCCCCCCAAATTCACCCAGGGTGCCGCTCCACCCTCTGCAACTGAATCCTCAGCTTCCCAACCCACAGACCACAAACCGTGAAGTTAGATAACTGCACCTCCTCCATGATAATCCTCAACACCAGAGCGCCCCCCCCCCCCCCCCAAGAATGTTTTCAGCCTGCTGCTATATTCTATGTACACTCTCGACTGTGTAGCCAAATTTTGTACAAACGCCATCTACAAATTTGCTATTGACACCACAGTCGTAGGCCGGATATCAAACAGTAATGAGTCAGCATGCAGGAAGGAGATGAAGGGTTGTGGTGCAGTGATAATAATCTCTCTCAGCAAACAAACGAACTGATCATTGAGTTCATCTAGAAAGGAGGAGAACATGCCCCTATTTATCCAGTGGAGCTGGGGTGGAGAGGGTCGAGAGCATCAAGTTCCTAGGAATGACGATAACCAGCAATCTGCCCTGGACCCCTCTCATAGGTGTGATAGTCAAGAAGGCACAACAATGCCTCTTCATCCTCAGGAGGCTTAGGAAATTCAACATGTCCGTAAGGACCCTCGCCAACTTCTACAGAAGTACCATAGAAAGTATTCTATCTGGATGCATAACGCCCTGGTATGGCAACTGCTCTGCCCAGGATCATAAGAGACTACGGAAAGTTGTGTACACAGCTCAGGCAATCACGAAAGGCAACCTCCCATCCATGGACTCCATCTACACTTGCTGCCAACATCATCAAAGATCCCTCTCACACCCTGGTAATATTCCCTTCCAACCTCTTCTGTTAGGCAGAAAATACAGAAGCTTGAACACCTGCAGCAGTGGGTTCAAGAACAGCTTTTTCCCTGCTGTTATTAGACTCCTGAATGGACTCTAATTTCAAATCTAATGTTGATATTGCTTTGTGCTCCTCCTGTGCAGCCATAACCTTGCATGCCTTGCTCTGTCTAAACATCCTCTGATCTATATGTCCTTGTATGTTATGATCTGCCTGTACTGTTTACAAAACAAAACTTTTTCACTGTACTTGGGTACATGTGACAACAATAAATCAAATGAGTGTGACTCCACCCAGCACCTTGCAAACCCATCACCACCGCCGTCGAGAAGGACAAGAGCAGCAGATATGTGGGCGCACTTCCAAGCTTTCCTCCAAGGCACTTGCCATCCTGACTTGGAAATATGTCATGATTCCTTTAGTTTCAAATCCTGGAATATTCCCATCTGTTGTTTTAGGTTTACCTACAGCAAATGGAATGCAGCAGTTTAAGGCGGTAGCTCACAGCCACCTTTTTCCATGGCAACTAGGAATCAGCAATGAATGCTGTCCCAGCCTTGGCCTAACTGAACCTGAGTGTCAGTGAATAGATTATTGTGAAGCAAGTGCTGCTTGATAATGTTGATTAGCCTTTCCATTATTTTACTAATCAAGAGTAAACTGCTAGGTGAGGAAGTGGCTGGGCTAGACTGGACCTGCTTTTTATCTACTGGACATATGCTGCCAGTTTTCCATTTCTGGTAGATGCCAATGTTGTAATTGAAGAGCCTCAATGGTTTTGATGTGGAATTGGCCTATATCCTCAGGCATGGCAAATCTAGCAGATAATTTTGATCTCCTGGCAAACAATGTGTCTTTTACCAGTGTTGATCTCTGAGATTGAGGGAGGGAGAACGTACAAACTCCACACAATCGCACAAGGCTGGAATCAAACCTGGATCCCTGGCACAGAAACAGCAGTGCTAACCAATGAGTCGCTGTCCCACCCTGTTTCCAGTGTCTGTGCAGTTCTTCCGTTGTAGGCAATCTTTTAATCTTCCTATATAAAACAAGAGATGAGCATCTCTTAATGTCTCTGTTTCAGCACCACCTGATTTAAAGTGAGTATTCCAATGCAGCCAGTTTTGCATATTCCAGGCTGGCAGGTGATCCCAGCCATCCTCGGTTAGCAGTGTCCTTTTTTTAAAATCACTTCATGACTATTACAGTCGGATGATGAATGTTGTATATTGATGGTCCATTTACACGACAGTCAAAATACCTTCTCAAAGGTGTCAGAAAATCCCAAGTATGTAAAGTCTGTTATTTGATCCTTGAACTTCTCCAGCTGTAATTTTGTTCTGTTCACATTGTAACCTTCCTCAATCTTGCTTCTATGATGCAAACTTTTTTGTGCATGTCATCCCTATCATTTTGAGTTTTTGTCAACATGTTTCAAAATCTCCTCAAAACTGACCCTGCCTTCAGTTGCATCACAGTTTTAACCGACTTGTTCCTCAGGATCCGTACTTAACACATCCGTAAAGGTTTTGATATTAATGGCATTGAGTGATCAAAGTGTTTCAAGTCATGAATTTAAACTAGCTGTAAAGTAAAGGAGCTTAAGGTTATTTAATGTATTTCTTGATAAATAACTACTTCTTCTGTCAACCAGGTAGCCTAGAGGTTAGGCTTATGGGATGTCAAGACTTGCTGGAGACAGTTCCTGGTCGATCAAAAAATACATTTGTTCCTTTGCCTGGCTGGAGCCCAAATGAAACCAGGTCCTCCTTCATAAGCAGAACTAGCAAAGGCAGAAGTGGAAATAGCCGGTATCCTGTCAAAACAGAAGATTTGTCCAGTTAAGTAAACTTTAAATAAACATATGTTTTATGGGTTTGTGCATCGTCTGAGCATCAGAGAACTTGACCATCTTTCTGAACTTCATGTTACAAGACGTTACTTCATTCTTGATGGAGGAACTGGGAGTTGTTGAATCAAAATACAGCATAGGTTGGCTTATGTATTTGTGCACCCTTCCTCTGTTAATAGAACATAGAACATTACAGCAAGGTACAGGCCCTTCAGCTCTTGATGTTGCACCCTGTGAAATCAATCTGATGCTCATCTAACCTACACCTTTTCATTATTATCCATATGTATGCCCAATGCTCACTAAGTGCCCTTAACATAGTCGAGTATACTACTATTGCAGGCAGGCCGTTCCACACTCCACTACTGAGTAAAAAATCTACTCTGGTACCTGTCCTAAATCTATCACCCATCAACTTCAAGCTATGTCCCCTCGTGTTAGCCTTCACCAACTGAGGAAGAAGGCTCTCGCTGTCCACCCTATCTAACCCTCTGATTATCTTGTGTCTCAGTTGACTCACCTCTCTATCTCCTTCTGTCCAACGAAACCGCCTCAGTTCCCTCGGCCTTTCCTTGTAAGATCTTCCTTCTGGACCAGGTAACATCCTAGTAAATCTCTTCTGAACCCTTTCCAAAGCTGCCACATCCTTCCTATGCTGCGGTGGCCAGAACTGTATGCAGTACTCTAGGCCTTATCAGTGTCTTGTACAGCTGAAGCATGACCTCGTGGCTCTGAAACTCAATCTCCCTAGCAATAAACACCACACACCATATGTCGTCTTAACAACCCTATCAGTCTGGGTGGCAACTTTCAGGAGTTTATGCACCAGGACACACCGATCTGATTGTCTACACTGCCAAGAATTTTACCATTAGCCCAGTACTCTGCATTCCTGTTACTACTTCAGAAGTGAACTATCTCACTTTTTTCCGCATTAAACTCCATTTTCCACTTCTCAGCCCAGCTCTGCATCTTATCTATGTCCCTCTGTAACACAACATCCTTAGGTACTATTCACAATTCTGCCTATCTTAGTGTCATCTGCAAATTTACTAACCCATCCTTCTGCGTCCACATCTAGATCATTGATAAAAATGGTCAACAGCAGTGGCCCCAGAACAGATCCTTGCAGCACACCACTGGTAACAGTTCCAGGATGAACATATCCCATCAACCACCACCCTCTGTCTTCTTTCAGTAAGCAAATTTCTGATCCAATTTGCTAAATCACTTTCAATCTCGAAACTCCGTATTTTGTGCAATAGCCTACTGTGTGGAACCTTATCAATACCTTACTGAAGTCCATAAACATCGCATCAACCGTTTTACCTTCATCCATCTGTTTTGTCACCACCTCGAAGAACTCAATAAGGTTAGTTAGGTATGACCTACCCTTCACAAAACTGTGTTGACTATCCCTAATCAAATTATTCCATTCGAGATGATTATCAATCCTATCACTTATAACTTTTCCAACACTTTTTACCCATGCCTGAAGCAAGGCGTACTGACCAGTAATTACCAGGGTTGTCTCGATTCCCTTTCTTAAACAAAGGAATAACATTTGCTATCCTTCAGTCTTTGGCCACTTCTCCTGTCGACAATGATGACATAAAGATCAAAGCCAAAGGCTCTGCAATCTCCTCCCTGGCTTCCCAGAGAATCAGAGGATAAGTCCCATCCAGCCCAGGGGTCTTATCTATTTTCAGATCTTACAAAAATTGCTAAAATCTCCTCATTGTCAACCACAATCCCATTTCATCTAGTAGCCTGTATTTCTGTATTTTCATTAACATTGCCCTTTTCTAATGTGAATATTGATGAAAAGTATTCATTAAGCGCTTCCCCTATGTCGTCTGATTCCACACACAACTTTCCACCACTATCTTTGATTGGCTGTAAGCTTATTCTAGTCATTCTTTATTCTTTTATTCCGGATATACCTATAGAAGGCCTTAAGGTTTTCATTGATCCTATCCGCCAACAACTTTTCATGTCCCCTCCTGGCTCTTGTTAGCCCTGTCTTTAGATCTTTTCTGGCTAACTTAACTCTCAAGCCCCCAAACTGAGCCTTCATGCCTCATCCTCTCATAAGCTGCCTTCTTCCTCCTAGATAAGAGCTTCAACTTCTTTAGTAAACCATGGCTCTCTGTCTTAACAACTACCTCCCTGACTGATTGATAGGTATATACTTATCAGTGACCTGCAATAGCTGTTCCTTGAATAAGCTCCACATTCCAAGTGTGTCCATCCCCTGCAGTTTCCTTCCCCATCCTATGCAACTGATGAATATTGCCTGATCGCATCATAATTGCCTTTTCCCCAGTTATTACCTCTTTCCCTGTGGTATATACCTATCCCTGCCCTTGCTGTTGTGAACATAACTGAATTGTGGTCATTATCAAAGTCCTCACCTACCTCCAAATCTAACACCTGGCTGGGTTCATTACCCAGTACCAAATCCAATATGGTGTTGCCCCTTGTTGGTCTGTCTACATACTGTGTCAGAAAACCCTCCTGCACACATTGAACAAAAACTGGCCCATCTAAACTACTTGAACTATAATATTCCCAGTCAATATTGGGAAAGTTAAAGTCCCCCATAACAACTACCCTGTGACTCTCACTCCTATCGAGAATCATCTTTGCTATCCTTTCCTCTACATCCCTGGAAAAATTCAGAACGCTATAGAAAACGCCCAGCAGGGTGACCCCTCCATTCCTGTTCTAACCTCTGCCCAAACTGCGTCAATGGATGAGTACTTAAATGTTATCTCCGCTGCTGTAATACTACCCTTGATTAACAGTGCCAACCACTCTTTCCTGCCCCGTTCACCACCACCACCACCATCTTCTCTGTTCTTACTGAAACATCTATAATCCCAGAATCTGCAAAACCATTCCAGTCCTTCCTCTAGCCATGTTTCTGAAATGGCTGCAACATCGAAATCCTAGGTACCAACCCTCGCTGCAAGTTCACCCATCTTATTCCAGATGCTCCTGGCATTTGAAGTACACACATTTCAAACCAACATCCAGATTGCTGGTGTCCTCTCGCGACCTTGTACACCTATCCCTGACCTCAGTACCCTTAACCTCCTGTATCATGGAACTACAATTCAGGTTACCATTCTCCAGTGGTGCTTCACTGGCACGTAGCAGTGGCAACAAACCAGAGATGATGATTCTGTTCTAGCTATAAGCTTCCACCCTAGCTCCCTGAATTTCTGCCTTAGATTCCCTCACCTTTCTTCCTACCTATGTCGATGGTGCCTATGTGGACCACATCTTGGTTGCTTAACCTTAACGTAAATTACAGTTTTATTCATTCTTTTTCACCCTGACTAAAAGCTGGCAGGAACAAATGCTTACAAATCATTTTTGTCCCATGTTTCAGTAGCGTAATTAGTGCAGGCAAACCCACAATCCTTTAGTGGCTTGTCTATTCTGAAGCTCTTAAGATTCAATCTATAGTGAATTTTGAGAAGATTTGTAGCTCAGGTTGAGGTTCTGCATGTAGGTTTGGTTGCTGAGCTGGATTTTATAAATGCAATTAACTTAAAACTGTACATATTACAGTCTTGGTTTAAATTTGTTCCTAAAATTAATTTGAGCGTGTGTGTACAAGCCTAGGTCAAGGCCCTCAGCATGATTTGAAATAAGTAGAACAAAAGGTCAACTAAATGTGAAGTAGTGGTTAGCTTATGCCAAACTAGGTTTGAAATCTTTTAGTTTGTAAGTAGAAAAGAAGTATGATTGGCCAGCTTGTACTTATTTTAGAGCTATGAAGGGAAAAGTGCTGGGTGGGGCATGTAAAGATGAAGAGTGGAATGCACTCCCTAAACTCCTCATTCAGTTCAGAAAGTATTTAAATGTGGAAGGTTACTGGTCCTGATCAGCAATATGAGAGTGCTTAGTCATTTTGTTTTGCCCTGCTCTGCTTACAGCACACAGAATCCTAAATTTACTTATTTGTTGAAGGTTGTGTTGAGAGAGAGCTCAAGGAAGTCCCAGTCCTCTGGCACTATCTAACTGAGAATTTATTTCTGTACAGATGAGATTGGTGCTGTACTGAAGCTGGACAATACAGTTGTTGGACAAACTAGTTGGAAACCGGTTTCCAATCAGTCGTGGGATCAGAAATTTACATTAGAGCTAGATCGGGTAAGCAAGAGAAACTGTGCACCTTCTTTCTTGGAAGTAGGACGTTGCCTTATTAATGAGGGAGAGCTCGAAGCTGGAATTTAATCACTGCGGTTTTAATGCTTGTCAAAACTATAACTGAACAAATTGTCATATGGCATTTAGACCGAAGTCTGGCTGCAAAACTAAATTAGTCATGAAATTTTATTAGTAGCTAGCTATTAATTGGGCCATGTAAAAATATGGTTGAACTCTATTCTAGGATTCCCCAATTGCCAGCAGATGTTTTTCAGCAAACTTGCCTTCGAGCCTGTCAAAATAGTTCATGTAAAATTTCTCTGCAATATCTTTCATCCTCAAAATTGGCCTCCAATTTTTAAATAGAATCAATTCTGGAACAATGGTACTTCCCAAGTGAACACTCTCTCAAATAAAATAGCAGGAACTTTGACATGATGTAATACTGGGCTTCCCAAAGCGTGGAGGTCAATGCCTAGTGGGATTACAAGTCAAAGTTTTTTGAGGTGGTGAGCTCCAAAACAGCAATGGCTGTCATGGCACTCCTACAGAGTTAACTGTTTGGAAGTCCCTTAAAATTTTGTATTTTTGATGTCCTGTTCTGAAAAACCCAATCTAAGCTTTTTTTTAAAGCACTAAAAAAACTCTCTTCTCTCAGGTATGCATTACCACTCACACTGAGGGAATTCGAGTTTCTGAAGCCTCCAAATGGTGTCACAATGCAAAAACATTTACATTATAACGCCCTGACATTTAATTGTAGTTGGCACTTCAGAATCAGTTTATAATTTATTTTGGTGACTGCACAGTCTTGACCAACAGGTTTTGGAGACCAGTTGTTATGTAGTCATTTGTTCTGGATGGGATGCTGCAGTAATCTGTAACAACCATCTCATGGAATTTTCCCTCGTCAATTTTGGAAAGTGCTTCAAATCATTTCAAATTACCACATGAATAATCTTTTGATACAAACTTGAATTGCTCTTTGCCCTGGTATAGTGGCAGGCAAACCTGTCACTGAACCAAGCTTTGCGCTTGTCACTATTGTCTCTTCAAAGTTTGGGAGCAAGACCAAATTGTGTAATTGAAAATATGAAGTGGTGTAATGGTCTACGATCTTAATAAGCAATTCCAAGTTAATGAAGCTTGAGATCTTTAAGTCTTGTTGAATAATGCTTCTAGTTTTTAAATTAATCAAATTTAGTTTTGAATTTTGTTTAGTCGCGTGAACTGGAGATGTCTGTGTATTGGCGTGATTGGCGTTCCCTCTGTGCTGTGAAATTTCTTCGGTTAGAAGACTTCCTAGATAATCAACGGCATGGAATGTGCTTGTATCTAGAGCCACAGGGTACACTCTTTGCAGAGGTATGGATTATCCAAAATTCTGACTTCGTTTGCTCCTGTATTTATATCATGTGCGACATATTCAACTGTATTTTCCAGGTAACTTTTTACAATCCGGTTATTGAGAGGCGACCAAAACTTCAACGACAGAAGAAGATTTTCCCAAAGCAGCAAGGTAAAAATTCAAATCCAAGTATGGACTGTTTGGTTTAAAAATAAGTCAGTCAGTTAATTGTTGAAGAGTCGGTGTCACCTAGCATAGAATGTTGTTTGCGTGAGTAAAAGTAGATCATATAAGATCTTTGCAACAAGTTGATGAACAGCTGTCTTTTTCAACCTGCCTTTTCTCATTACAGGCAAAACGTTCCTTCGAGCCCCTCAGATGAATATTAATATCGCCACATGGGGGCGATTGGTGAGAAGAGCTGTTCCTACCGTGAATAATTCTGGCACCTTCAGCCCCCCAGCCTCTATCCCTGCTGCGGTGCCAGCAGTTTCTCATTCAGCAAGAAAAGATTCAACGAAGTGTGTATTTTGTCTGAATTATTTTTTTTAAATGTCTGTGGAAAGCAATGAATGTGTCTATGTTGTAGGACTGATTTTTTTTTTATCTTTTGTTTGTTTAAGAGAACTCTGATCAAAAAGTTCCAAAATTTATATTATAGGCATTTGAAACATAATTAACTTGAGAAATGGGATAAACTCAGTTTCATCTTTTTAAGTCCACCATCATGGTTTTAAGCAACTCATGTCAGCAAGGAGAAGTCCAAAGCAGCACTTTTTGAACATAATGCAAATATACAGTTAATTACAGATTCTTTGCATAATGTTTTTGGTTGTAGGTCATCCATGTTATTTTGATAGACAGACTTGGTTTGACTTAGAGATGCTGCCAAAAAACTATATCTGAATGATGTTGCACTTCAGACAATTTTATCCTATCAGCTTGATCTGAAAGATGACATTATGGATCTTATGCATCTCTGAGTTTTTCAGTCACTCATATTTGTTAGAGCTATAATTGATTATATTGTCTTCAAAGTATATTTTGTTTTGATGAGTGGGAGGAATTTTATGCAAGTGTTCAGTTGTAGCTGAACCTTTTTTTATTCTTCCATGAGATGTGGGCTTCACTGGCTATATCAGCATTTATTTCCCATCTTAAATTGGCCTCGAGAAACTGGTGATGAGGTGCTTCATGAGATGCTGCAGTCTGTGATGTTGATAAATGCTGGACATTTCCAGGTTTTTAACCCAACAACACACAACAAATGGCACAAAGTGCCAAGTTGAGATGATGTGCAGCTTGAAGGGGAAATTTACTGATGGTGGTGTTAGTGTATTTGCTGCCTTTGTCCTTCTGAGTAATAGAGGTTGAAGTTTGGAAGGTGCTGTTGAAGGAGCCTTAGCGAGTTACTGCAGTGCATCTTTCAAAAAGAAACACTTGCTGTCACTATGGATTGGTGCCAATCGAGCAGGCTTCTTTCCAGTGGATAGTGATAACTGTTTGAATGTTGTTGGAGCAGCATTCGTTCAGGCAAGTGGGATTATTCTATTCGAAGCATTGAAAAGTGAGTTGCTAGTTGCAGAACTCTTTGCCTTCAGCCTGCTCCAGTAGTCACAGTATTTATTTGGCTTGTTCAATTTCTGGTCAATGGTTAACCACATTCCACTTTGCCTCAACTCTGATGTTCCAGTAGTTGAAGAGAATGTAGGGCATTCTCCAGGTTTTCTGGACCAAGCTCAAACAGATCAGGGAAATTTCTCATTACTATAAGTGGAACCTTGCTATCTGCAAATTGGTTACTATATTTAAAAACTGAAAGTACAGCAGATGCTGTAAATCAGAAAGAAAAACATGGCTGAAAAAGCTCAGTAAGTCTAGCAGCATCTCTGAAGAGAAATCAATGTTTACGGTCAAGGGACCCTTCCTCAGAATTGATTGCAGCTAGGAAAATGTTGGTTTTTATGTAGAAGATACAGTGGGAGTTGGGGGGGGGGGAGGAAGAGAGCGAAGAACTGTTGGACAGATGAAGTAGATAATCAGCCTACAGAATGAATCAGTGTGGCACTGGAAAAGAAAGTGGGTCAGACAGCATCCGAGCAACAGGAGAATCAACATCTCTCTGGCATAAGCCCTTCATCAGGAATGTGGGAGGAGGTGGAGAGGGGGAGAAGGGGCCTGAGAGATAAATAGGTGGGTGGGGTGAGATCACTGGGAAGGCGATAGGTAGATGCAGGTGGGGGGTGATGGTGATAGGTCCGAGGAGAGGGTGGAATGGATAGGTGGGAAGGAAGATGGAAAGGTAGGACAGTTCTAGGGTGGTGTCGAGTTGGAGGGTTAGATCTGGGATGAGGTGTGGGGATTGGAGATGAGGAAACTGGTGAAGTCAACGTTGATGCCATGTGGTTGGAGGGTCCCAAGGCTGAAGATGAGTTGTTCTTCAGTGTGTAGGTTTGCTCGCTGAGCTGTAGGTTTGATATCCAGACGTTTCATTACCTGGCTAGGTAACATAATCAGTGGCGACCTCCAAGTGAAGCGAAGCTGTTGTCTCCTGCTTTCTATTTATATGTTTATCCTGGATGGGGTTCCTGGGGTTTGTGGTGATGTCATTTCCTGTTCGTTTTCTGAGGGGTTGATAGATGGCATCTAGATCTGTGTGTTTGTTTATGGCATTGTGGTTGGAGTGCCAGGCCTCTAGGAGTTCTCTGGCATGTCTTTGCTTAGCCTGTCCCAGGATAGATGTGTTGTCCCAGTCGAATTGTTTTTTTTCATCCGTGTGTAGGGCTATGAGGGAGAGAGGTGTTCTTCCTCCGGTATCGGGTGGCTTGGTTTTGGCGATGGAGGAGGCATGTCCATAGTGGAGTGGGAGAGAGAGTTACAGCCACAGGATGGTGGAGTTGTTTGAAGCATGTGTTCCAGAGATGTTCGCTGAAACATTTTGTGAGTTGGCTTCCTGTCTTCCCCCAATATAGAGGAGACCACATTGTGAGCAATGGACACATCAGATGAGATGTTTGAATGAGCATAATGAGTCCTGAAGACTGTAGAGTTCCCAAGTGGAAAATGAGGTGCTGTTCTCCAGCATGCGCTGAGCTTCGCTGGAGCAGTGCAGCAAGCCTGAGACAGAGACATTGGCTAGGGAACATGGTGTGTTGAAGTGGTTGCTATATTTATCACATTAAGCCAGTAACTATAATGAAAAACGAAATGAAGTCTGAAATTATTTGGGACATGTTATGGATATGAGTGCTATATAAAGGCCAGTTAACTTAAGTAGTTGCAAGTGATTTTGGCAGTAGTTATGAATTCTGAGGTGAATAATGCAAAAGAGATGAGACAAATTTATTAAAGGCAAGTCATAAGCAAAACTTGCTTTGCATTGGTTGGGCTTGCAGTGTAAACATGTCAGCCAATTCTTTGACGTAGTAGGGCATGACCATTGCCTCAAAAACAAATTGCTGGAAAGGCTCAGCAGGTCTGGCAGCATCTGTGGAGAGAAATCATTAACATTTTGGATCCGGTGATCCTTCCTCAGAGCTATTAACTCTGATTTCTCCTCACAGATGCTGCCAGACCTGCTGAGCCTTTCCAGCAATTTGTTTTTGTTTCTGATTTACAGCATCCTCAACTGTTTCAATTTTGATTTTTAAAAAAAAAATCATTAATGGCCATAGTCAGTGAGCTCCTATTTATCTTACTCTGGAAATTCTCGGTGATTCCACATATGGAGAACGGAGTGCAGCAGACAGTCATTTGGTGTCTTAATTCTTAAATATCAGTTGATGCCCAGCTGTAATAGCTTTTTGTGGCCAAAAGTTTGATTTTTGCATGAAGAGGTATTCTCTGACCTTACCCTGAGCAGCATGAGCTGTAATTTTGTGGCCCCTTGTTCGGGGGTTCCACCATCATACCTGACTACTGGAGGAAATAGTTTCTGCCTGTCCATTTAGCCTGTGAACTACTTTTAATAATTTTAAACCCCTCGATTGAATTACCCACTTGGTCTCTTAAACTTAACATCCTTAAATCTTACAACTGTTCTCAGTTCTTTCCATGGTAATAATGCTGTGCAAAATAAAATTATAGAAATAGCTGTTGCTTCTGCTTAGACTCTGGTGTCGAGATTTCATAAAGCTGGAAAATTTGCGACCGAGGCACTATCTTGGAGTCTAAAGAGTTGAGAAACTGGAGCTTTCAATTTTTTGAGCTTTGGCATTGAGTGGCAAAGGTGGAGATTTTTTTAACTATGTGCAACGACTCTCATTTCTATCATGTGACCTGGTCATTGGCCACTATGACCAGTTCTACAGAGTTGAGTCCAAGTTAGTATCAAGAATCTAATTTGGCCATTGGATCTTTGCAGTGCTTTTAATGGATTTAAAGCCTTGTGCATGAAATGAACTGAAGAATTTGGTATTTAAGCTCTGACTTGACTCATATATATTAATACTTTACAGCGATCTACCAGTAACGAAACTAGAATTTGAACCAGAACCACCACCTGCTCCTCCAAGAGCTTCATCTCTTGGAGAAATTGGTGGGACCACAACAGAAGTAAGAATTCCAGATAATGTACAGGTATGAACATGAAATACTGGGAAGGTTAAATGTAATTATGCCTAAGTTCTATAACTGTGCTATTGTAAAGCAATTCAAAATCGATTCCTAGTAGACTATTCAGAGTGCTGCTTTGTTTTACTGTTTATGCCATGAGGACTCCTACACTGTAAGGACTTTTCCTGTTGAGTGATACAAAATAATACAACAAAGACTTACAGTTTCACTGCCTGTCATGAATGGAAATAGTGGGTTATAGTCACAATGTCCATTGTTCTTGAAGCAGAAGTTTCTTTTGTTCTCTTGTCGAGGCTCCGCACAGGCGGTCTGTCTCCAGACTGCCTCAAGCCACCAGATTTAAATCATGGTGAGCAGACAGCTCTGTCGTTCTCAGTGTGTATAATTTAAATAAATATGAACTTACAAGACTAGCTTTTGCACACAGCTGAAGGTCATAGTGACCACTCAAATGGTAAAAAAGCAGTATTTTAAAATGGGTGTTCATAGTCGATGGTGTGCCCTGATTACAGCAATAGATTATTGAATAACATTCATAATTAAATCAGAGTGGGAGAATGAGTGAACAGTTACTTTGATGCAAAGAGCAGTTTAATCACCACAGCTTGGGGTGGGTGGGTCGGGTGGAGGAAAGCTGTCAATGACGACTAAATGATCCGAAATACAATCGAATTTGAACTATAGCATGGAAATAAGCCATTCAGATCATTGCTTTCAAAGAACTGGAACAGAAACACAGTTGTGGTTAGTCCTACATCTCTGCTTTTTTTCGTTTGCACCCTCAAGAGTGTGTTCCGCTTAATTTTATAATTATTCATGTAATCCATTTCCACCATTCTTTTGAGTTAGTCTTCTAGGCCTCAACTGGGTGAAAAAAAGATCATCTTGCCTCCAAATATTTTGCTAATGATTTTGAATCTCTGACCTCTGGTTATTGATTCACTTGCTGAAGGGAATAGTTTTCTCTTGGCTCTGTCAAAACCTCTCATCATCTTGTAAATTTCAATTAGGTCACTTGTTAGCCTCATCTTTCCAAGAAGAGCTCACCATTGCTTTTGAGTTAGGCAATCTTTCTCTTAGACACATTTCCCTCAAAGAAAAGTTCAAACGTTATAATTTGGAGCACTTTTTTTGTGATGCACTTGTTTTGGTGCTACACCTTTCATTTGATTTTTGCTATTTCTGCTTCAAAACAAAAAATGTTCTAATTCTGTTTTACTCTCCTTTTTATAGGAAGCACTCTCAACTTTTGATTTCCTAAATGATAGAAACAATATTGTTTCCAAGGTAGAGAACAATATCATTTCTGTGCCTGAGATACCCCACCCAGAGCTAAACTTTCGAACACTCCCACAGTCAGAAGACAAACGGTATAGTACTTTTAACCTTCTCTCTGTATATTTTAAGAGCTCATGGATTTGAAGAAATATTTAAATAGTCACTACTATGTGATCAACTCAACTGCAACTGTATATATTAAGACTTATTATAATGAGATCTTTCATCTTTTAATTCTTCAGAATGCAACCAAGATTCCAGTTCAGTCTTCTGGACTTCAGGTGTGTTGCTGTACTTGGCAGGGGTCACTTTGGAAAGGTAATCCTAAATTGAGAAATGCAATGTCTGTTTTGTGCTCTGAACCGTTGTGGTGAAATTTAATATTTGACTTTCAATCTATACATAACGTAGGTTCTTCTTTCTGAGTACAAAGTCACTGGTGAAATGTTTGCTATTAAAGCCTTGAAGAAAGGAGATATTGTGGCCCGTGATGAGGTAGACAGGTAAGATCTTAAGAACTGTATGTTGTCAGAGTATTTTCTGTAGCCTATAAATTTTGTTCCTAGGTATCTACGGGAAAGAATGGAAGCAGGATTTTTTAAATATAAGAAATTCTAAGCAGGAAGTTTGGAAAGAACTCCTCAAGCCACCTTCAGTAATTCTTTGCCGACTATTGGCGTTGGTGATGTTGCAAGCACTTGATATAGACCATATGTGTGAGAAAGCCATTCTCTCTCATTTACTTGGCTGATGTGTGCAAGCTTAATATGTTTAACTTTAGGGCCATGTTTTTAATCCAATTGCAACCAATACATCACGGGTAGCCAACCAAGTTGAGAAGAAAAGTCACGCTCGTGCTGTGGCTTCTAATGAACCAAAGAGCAAAAGGAAAAGCAAATCAGCAAACCAGTTGGACCATGCCTGTTGCAGTGTAGTGTCATCCTATTGGCAGTAGAGATAAATATTTAAGATTATATTTTTAACACTGAAATTTAGGGCTTACCGATACGCCTTGCCTATAGCAGACATTTGACTTTTTCTTCTGTGTTTCTACTTGTAGATTAAAGCAGCAGGCTTGAGTAAAATTTAGAAAATAATATTGAAATAAAATTGTTTTTAGAGCATCACTTTTAGTTCCATATCATTGGCAATGTTGTCAGATTCAATAGTAAGTTGCTATTTTGTGTACTTTTGATAAGTACTTTTGGAATTGCATTCATTGCTGAAGTGTAAAACCTAATTGTATTGTTTTGTTTCCACTCCTATCTGCAGCCTTATGTGTGAAAAGAGAATTTTTGAGACTGTGAACAGTGTCAGGCATCCGTTTTTGGTCAATCTTTTTGCCTGTTTTCAGACCAAAGATCATGTATGTTTTGTAATGGAATATGCTCCTGGTGGAGATTTGATGATGCACATTCATGCTGATGTTTTCTCCGAACCCAGGGCTGTGTAAGTATTAACCAGTGCTTATATTCTTAACAGCTTATTACTTAGGCAACAACGCTGATCTATGCAGAGAACTTGACCCCCATTTTAAACTTCTGAATTTGAAGCAAAGAGCACCTTATTGACTGTCAGAAATGATGAAAGTAAATCCTTGCTGCAATATTGATCCTTACAATTTCACTAAAAACATTTTGATGTTTATCTTTTTGTCATTGGATAACAACACCAAAAACAAAAATACTGTGACACTAACTAAATCAGTGCATCTTGCTTGTATTAATGCTATTTTCCTGTTGATTTGTTAGAATATGACAGGTTGTTTCCTTGTCACTTGTGTCCATTAATCACAATGGAAATAAATTGTCATTTATTTTTGCCATCTCTGAGACTTTTAATGAGCATAATGGTTGTCATGATGGAGAGAGGAAGGGAAGGAGGGAGGGAATGACGGAGTGAGCCCACACCGATCCTCCACACTGCCAAGAGTCCTGTCTTTAACCCTATATTCAGCATTCAAATTCGACCTTCCAAAATGAATTACTTTGCATTTATGCAGGTTGAACTGTCTGCCACTTATCAGCCCAACTCTGCATCCTGTTTAATGTCATGTTGTAACCTGCAACAGTCCTTGACATTATCGCAACACCACCCACCTTTGTGTCACTGGCAAACTTACTAATTCACCCTTCCACTTTATCAAAGTCATTTATAAAAACTACAAAGAGTAGAGGCCCAAGATCAGATCCTTGCAGGACACCACTGGTCACCGACTTCCAGGTGGAATACTTTCCATTCAGTACCACTCACTGTGGTCTTTTGGCAGCTAATTCTGTATCCAGACAGCCACATTTCTCTGTATCCCATACTTCCTAACTTTCTGAATGAGTGTATCATGGGGAACCTTATCAAATGCCTTACTGAAATCCATATACACCCCATCCACTGCTCGACCTGCTTCAACTTGTCTCGTCACATCCTCAAAGAACTCAGTAAGGCTTGTGAGGGCATGACCTGTCCCTCGAAAAGCCATGAATATTGACCCCTCAAAGTTGCCACCCAAGTTGAGAGGGTTGTTAAGAAGGCATATGGCGTTTTTGGCTTTCATGAACAGAGGATTGAATTTAAGAACTGAAGTTTTGCTGCAGTTTTGTGAAACCCTAGTTAGACTATACTTGGGATATTGTGTCCAGATCTGGTCGCTTCATTACAGGAAGGATGTAGATGCTTCACAGAGAGGGTGCAGTGGAGATTTACCAAGATGCGGCCTGGATTGGAGGGATTATCTTATGAAGAGAGGTTGAAATGAGCTTCGGCTTTTCACTTTGGAGAGAAGACGGAAGATAGGGGACTTGATAGAGGTGAACAAGGTAATGAGAGGCATAGATAGAGTAGAATGCCAGAGACTGTTCCCCAGGGCAGAAATGGCTGTCACGAGGAGTGATAATTTTAGAGTGATTGGAATAAGATGTAGGGGAAATGTCAGGGGTAGGTTCTTTACACAGGGAGTGGTGGGTTCATGGAATGCGCTGCCAGCGGTGGTAGTAGGTTCAGAGACATTAGGGACATTTTAAGCGACTGCTGGACAAGCACATGGATGGCAGCAAATTGAGGGATGTGTAGGTTAAGTTGGTCTCAGATTATGATCAATGATCGGAACAACATTGTAGACCAAAGGGCCTGTAGTGTGCTGAACTGTTCTATGTTCTATGCTTACCTCCAGAGGTGACTGCACTTCAAATGTAATCCAAGACCTTAACAGTTAATTAAGTCAGGACTATTAAATGATTTGCGTTTAAAACTTTTAGTCTCTTTCTACATGAAGACTGAATGATGAAAGCAAGCTAATAATAATTCTTTTAGACTTGTGGATTTCTATTTTACATTAGTGATAGCACTGTGGCCTTACCAGTATTAAATGTAACACATTGTTCAAGAAACTACCACTATCTCTAGCAGGACAATTAAGGATGAGCAGCATGTAGTGAAACTCTCACCCCGTGAAAGAGCATTTATTTCTTTTACAGCAAAAATTCTTTTACTGAGCATTCTTCTTGCCTTGTGGAATTCTAAAGGCATGCTGTTTATTCTGTAGGCCGGTCAGTCTTTACAGCGAAATAATTATTTTCAAATAATCCATTTTTTTAATATAATGTTTGCAATTTAAGTGTTATAGTTATTTGCCTATCCTTTTTTTTGTTAATATTTTGTGACATCACCTTTTCTGGTTAACTGATGTTGTATTCAGTCCTGAGACACATTATGTCAAGGCTCAGAAATTCATTACCTCAGCCTGATTATTTGGGACAAGGGAGGAACTGGAAGACTGAGCAGTTCTCGTTACCACATAGTGAGGAAATATTGGCTTTGGAGGGGGCATGTAGCGTAAATCTACATGAATGATACTTGGATGCTAAAGGTTTAATTTCACAGCAGCACTATATAACTAGTAAATGCTGAAATTTAGAAGTTTTCATTTGGTTAAAATTTTCAAAATATTAAGGGGAGGGAGTAGGCAGGTGGAGAGTAACTATTTCTGCCTGCCTTGCGAGATTGAAATTAGGAAACATTTATTCTACACTCAAAGGGTGTTAGAAATTTTGAATCCTTTTCTGGAAATAGCAATTGAAACTAGGCAAGGTGATTTTAAATCTGAGGCTCGGTAACAAAATTCTGTCAACATTGTTAATAGTGAAAGATCAAAAACTGATATGTAGTTAGCTTGCAGATCAGCTTTGATCTCATTTGAGGGATGATACTGACTCGAAGAAATAAATGGCCACTTGTTGCTCAATAAATAGGCTTCAGTTCATTTTTTTGTAGTTTTCATGTAGACTCTGGTCTGGTTGAAAACTTGTAACAAGGAGCCTGAGGAGATGAGAAAGCTAGGAAAGATTGTCTACTGTATCGGTAGAACTAGCGGGAGGCAAAAGAAAATTCTCAACGATCACTCATTTGTCACCTTTTCTGAGACGGTATGCTAAGTTAGAAATACAATTGTAATTTAAGCTTTTTAAAATATTAATTAACTTGATTTCTCTGTGATAGGTTTTATGCTGCTTGTGTGGTTCTTGGTTTACAGTATTTGCACGAACACAAGATAGTTTATAGGTAAGTAGCAAAATAATTGGTAGTTATTGGTCTGCTTTTAGGTTTCTTTTGTTAATAGAATAGTTCCACCATGTATAGGTGCCAATATGGTGTGATGCACACTACAGCAAATAACTGCTCATTTGCAATAATGTTACCGAATCACCTGATCATCTAAAGGCGCACTGTTGACTGCAAGTTCTAGCTGTGGAATATGCAAATATTAATGTTCATGGAGTATATAAGGAAATACTTTTTTAAAAAAAACTCCTTTTTCTGGATGAGGCTTTGCAAATTTTAACCATTTTAAACAATCTGCTAAAAGAACTGATTGTCAAAGAGGGCCCAGCATGTCAGAAGGAAACCCTCTAAGCAAATATTATGTAAGGTTACCAAAATGACCACATGTAAATGCACAATTGCCCCATATCTTGTATTTTGAAAGCAGTTGAAGGTTCAAAAAATGTTCAAAGATAATTGCAACAAGTGTCACCTGGACAGGGTCAGATAATTTGAATTATTTTTGAGATTGCTGGTTAGTGATTTATTATTGTTATCTGATTTCAGCGTAATCCTTTCTGCTTATTATTCCCCTCCTCCCCCAGCTCTCATCTCTACCCTTCCCCCAACTCCCCCTCCCTGCTGAGCAGAAATGATGGGATTCAATGCCAAAAGAGAGAATGCTGGAAAATCTCAGCAGGTCTGGCAGCATCTGTAAGGAGAGAAAAGAGCTGACGTTTAGAGTCTAACTGACCCTTTGTCAAAGCTATTTGGCTTGATGCTCAGTGATGTGGTCATGATGCAGGGGGAGGTAGGAGGAGGACTCTGAGAGTTGGCGCTCAGCCTCTGCGAGGTAGAGGTCAGTATGCCAGGTGACCACAGCACCCCCTTTGTCAGCAGGTTCATGACAAGGTTGGGGTTGGACCTAAGGGAGCAAAGAGCAGAAAGTTCTGATGGAGAGAGGTTGGAATGGGTAAGAGGGGCAGAGAAATTAAGGCGGCCAATGTCCCGTCGACAATTGTCAATGAAAAGATAGAGGACAGGAAATTGTCCTGGCGTGGGTGTCCAATTAGAGGTGGAATGTTGGAGGGATGTGAAAGGATCTGTGGAGCGGGGGGTGGGGGGAGGACTCTTGCCCAAAGAAGTGAGGGCGAAGGCGACGGAAGAAGAGCTCAGCATCATGTTGAGCCCGGAATTCAATGAGGTGGGGATGGAAGGGTACAAAGCTGAGTCCTTTGCTGAGAACAGCATGCTCAGCCTCAGAGAGAGGAAGATCAGAGGGTATGGTCAACACACGGCAAGGGCTGGGGCTGGAAGAGATGGGGTTCGAGGGATGGCAAGAAACAGGAAAAGTTTGGAGTTAAGGAGTCGAATAATGTCAGAAGGAGCTTTGACAAAGGGTCAGTTAGACTCTAAACATCAGCTCTTTTCTCTCCTTATAGATGCTGCCAGACCTGCTGAGATTTTTCAGCATTTTCTCTTTTGGTTTCAGATTCCAGTATCCGCAGTAATTTGCTTTTATCTTGTGGGATTCAATGGTTATTTTTAAAAATACTAATTTGCTTTGATAGGGTAAATGAGGAGGAACAGTTTCCAATGAATCTCGTATAATCCAAAGTGCCCTATCTTGAAGCAGATTCAAAATAGTGTCATTCAAAAAATAATTGTGTAAATTCTTCATT
>NC_057720.1:14666720-14730871 GCF_004010195.1 Chiloscyllium plagiosum
TCAGTAAATCCTAATAGTGGGCCTATCAACATTTTTTTTCACACGTCAGGAGAGGTTAATCCAGGAAAAATATTGTACACTGACTTTTTTTATAAAAGATATTTTTGCCTCAAGAGCCAAGTGACCCTTTTTGAAGTAGTGATTGTTGGCATGTCTAAGCAAAATTAGCTCCTTGTGTGGGGAGGGTGTTTTCCACTGACCCGCGGAGAAAAGTTGCTTGAACAAAGCTCATTTACCAGTTAATTAAATCTGCATCCTGGCCTGCTATAAATGCATGTAGTGCATTAGCTAAAGCAGAGATTATTAATGCAGCTTTTCAGAAGAGTGGTAGGACTGCACCAGTATTGAAGAGCAATTAGATTAGATATTCCCTACAGTGTGGAAACAGACCCTTCAGCCCAATAAGTCCACACCAACCCTCCGAAGAATAACCTACCCAGGCCCATTTCCCTCTGACTCATGCAACTAACACTACGGGCAATTTAGCATGGCCAATTCACCTGACCTGCACATCTTTGGATTGTGGGAGGAAACCCATGCAGACACTTGGAGAATGTGCAAACTCCACGCAGACAGTCGCCAGAGGCTGGAATCGAACCTGGATTCCTGGCACTGAGAGGCAGCAGTGCTAACCACTGAGCCACTATGCCGCCCACAGGTGATTCCTCAAGAAGATGCCGAATACAAAGGAACCTCGAATATCCCAAGGACACGGGCAGAGAGTATTTCGTTCATTTAATCGCATGCCGGATAAACGAGGTTTCGCTGTATTACTTATTCCCAAAAACTTGTTTCCACCTCCACCCCATCGATAGTGAGCCTAAATTCTTCGAGTTTACCAGAATTCTGGGCACAGTTTTGAGATACTTGTGCAGGGAATTTAGTAGTAGGTTTAAGGAAAGTGTTTCTTCATTTTGTAGGAGTAGTGGAGAAGTTGAAAGATATTGCATATCATCTTCTGTACCTATTTGATTCAAATAAATTGACTTGAGTTGCACATTCAAACCTGGGGGGCTCAGGTTTTAATATTGACAATTCTCAAAGCGAGGTAAATGTAGAGCTGGGCCCATGAAATTTGTTGAAACATGTAAATTTTCTTGTCATGAGTTATTGCTAAAAACTATTTGATATATGCAAAGATGGCTTCGTCCTGTTAACAACAACAAATTACAATATAATGGCAATTAAGAGGCAGTAGGGGTGTTGAAATCAGAATGCTAAAATCTAAATTCATCGGTGTTGCGTATGGGCCATTTGGACCATGGTATTATTGAATCCCGTTTGGTTGTAATTTGTGTAAATGTGTTACTTCTACACGTGCCGTTGTTGATCCTTTGATGCAAAGAGTTCAGCTAAATGTTAATTGGCATTTTTGTTGTTGTTAGCTCCTGAGAAGAAATCCAGAACGACGCCTGGGAGCAAGTGAAAGGGATGCAGAAGATGTAAAGAAACAAGCATTCTTTCGAGTAGGCGTTCATGTTCTAATTATTTTTGGGAGGGTTAGGGTGTCTGTCAAATGTAAATAAAGCTAACTGTTTGGGTGATTGAATTTTGTGCAACTTTTGTGAATGTGTTCTAATAGTAGCAAATGTTGTTTAAAAAGGTATGAGGAAAAGCTTTTTTGTGTATTACATTATGGCTGAAATGAGAGGAGTCTTTGTTTAAGGAAAAAGCAAAGAACTGCAGATGCTGTAAATCAGAAGCCAAGAAGTTGCTGGAAAAGCTCAGCAGATGTGGAGAAAAGTCAGAACTAGGTAGAATCACTGGACCTGAAACATTAATTCTGTTGAGCTTTTCCAGCAATTTCTGTTTTTGTGTGGGGGAGGAGTTTTGGTCACATGAATTATTTTAACCTTATTCCTCATACGGCCAATTGCAGACTTTCTCTGCATTGACTAAAAATAAAAAAGATGCATCAATCTGGCTTTCAATATACAACAGTTTTGGTTTATTATAACAAAAAACTTATTCAATGATGATACAAAACTGGTTAACACACTTAGTTTATAACGCAACCAAGAACACACACCCCTGTAAAAGGAAGAAAGTGGATTTCTCTCTGCAGTTTCACTTTGAAGGGGAGATAAAAACCTTGACACTTTTGGCTATACCTTAAACCCAGAAGGCCCAAAACCCAGAACGTGGAATTTTCAGACACTTGTCAGTCTAACATTCAGGTTCAAAAAGACACGTCAACGAAAACAAGTGAATTCTCTGGTATTTTTGCTGAGGAAGCACTGTATTGAGAATTCCTCTGGGCCCTCTTCAGGACTCAGATTCAGACTGGACCGTTACTTCAGGCACCACAGTGCACCTGCAAAGATGTTTTTGAAAAACAGGAGAGTTTGGATGGAAGGCTGTTTTGTTCCCAGGCTGACGACAATCTCCAAAGAAGTTGCAGCCTGGTGATCAGAGAACTAGGATTGCTCTGCAGTAAATAAGGAGCGATTTCAAATCATGAAACTTTTGAGAAATTTGTTGTTTTAGGAAAATGTTCCACTCTCTTTTCATTTTGAGTTTTTTAAAAAAGTCAATCCATAACCAGTGTGAGGCAAACAAAATAGCTTTTATAAGAATAAATGACAATTGTGTGATGCTTGCATACCCGACTAAGCCTTAAATTCTGTGACCTACGAAGTTTTCCCAGATTTGTATCATTAAGGGAATTTTGAATTAAATTTTTAGAGCAAAAGATTTCAGGCTTTAGGTCAACTGTGTAAAAGGTGTTTAAGCTGAAGTTTTATTGTCATTGCTACACAGCTACAGCTTTGAAGTAATTCTGGAGTTGTAGTAAAGCCCAACCCGTAGTTTCTGTGCTTTGGTATTTTTATGGTCTTGAGGGAAACTCTGTAAATGTGTAATTACACAAGCAGAATTGCTGTTGTGGACAGGAAATTGTCTGGTTATAGACATTGCATAAGGTGAAGCAGTCAAGAGTGGTCATTTCCACAATTGACTGACAGACTCAAAGCTGGATGGTCTTGTGACTTTTATTCTTGGTTCAATCTTGTGACCCATATCAATTGTATTGAGATATGTCTATTAACTATAAAATTCTGACCTTAATCTCCCTCTTCTTTTAACAGGCTGTTGATTGGATTGCTTTGTTAGCAAAGAAGGTAAAGCCCCCATTCCAGCCCATAATTCAAGACAGAGAAGATGTCAGTAACTTTGACGAAGAGTTTACCTCAGAGGCACCAATTCTTACACCACCACGAGAACCAAGGGTTCTAGTTGATGAGGAACAGGGAATGTTCAAGGAGTTTGATTACATAGCAGATTGGTGTTAAATGCAACAAGAACATTTCTATGGAGTAGAAACTGTGAATTCATAGCTGACTGTAGCTTACAGCAAAGCCCTCTTTGCGACAAATGATGGATACTTTCCAGCCTTTTACTGCAGTCTGTGCCATCTGTAGTCCTCCAAATTCATTCACGCAACTGAAGCTTCCTGAAAGAACAACAGCACAGTGAGAAGTGGCAACTTTGAATCATTCACCTTCAGGACCATTGGGAAAATGTTTTTGTTTTGTCCTATGTATATCTTTGATTTCTTCTGCAGTGCTCAGTCTGGCTGATGCCAAGATTTACCAGTGTAAATTTGCACTGTTAGTTCTTGGCAAATGCACTATAGAAACTCTTCTTTCTATAGTCCGTTCACTTTATAAATTGTAATTATTGCCTTAATTAGGAGAGGGTGTTGCTAGAATCATTCCTTGGGCTGAATTGAGAACTGTTCTTTTTTCTCTATGCCACATTACCACTTCAGTTTGAGGTGCTATCAGCTGATGATACTACAGTATGGTCTCACCTAGCATAAGGCAGCTACTGTCTTGACTGCTGATAATAAAAATAATTACTGTGTGTGGCCAAACAATGTGCATTTTAAACAAACTGATTATCCTGCACAATATTTGGTCCCAGATAATGATTTTAAAAGCTAGTTTGATGCCTTACCTTAATGTTGTAAATTTTCATTGTATTTATTATGTAGAATTGCAATATGCCTTAACATTGTGAGAGAGCACCAAGTGCTTCCAGACATTTTTTTTGCAGGTACTGAAAGCCTACCAAAGCCACTTGCCAAACAGTGACGTCGCCTCCCTGCTCCTGGAATTATATGTAAAATGTTGGGCGCAGCCTATTCAGTTCACGAAGAGGAGAAAGTCGGTGTTTTTTTTTTACATGTTTTGTCTGTAAGTTTTGGGTCTTTAAGTGTGAAGAACTAGTCATTGAGATTCTGCTGTTTCTCTCACTTCTGAAATTTCAGTAACCAAGATTATTATTTTTGATGTACCATGATCAAAGAACACAGGATTCTATAGTTTGTATACCATTTAGTCAGTGGGTCATTTCTTCTTATCTGCTGTACATGACGACAATACTCTCAGCTTCTATGTTTTTATGGAAATGTATATGTGCTGTCAATGTACGTTTGATATAGTATTTTAGTTTACATTCACACACGATTTATAATGTTCACATTTAATACACGGTGGCCATGTGAAAATGTGTTTTTTAAGTGTAGCTGGTCAATATGATTTCTAACTGGGCCATCACAATGCATGGATCATGCTATGACTCAGCTACCCTCTACATTCTGTTAATAATGGTTTGTATATTTTAAGTTTAAAAAAAACCCCTTTTTGCTAACCACAGCAGGCCCCATGTCAAAAACTGCACTAATAGCAACCACATAAGCTACTGTTACCCATTCCTCGTTGCTTACCCTGTCCTTTTATGTCACAAAGATGGCAATAGCAATAAATACTACAATATTTCAAACAGCAAATGTACATTTTTATAAAGACCAGTACATGTAAATAAGCAGGATTAATAAATGAAAGTTTTAAATAGTTTTTTAAAAAAGTAAACGGCTAGAGAGGTCTGTTTCCAAAGTGTATAGAAAGAAGAAACTTTTTTTTTAAAAAAAGAGAAAATTAAATCACTAATGTGTGTTAGAGGGCAGGGTGGAAGTACAGAGATGAGCTCAAAAGCACTAATTTTATCTCTGACATTTTTTAAACAAATGTTTTAGTCTAATTTCAAATTGAGAATATTTTACATTGTACAATATATATTCATTATAAAGTGGCTGCTTAAGAACTTTGTAAGGAAATAAGAAGGCATGTTTTGGAATGGTACAATACTATGCATTTACATGTGCCCAGCAGAGTACTGTATATGGTTGAGAAACACTGAAAAGGGTTTTGCAGTCAATACGTATAAATGCACAAAATTAAAACCTTTTAAGTAGGGTCTGTTTGTTCTAGTGTCCTCTTTTTGTATTCCTACATTACCAATCTCTCCTTAAATCTGATTTTTAAAAAAATTATTCCTCCTTTCTAGTCTGCCGTCGTATAGATTTTGCATTACACATGGATACCCAGTGGGTGGAGCCACCTCCAGCACTCTGTCCAATTAATTCTCAGTCTCCCTGTTGCTTATTTTCCCAAAGCCCCTCAGTTTGAGCACATTTTCGCCTGCTTAAGGGTTGATTGTAAACAAAAAAGAAGAGAACTGTAGTTGCTGCAAATTAGAAACAAAAACAGAAGTTACTGGAAAGGCTCAGCAGATCTGATTTCTCTTCATGAATGCTACCAGACCTGCTGCACTTGTCCAGCAACTTCTGTTTTTAAAGGTTGATTGTCTTGTTCAAAGCTCTGTCAATGAACTTATTCAAGGCTGAGATCTGTTGATACTATGGCTGTGAGATTGAAGTGCAGGGGCATAGGGTGGGAAAGCTGAGTCAGTGTAGAAACTCGATATCTTAATGTGGGAATATAACCGACTGCTGTTTTCTGCATTCATGATTCAGTACCAAACCTGTGGAAGGTTAGAATATATAGCATTCTTGGTGTTTCCCATCAACATTCAAGAGTTCTGCAATGTACTCATGCAACATGCAATCTATCAGTATTTGAAACGTTATGTCTTGCATGTTTTCTTTTTCATTGTAACTGAAAGAAAGCTTTCCTTAATTTCTGCTCTCACTCATGTCACCCATGATAGGAATTATTTTAATTTTTCAGAATCCAGAAATGATGACTTCGAGCAAAGTAACAAGAGAACTGCTATCATTGTGTCTACACCAATTGAGCTGTCTTTGTAGAATCTGCACCAATTTGCATTTACATTGTGCTTGCTAAACTGGAAAGTTTGCCTTGGCACTTTAAACGTGTAATCTGACAAATTAGTAAGTCAAATGTAGCTATTAGGGCTGACTAAAGGCTTCTAAAAGATACTGGTTTTAATAAATCCCTACAAGAAAGGGAAGCGAGATTTAGAGTAGTGATTTCATGGCCTTTTAGGCCCACAGCCAAAGGCACAGTTGCCATTAGTCTACCAAATGGATTTCATGTTGATGCACAAAACTGAAGTAGGCCATTTGGCCCAAATTGTCAATGCCAGTATCCGTACTGAATCCAAATCAGTTCCCACTCTACTTTGTCAGCACTGTTGCCTCTCAGCACCAGGAACCCAGGTTCGATTCCAGCCTCCGGTGGCTGTCTGTGTGGAGTTTGCATGTTCTCCCTGTGTCTGCATGGGTTTCCTCCCACAGTTCAAAGGTGTGCAGATCAGGTGAATTGGATGTGGTAAATTGCTTGTAGTGTTAGGTCTATTAGTCAGGGGTAAATGTAGGGAGATAGGTCTGGATGGATTACTCTTTGGAGGGTCGGTGTGGAATCTAATCTGCGCATCCTGTTTACTACTTAGCATGGATATATTTAAAGGGAAGTTATTTGTCTCTACTACTCTCATATCAAGTTCCATGTCATCATCACTGTTTGGCTGAAAATGGTTTTAGAGTCATAGAGTCCTAGAGATGTACAGCATGGAAACAGACCCTTCAGTCCAACCCATCTGTGCTGACCAGATATCCCAACCCAATCTAGTCCCACCTGCCAGCACCCGGCCCATATCCCTCCAAACCCTTCCTGTTCATATACCCATCCAAATGCCTCTTAAATGTCTCAATTTTACCAGCCTCCGACACTTCCTCTGGCAGCTCATTCCATACACATACCACCCATGTGTGAAAAGGTTGCCCCGTAGGTCTCTTTTATATCTTTCCCCTCTCACCTTAAACCTATGCCCTCGAGTTCTGGACTCCCTGACCCCAGAGAAAAGACTTTGGTTATTTACTCTATCCAGCATCTTATAATTTTGTAAACCTCTATAAGGTCATCCCTCAGCCTCCAATGCTCCAGGGAAATACTGCCCCAGCCTGTTCAGCCTCTCCCTATAGCTCAAATCCTCCAACCCTGGCAACATCTTTTATAATCTTTTCTGAACTCGCACCTCGCATTTGTCTGAATTAAACTCCATCTGCCACTTCTCAGCCCATTGGCCCATCTGGTCCAGATCCTGTTGTAATCTGAGATAACCCTCTTCAATGTCCACTACACCTCCAATTTTGGTGTCATCTGAAAACTTACTAACTGTACCTCTTATGCTTGCATCCAAATCATTTATGTCAATGACAAAAAGTAGACGACCCAGCACCGATCCTTGTGGTACTCCACTGGTTACAGGCCTCCAGTCTGAAAAACTACCCTCCAGTACCACCCTCTGTCTTCTACCTTTGAGCCAGTTCTGTATCCAAATGGCTAGTTCTCCCTGTATTCCATGAGATTTAACCTTGCTAATCAGTCTCCCATAGGGAACCTTGTCGAACGCCTTACTGAAGCCCATATGGATCACATCTACTGCTCTGCCCTCATCAATCCTCTTTGTTACTTTCTCAAAAAACTCAATCAAGTTTGTGAGACATGATTTCCCACGCACAAAGCCATGTTGACTATCCCTAATCAGTCCTTGCCTTTCCAAATAAGTGTACATCCTGTCCCTCAGGATTCCCTCCAACAACTTGCCCATCACTGATGCCAGGCTCACTGGTCTATAGTTCCCTGGCTTGTCCTCAGCACCCTTCTTAAACAGTGGCACCACGTTAGCCAACCTCCAATCTTCCGGCACCTCACCTGTGACGATGAATGATACAAATATCTCAACAAGAGGCCCAGCAACACTTCTCTAGCTTCCCACAGAGTTCTAGGGTACACCTGATCAGGTCCTAGGGATTTATCCACTCTTTACCCATTTCAAGGCAACCAGCACTTCCTCCTCTGTAATCTGGACATTTTGCAAGATGTCACCATCTATTTCCCTACAGTTTATTTCTACCATATTCTTTTCCACAGTAAATACTAATGTAAAGTACTCATTTAATATCTCCCCCATTTTCTGCAGCTCCACACAAAGGTTGCCTTGCTGATCTTTTGAGTGCCCCTATTCTCTCCCGCGTTATCCTTTTGTCCTTAATATATTTGTAAAAACCCTTTGGATTCTCCTTAATTCCATTTGCCAAAGCTATCTCATGTCCCCTTTTTGCCCTCCTGATTTCCCTCTTAAGTATACTCCTAATTCCTTTATACTCTTCTACGGATTCACTCGATCTATCCTGACTATAGCTTACATATGCTTCCTCCTCTTTCTTAACCAAACCCTCGATTTCTTTAGTCATCCAGCATTCCCTATACCTACCAGCCTTTCCTTTCACCCTAACAGGAATATACTTTCTCTGGATCCTCTATCTCATTTCTGAAGGCTTCCCATTTTCCAGTCCTCCCTTTACCTGCGAACATCTGTCCCCAATCAGCTTTCGAAAGTTCTTGCCTAATACTGTCAAAATTGGCCTTTTTCCAATTTAGCACTTCAACTTTTAGATCTGGTCTATCCTTTTCCATCACTATTTTAAATCTGATAGAATTATGGTCGCTGGCCCCAAAGTGCTCCCACACTGACACCTCAGTTACCTGCCCTGCCTTATTTCCCAAGAGTAGGTCAAGTTTTGCACCTTCTCTAGTAGGTACATCCACATACTGAAACAAAATTGTCTTGTACGCACTTAACAAATTCCTCTCCATCTAAACCCTTAACATTATGGTAGTCCCAGTCTGTGTTTGGAAAGTTAAAATCCCCTACCATAACCACCCTATTATTCTTACAGATAGCTGAGATCTCCTTACAAGTTTGTTTCTCAATTTCCCTCTTGACCATTAGGGGGTCTATAATACAATCCTAATAATCTTATCATTGCTTTCTTATTTCTCAGTTCCACCCAAATAGCTTCCCTGGATGTATTTCTGGGAATATCCTCCCTCAGCCACAGCTGTAATGCTATCTCTTATCAAAAATGCCACTCCCCCTCCTCTCTTGCCTCCATTTCTATCCTTCCTGTAGCATTTGTATCCTGGAACATTAAGCTGCCAGTCCTGTCCATCCCTGAGCCATGTTTCTGTAATTGCTGATAGCCCAGTCCCATGTTCCTAACCATCCTGAGTTCATCTGCCTGACCTTGCATTGAAATAAATGCAGTTTAATTTATTAGTCCTACCTTGTCCCTGCCTGCCCTGACTGTTTGTTTGAGTCACTTCTGTTCTCAACTGTACCAGTCTCTGACCTCTTTCCTCACCATCTCTCTGGGTCTCAAACCACTTGTTCTCCCCCCCCAACACACACTCTCTCTACCAGTTTAAATCCTCCCAAGCAGCTCTAGCAAATTTCCCTGCCAGTATATTAGTCCCCTTCCAATTTAGGTGCAATCTGTCCTCCTTGTACAGCTCAATTCTACCTCAAAAGAGATTCCAACAATGCAAAAATGTGAATTCTTCTCCCATATACCAGCTCCTCAGCTATACATTCATCTGCTCTATCCTCCTATTCCTGCCCTCACTAGCTTGTAGCACCGGGGGTAATCCAGATATTACTATTCTCGAGGACCTCCTTTTTTTAAATTCCTGCCAAACTCTCTGAATGGAGGTTACAGAATCTCAACCTTTTCCCTTGCTATGTCATTGGTTCCAATGTGGACAATGACCTCTTGCTGGCCCCTCTCCACCTTGAGAACATTCTGCACCCTCTCTCAGACATCCTTGATCCTGGCACCAGAGAAGCAACACACTAGTCTGAGTTTTCACAGCTGGCCACAGAATCGTCTGTCTGTACCTCGGACTAGAGAGTCCCCTAATATAGTTGATCTCTTGGAACCCGACGTACCTCTCATTGTAGAGCCCAGTCTTAATACCAGAAACTTGGCTGTTCGTGCTACATTCCCCTGAAAATCCATCACCCCCTACATTTTCCAAAACAGCAAACTTGTTTGAGATGGGGATAGCCACAGAAGACTCTTGAACTAACTGCCATCCTCTCTTACCTTTCCTGAATTTAACCCATCTGTGACTGAATCTGTGACTTTTTCCCCCTTTCTATAACTGCCATCCATCATATACCGTTGCTGTTGCAAATTCCTCATTGCCTCAACCTGTCTCTTCAACCGATCGTTTCGATCTGATAGGATTAGCAACCAACAGCATTTATTGCACATATAATCCACAGTAGCCCATAAACTCTCCTTAAACTCCCACAATCTGACAAGAACATATCACTCTACGAAAGGCCATTTTTGCTCCTTCACAATCCATGAACCCAGAAAGTAACACCGTCTTATTCCTCTACAAGAACATAGAACAATACAGCACAGAACAGGCCCTTTGGCCCACGATGTTGTGCTGAACATTTGTCCTAGCTTAAGCACCTACTTTGTACCTATCCAATTGCTGCTTAAAGGTCACCAATGATTCTGACTCTGCCACTCCCACAGGCAGCGCATTTCATGCCCCCACCACTCTCTGGGTAAAGAACCTACCCCTGACATCCCCCTATACCTTCCACTCTTCACCTTAAATTTATGTCCCTTCGTAACACTCCGTTGTACCCGGGGGAAAAGTCTCTGACTATCTACTCTATCCCCCTGATCATCTTATAAACCTCTAGCAAGCCACCCCTCATCCTTCGCCGTTCCTATGAGAAAAGGCCCAGCACTCTCAACCTATCCTCGTACGACCTATTCTCCATTCCAGGCAACCTTCTGGTAAATCTCTGCACCCTCTCCAAAGCTTCCACATCTTTCCTAAAGTGAGGTGACCAGAACTGCACACAGTACTCCAAAGGTGGCCTTACCAAGATTCTGTACAGCTGCAACATCACCTCACGACTCTTGAATTCAATCCCTCTGCTGATGAACGCTAAAACACCATAGGCCTTCTTAGAAGCTCTATCCACCTGCGTGGCAACTTTCAAAGAGCTATGAACTTGGACCCCAAGATCCCTCTGCTCCTCCACCTTAAGAACCCTACTGTTAACCCTGTATTCCGCATTCTTATTTGTCTTTCCAAAATGGACAACCTCACACTTGACAGGGTTGAACTCCATCTGCCACTCCTCAGCCCAGCTCTGCATCATATCTAAGTCCTTTTGCAGCCGACAACAGACCTCCTCAGTATCCTCAACTCCACCAATCTTCGTATCATCTGCAAATTTACTGACCCAACCTTTGACTCCCTCTTCTAAGTCATTAATAAAAATTACAAATAGCTGAGGACCCAGAACTAATCCCTGCGGAACTCCACTTGTAACTGGGCTCCAGGCTGAATATTTACCATCTACCACCACTCTCTGACTTCGACCGGTTAGCCAGTTCTCTATCCAACTGGCCAAATTTCCCACTATCCCATGCCTCCTGACTTTCCACATAAGCCTACCATGGGGAACCTTATCAAATGCCTTACTAAAATCCATGTACACTACATCCACTGCTCTACCCTCATCCCCATGCTTGGTCACCTCAAAGAATTCAATAAGACTTGTAAGGCAAGACCTACCCCTCACAAATCTGTGCGCGAGAGAGAGAGAAAAACAAAACGAGAACGTGTGCGAGACGGAGGGAGGGAGAGAGAAAGGGAGCGTGCACGTGAGAGAGAGAGGGAGCGCGTGTGTGAGAGAGAGAAGGGGGAGCATGCGCGAGAGAGAGGGGGGAAGCGCGTGCGAGAGAGAGGGAGAGAGCGCGCGCGAGGGGTAGAGAGAGAGAAAAAAAAGCACGAGAGAGAGAGAAACGAGCGCGCGTGAGAGAGAGGTGCGCACTTCTCTCTCTCGTGCACACGCGCGCTTCTCTCTCTTCCACGCACACGCTCCTCTCGCTCGCGAGCGCGCGCTCCTGTCTCCTCTCCTCCCCTCTCACGCTCGTGCTCTCCTCTCTCTGTCACGCGCACTCTCCTCTCTCCCTCGCGCGCATGCGGTCCGCTCTCTCTCTTGTGCGCACGCTCCGCTCACCGTTCTCTCTCGCGCGCCTGCGCTCCTCTCTCTCTCATACGTGCGCGCACTCCTCTCTCTCTCGCACGCGCGCGCTCCTTCCTCTCTCGCGCGCGCGCGCTCCTTCCTCTCTCGCGCGCGCGCGCTCCTTCCTCTCTCGCGCGCGCGCGCTCCTTCCTCTCTCGCGCGCGCGCGCTCCTTCCTCTCTCGCGCGCGCGCGCTCCTTCCTCTCTCGCGCGCGCGCGCTCCTTCCTCTCTCGCGCGCGCGCGCTCCTTCCTCTCTCGCGCGCGCGCGCTCCTTCCTCTCTCGCGCGCGCGCGCTCCTTCCTCTCTCGCGCGCGCGCGCTCCTTCCTCTCTCGCGCGCGCGCGCTCCTTCCTCTCTCGCGCGCGCGCGCTCCTTCCTCTCTCGCGCGCGCGCGCTCCTTCCTCTCTCGCGCGCGCGCGCTCCTTCCTCTCTCGCGCGCGCGCGCTCCTTCCTCTCTCGCGCGCGCGCGCTCCTTCCTCTCTCGCGCGCGCGCGCTCCTTCCTCTCTCGCGCGCGCGCGCTCCTTCCTCTCTCGCGCGCGCGCGCTCCTTCCTCTCTCGCGCGCTCCTTCCTCTCTCGCGCGCTCCTTCCTCTCTCGCGCGCTCCTTCCTCTCTCGCGCGCTCCTTCCTCTCTCGCGCGCTCCTTCCTCTCTCGCGCGCTCCTTCCTCTCTCGCGCGCTCCTTCCTCTCTCGCGCGCTCCTTCCTCTCTCGCGCGCTCCTTCCTCTCTCGCGCGCTCCTTCCTCTCTCGCGCGCTCCTTCCTCTCTCGCGCGCTCCTTCCTCTCTCGCGCGCTCCTTCCTCTCTCGCGCGCTCCTTCCTCTCTCGCGCGCTCCTTCCTCTCTCGCGCGCTCCTTCCTCTCTCGCGCGCTCCTTCCTCTCTCGCGCGCTCCTTCCTCTCTCGCGCGCTCCTTCCTCTCTCGCGCGCTCCTTCCTCTCTCGCGCGCTCCTTCCTCTCTCGCGCGCTCCTTCCTCTCTCGCGCGCTCCTTCCTCTCTCGCGCGCTCCTTCCTCTCTCGCGCGCTCCTTCCTCTCTCGCGCGCTCCTTCCTCTCTCGCGCGCTCCTTCCTCTCTCGCGCGCTCCTTCCTCTCTCGCGCGCTCCTTCCTCTCTCGCGCGCTCCTTCCTCTCTCGCGCGCTCCTTCCTCTCTCGCGCGCTCCTTCCTCTCTCGCGCGCTCCTTCCTCTCTCGCGCGCTCCTTCCTCTCTCGCGCGCTCCTTCCTCTCTCGCGCGCTCCTTCCTCTCTCGCGCGCTCCTTCCTCTCTCGCGCGCTCCTTCCTCTCTCGCGCGCTCCTTCCTCTCTCGCGCGCTCCTTCCTCTCTCGCGCGCTCCTTCCTCTCTCGCGCGCTCCTTCCTCTCTCGCGCGCTCCTTCCTCTCTCGCGCGCTCCTTCCTCTCTCGCGCGCTCCTTCCTCTCTCGCGCGCTCCTTCCTCTCTCGCGCGCTCCTTCCTCTCTCGCGCGCTCCTTCCTCTCTCGCGCGCTCCTTCCTCTCTCGCGCGCTCCTTCCTCTCTCGCGCGCTCCTTCCTCTCTCGCGCGCTCCTTCCTCTCTCGCGCGCTCCTTCCTCTCTCGCGCGCTCCTTCCTCTCTCGCGCGCTCCTTCCTCTCTCGCGCGCTCCTTCCTCTCTCGCGCGCTCCTTCCTCTCTCGCGCGCTCCTTCCTCTCTCGCGCGCTCCTTCCTCTCTCGCGCGCTCCTTCCTCTCTCGCGCGCTCCTTCCTCTCTCGCGCGCTCCTTCCTCTCTCGCGCGCTCCTTCCTCTCTCGCGCGCTCCTTCCTCTCTCGCGCGCTCCTTCCTCTCTCGCGCGCTCCTTCCTCTCTCGCGCGCTCCTTCCTCTCTCGCGCGCTCCTTCCTCTCTCGCGCGCTCCTTCCTCTCTCGCGCGCTCCTTCCTCTCTCGCGCGCTCCTTCCTCTCTCGCGCGCTCCTTCCTCTCTCGCGCGCTCCTTCCTCTCTCGCGCGCTCCTTCCTCTCTCGCGCGCTCCTTCCTCTCTCGCGCGCTCCTTCCTCTCTCGCGCGCTCCTTCCTCTCTCGCGCGCTCCTTCCTCTCTCGCGCGCTCCTTCCTCTCTCGCGCGCTCCTTCCTCTCTCGCGCGCTCCTTCCTCTCTCGCGCGCTCCTTCCTCTCTCGCGCGCTCCTTCCTCTCTCGCGCGCTCCTTCCTCTCTCGCGCGCTCCTTCCTCTCTCGCGCGCTCCTTCCTCTCTCGCGCGCTCCTTCCTCTCTCGCGCGCTCCTTCCTCTCTCGCGCGCTCCTTCCTCTCTCGCGCGCTCCTTCCTCTCTCGCGCGCTCCTTCCTCTCTCGCGCGCTCCTTCCTCTCTCGCGCGCTCCTTCCTCTCTCGCGCGCTCCTTCCTCTCTCGCGCGCTCCTTCCTCTCTCGCGCGCTCCTTCCTCTCTCGCGCGCTCCTTCCTCTCTCGCGCGCTCCTTCCTCTCTCGCGCGCTCCTTCCTCTCTCGCGCGCTCCTTCCTCTCTCGCGCGCTCCTTCCTCTCTCGCGCGCTCCTTCCTCTCTCGCGCGCTCCTTCCTCTCTCGCGCGCTCCTTCCTCTCTCGCGCGCTCCTTCCTCTCTCGCGCGCTCCTTCCTCTCTCGCGCGCTCCTTCCTCTCTCGCGCGCTCCTTCCTCTCTCGCGCGCTCCTTCCTCTCTCGCGCGCTCCTTCCTCTCTCGCGCGCTCCTTCCTCTCTCGCGCGCTCCTTCCTCTCTCGCGCGCTCCTTCCTCTCTCGCGCGCTCCTTCCTCTCTCGCGCGCTCCTTCCTCTCTCGCGCGCTCCTTCCTCTCTCGCGCGCTCCTTCCTCTCTCGCGCGCTCCTTCCTCTCTCGCGCGCTCCTTCCTCTCTCGCGCGCTCCTTCCTCTCTCGCGCGCTCCTTCCTCTCTCGCGCGCTCCTTCCTCTCTCGCGCGCTCCTTCCTCTCTCGCGCGCTCCTTCCTCTCTCGCGCGCTCCTTCCTCTCTCGCGCGCTCCTTCCTCTCTCGCGCGCTCCTTCCTCTCTCGCGCGCTCCTTCCTCTCTCGCGCGCTCCTTCCTCTCTCGCGCGCTCCTTCCTCTCTCGCGCGCTCCTTCCTCTCTCGCGCGCTCCTTCCTCTCTCGCGCGCTCCTTCCTCTCTCGCGCGCTCCTTCCTCTCTCGCGCGCTCCTTCCTCTCTCGCGCGCTCCTTCCTCTCTCGCGCGCTCCTTCCTCTCTCGCGCGCTCCTTCCTCTCTCGCGCGCTCCTTCCTCTCTCGCGCGCTCCTTCCTCTCTCGCGCGCTCCTTCCTCTCTCGCGCGCTCCTTCCTCTCTCGCGCGCTCCTTCCTCTCTCGCGCGCTCCTTCCTCTCTCGCGCGCTCCTTCCTCTCTCGCGCGCTCCTTCCTCTCTCGCGCGCTCCTTCCTCTCTCGCGCGCTCCTTCCTCTCTCGCGCGCTCCTTCCTCTCTCGCGCGCTCCTTCCTCTCTCGCGCGCTCCTTCCTCTCTCGCGCGCTCCTTCCTCTCTCGCGCGCTCCTTCCTCTCTCGCGCGCTCCTTCCTCTCTCGCGCGCTCCTTCCTCTCTCGCGCGCTCCTTCCTCTCTCGCGCGCTCCTTCCTCTCTCGCGCGCTCCTTCCTCTCTCGCGCGCTCCTTCCTCTCTCGCGCGCTCCTTCCTCTCTCGCGCGCTCCTTCCTCTCTCGCGCGCTCCTTCCTCTCTCGCGCGCTCCTTCCTCTCTCGCGCGCTCCTTCCTCTCTCGCGCGCTCCTTCCTCTCTCGCGCGCTCCTTCCTCTCTCGCGCGCTCCTTCCTCTCTCGCGCGCTCCTTCCTCTCTCGCGCGCTCCTTCCTCTCTCGCGCGCTCCTTCCTCTCTCGCGCGCTCCTTCCTCTCTCGCGCGCTCCTTCCTCTCTCGCGCGCTCCTTCCTCTCTCGCGCGCTCCTTCCTCTCTCGCGCGCTCCTTCCTCTCTCGCGCGCTCCTTCCTCTCTCGCGCGCTCCTTCCTCTCTCGCGCGCTCCTTCCTCTCTCGCGCGCTCCTTCCTCTCTCGCGCGCTCCTTCCTCTCTCGCGCGCTCCTTCCTCTCTCGCGCGCTCCTTCCTCTCTCGCGCGCTCCTTCCTCTCTCGCGCGCTCCTTCCTCTCTCGCGCGCTCCTTCCTCTCTCGCGCGCTCCTTCCTCTCTCGCGCGCTCCTTCCTCTCTCGCGCGCTCCTTCCTCTCTCGCGCGCTCCTTCCTCTCTCGCGCGCTCCTTCCTCTCTCGCGCGCTCCTTCCTCTCTCGCGCGCTCCTTCCTCTCTCGCGCGCTCCTTCCTCTCTCGCGCGCTCCTTCCTCTCTCGCGCGCTCCTTCCTCTCTCGCGCGCTCCTTCCTCTCTCGCGCGCTCCTTCCTCTCTCGCGCGCTCCTTCCTCTCTCGCGCGCTCCTTCCTCTCTCGCGCGCTCCTTCCTCTCTCGCGCGCTCCTTCCTCTCTCGCGCGCTCCTTCCTCTCTCGCGCGCTCCTTCCTCTCTCGCGCGCTCCTTCCTCTCTCGCGCGCTCCTTCCTCTCTCGCGCGCTCCTTCCTCTCTCGCGCGCTCCTTCCTCTCTCGCGCGCTCCTTCCTCTCTCGCGCGCTCCTTCCTCTCTCGCGCGCTCCTTCCTCTCTCGCGCGCTCCTTCCTCTCTCGCGCGCTCCTTCCTCTCTCGCGCGCTCCTTCCTCTCTCGCGCGCTCCTTCCTCTCTCGCGCGCTCCTTCCTCTCTCGCGCGCTCCTTCCTCTCTCGCGCGCTCCTTCCTCTCTCGCGCGCTCCTTCCTCTCTCGCGCGCTCCTTCCTCTCTCGCGCGCTCCTTCCTCTCTCGCGCGCTCCTTCCTCTCTCGCGCGCTCCTTCCTCTCTCGCGCGCTCCTTCCTCTCTCGCGCGCTCCTTCCTCTCTCGCGCGCTCCTTCCTCTCTCGCGCGCTCCTTCCTCTCTCGCGCGCTCCTTCCTCTCTCGCGCGCTCCTTCCTCTCTCGCGCGCTCCTTCCTCTCTCGCGCGCTCCTTCCTCTCTCGCGCGCTCCTCTCTCTCTCTCTCGTGCGCGCTCCTCTCTCTCTCTCATGTGCGCGCTCCTCTCTCTCTCTCTCTCTCGTGCGCGCTCCTCTCTCTCTCTCTCTTGCGCCCGCTCTCTCTATCGCGGGGGCTCTCTCTCTCTGTCGCTGTCTATGTAGGTAGTTTCTTTTAAGATCATCAGATGCAACCCATCAGATTTTGAAACTTTCCTTCAGCTCCATTTATTTCCCTAGCAATTCTCTTGCGATTAATATTTATGTATTTATTTAGTGATTATTTCCTCCTACCTTCTGCTTGTTGACGTAGAAATCTTAGAATGGTCCTATGAGGACTAATACAACGTATTTACTTCTCTGCCATTTCCTGGTGTCTGATGATATTAATAATATCGCAAAATTCCTGCAGTGCAGATAGAGGCCATTTGGCCCATCAAGTCTATACTGACCTTTCAAAGGGCATCCCAACTAGACCTCACCTTGTTCCCATAACCCCACATTGTCTATGGCTAATCCACCTGGACATCTTTGGACGGGAGAACGTGCAAATTCCACGCAGTCATCTGAGGTTAGAATCGAACCTGGGTCCCTGGCGCTGAGAGGCAGCAGTACTAACCAGTGTGCCGCAACCTCGATCTCTAGGAGGCCTGTTCATGTTGGTCTCACTCTCTGTGTGTTTTTATATTACTACCAGTTACCTGTAGTTTTTGTTATCTTTTGGCTTTTCAAATTTCCTTGATTCTCTGGTCTGCTCCTAATCTTTACTACATTGTGATTTTTTTTTCCCTTTCAAGTTAGTACATATCCTTAACTTCCTTGATTAACCATGGTTGGCTTATCCCTTCCTGGAATCCTCCTTCCTTCACTCAGATAGATCTTTGCTGTGAATCTTTATTTTACAATATGCCTACTATTGTTAATCACTGCCTATTCTTCTGAACTCCTGCCTCCACCCACTCCAGTAAACTTTGTCCTTATCTGGAATTACCTAATGATCTGAAAGCAAATACTGTGGATGCTGGAAAATTCTGGACGAAGACAACTGGTTTGATAGCATCTGTAGAGAGAAAAATTAAAGTTTCAGAATGATCTTTTCTCAATATGGAGAGTAATGAATGAGATCACAGGCAAATTAATCAAGTCGTTTGTTTTCTCCCACTTTGCTAACCATTTAATACTAAGATTAAATTCTGTGCGTTTAAGTCTGAAATGTGCCCACAGAATTGGATTGCTTATTGGGAATTGGAAACGTAATGACATCTGGTTCATGCGAATGTTCAATGTGGTCTGTCAAGCTGAGGTTATTGAACTGTTTCCTTATCCTGTCAAATACTGGAATTCTCTTGGATTGTCCTGAATGCAATCGTGAGTTCTTCAAGTTTGAACTGGGTCTAATATTATAAGTAGAAAAGGGAAGACAAGACTGGGTGAAGAAAGAACAAATGATAGCACATAAGAAGAGTTGTCACAACCGATGCAAAACGTTATCTGTTTCTATATCTATAGATGCTGTCAGAGCTGCTGCATTTCTCCAGCATTGTGTTGTATGAGAATACAATGCCTAGTCACCATGAAAGGGAATCCAGAAATCATCAGGCATGAAAGCAGGTGGTAAAAGTGGAGTGGGTGTTTTTTAGGGAGAAAGAGGATGGTGTGTGTTTATAGGTACAGGGCAAGACTTGGCTACTTCAAACTTTTCTCTGTGATTCTGAAGAGACTGGTTGCTGCCAAAATATTAAGTGGTTAGCACTGCTGCCTCACAGCGCCAGAGACCCGGGTTCAATTCTCACCTCAGGCGACTGTCTGTGTGGAGTTTGCACATTCTCCCCGTGTCTGCTTGGGTTTTCTCCGCGTGCTCCGGTTTCCTCCCACAGTCCAAAGAATGTGCAGGGTTAGCTGAATTGGCCATACTAAATTGCCTGTAGTGGTAGGTGAAGGGGTTAACCTAGGGTAATGGTTCTGGGTGGGTTGCGCTTTGGCAGGTCGGTGTAGACTTGTTGGGCCGAAGGGCCTGTTTCCACACTGTAAGTAATCTAATCTAATTACTGGAAGCTGAGATGTTCTTTTAGTCCTTCATGGGACGTGGGCATTTCTGGTTAGACCAGCACTTGTATCTCTCCCTGTTCGCCATTGAAAAAGTGAAAGGGACCTGTTGTCTTGAATTACTACAGTCGATTTGATGTGTTTGCATTTAATATTGGGGAAAGAGTTCCAGCATTTTGATCCAACAATATTGAATAGCCATATATATCCAAGTCAGAATATCTAGTGGCCTGGAGGGGACCTTGCAGATGACTGCTACTATGTAATGGCCGCCCTTATTCATCTAAATGCCAGTGGGTCCTAGGTTTGAAAGCCGCTTCTAAGGAGCCTTGGTGTATTTCTGCAATGCATCTTGTGGATGGTACATAGTACTTACTGAGCACCACTGCTGGATATGATTGAACGTTTGTCAATGTGACACCAATTAATTGGGCAGCTTGGTCCTGGATGGTGTCAAGCTGCTTGGGTGTTTAGAGCTGCTCTCCTTCAGTCAAGTGGGGAGTATTCTCTCACACCCCGACTTGTGCCTTGGGCATGCTTCGGAGTAAGGTATGCTGCAGTATTTCTAGCCTTTTATCTGCTCTTGTAGCCATGGTGTTTATGTCACAGTCCAGTTCAGCTTATGGTCAGTGATAATCCCAAGCAGTTGTAGTTGGGGATTCAGTAATTGTAACACCATTGAATGGCAAGGGGTGATGATTTAGATGGTCTTTTTGGAGATGATCATTTGTATGGTGCAAATGCTACTTGTCACGTGTCAGCCCATGCCTGGATATTGTCCAGATCTTGTTGCATTTGAACATGGGTTGTTTCAATTTCTGAGGAGTTCCGAATAGTGCTGAACATTGTATAATCATCAGTGACCATCCTCACTTCTGACCTTTTATGTTGGTGGGAAGGTCATTGAAGCAGCTGAAGATGGGTTGCCATAAGACACGACTCTGAGAAACTGCAGAGCTGTCCTAGAGCTGAGATGGCTGATCTCCAACAATCACCACCATATTCGTGTACCAGGTATGACTCCAAACAGTGACGACTTTGCCCCCGGATACCTTTTGATTCCAGTTTTGCTAGGGTTTTTTGCCACTCTGCCAAATGTAGCCTTGATATCAAGGGCTACCACACTCACTGCACCTTTGGAATTCAGCTGTTTTGTCCATGTTTGAACCAAGACTGAAATGAAAATAAACGGACAGGGAGGAAGTGGGTGAATGGCACTGACTGGCTTGCTCCAGAGAGCCAGTATGAACTCTATAGGCTGAATGGTGTTTTGTACTGTAAGTGATTCCAAAGCAGTCTGCTTATGTGTAAATATAGACAAGAATGTATCAGCATATTTTAATGTTACTGCTTCAAACAAACATCAGGCACTTGGGAGCTTAGATCTTCAATTTAAGAATAATTTCATACACAATGCCTGTTGGCTGAATATGTTGACAAAACAGGAGAAAACTACTGTGATCTTCACTAATCCAGGAGTTCACAACGTTTCTACTTTGCCTGATTTCCTGTACAAGCTCATCTTCACTTCAACTAGAAACAGGTCCAGCTATAGCTTTACAGTATTTAGTGAGTCATTATGAGCTAGGAACCTGTTTCACTAGTCCACTTTTCTTTTGGAAAAGCCACCACCCAAAATTATGACAAAGTTCTGCCCTTGGCAGAACTTCTGAGCATGACTTCTCCCTAGCAAACTGGACCAATTTCTCGAGAAAATCATAAACAACTTTTTTAATATAGAAAATTCTCAATCCAGTAACCCCTGAGTTAACGGTTGTGTTTGGAGACCTAGAGATTTGAATAGTGTATAAAATTAAGAATTTTGTCTTTTTTTAATATCTTTCCAAAGCTTCAATATTACCTACCCTGAGGGCAATTTTTTCAGCTGAGATCTGGCCAAGATTTTGTACAAGGAATTTTTTCAGCTGAGATCTGGCCAAGATTTTGTACAAGGACAAATTCTTTATAATTTTATAGTGTATTGTTCTCTAATTACACCCAAGAACTTTGTGCTTCAGTTTAAGCTTCATGATATTAGTTACAGATTGAGGTTGAGAGACTGATGTGTTAAAACATCCCAATCTCTTGCACCATTGCCTTTACTTTCAGCTCTATTGGAGCCCATATGCTTAACATTAGACTTGCTCAAACAAATAGCACACTGGCCTAGATAGGCTGATGACTGGATAGTTTGAGCAGTATGGACTCTGGGAATCAGCCAGGAAATTAAAACTCTGGAGCCCTCTGACCAAGCTGTTTTAAAGTCAGAGAATATGGAGGGTTCTTTCATTTAAGCTACTCAGAAAATGTCAAGGTACAAAGTCTACACCAGCTCTTGGGTAAGCACTAAATCAAAAACCCTCAAAACCTGGCAATGTTCAATCTAATGCTACACCCTCCCGCACCTCTCTCGAACTCTCCCTAACCTCTGATCTCACTGTCCACCCCTTTCCCCACTCCCTCACCTTTTTAATCTTTCCTTGGTCACTATCAAAGTGCCTTTAGGAACTTTAACTCCTGAAATTATGGCAGCAAGTGTTTCTTAATGTTGACCTGCGACATTTCTAGACAGTGGTTTCTCCCTAGTTTCCTTTGATGGACGTGTTCTGGACAGGTTATGCTTGAAATCTTGACTAGAAAAATTGCCAATTTTGATTAGGAATACTGTTGATTGAATGTCTCCTGCAATTAGAATAACTGGTGCTACAAGATGATTAGGGGTTTAGATAGGGTTGACCATGAGAACCTTTTTCCACATATGGAGTCAGCTATTACGAGGGGGCATAGCTTTAAATTAAGGGATGGTAGGTATAGGACAGATGTTAGGAGTAGATTCTTTACTCAGCGAGTCATGGAATGCCCTGCCAGTAGCAGTGGTGGACTCTCCCTCTTTATGGGCATTTAAACGGGCATTGAATAGGCATATGGAGGATAGTGGGCTAGTGTAGGTTAGGTGGGCTTGGATCGGCGCTACATCGAGGGCCAAAGGGCCTGTACTGCGCTGTATTTTTCTATGTTCTATTTCTGAAATCTAGTATAATTTGTTAAACAATGGTCCATTCCCCCAGCACACCCACGGCTTTGCTTGTAGTATGCAAAGAGTGGGTAGCCAGAGACTTTTTCCCAGGGTGGAAAATGGCTATCATGAGGGGGCATAATTTTAAGATGATTGGAGGAAGATTTAGGGGAGATGTCAGAAGTACATTCTTTACTACTACTGCTGGCAGTGCATTCCATGCACCCACCACTCCGAGTATAGTCAGACACATTAGAGACATTTAAGTGACTGTTGGGTAGGCACATGGACGATAGTACACTGAAAGGTATCTAGGTCAGTTTGATCTTGGAGTAGGAGGAAAAAGCCAGCACAACATTGAGGGCTGAAAGGCCTGTACTGTTTTATTAAAGTAGCTACTGAGAGCTCCTTCTAGTCACACCATAAAAATCCTTCAACCGTCCAATAATTGTTGGCTTAGCTGAAAAACTTCCCACCATGAACATGTTAGTCTATCTGGCTCTTCCATTAATTTAACCTGGTTAAAGCTGTAGTTAGACCTTTAAAACAATTCTGGATATATCTTGTTTTGCTATGTACAATTACTTTTTAATCGTTAACAATATACATATGGCAGAGGCAATACCCTAGTGGTATTGCTGCATTATTAATCCAAAGACCCTGGGAATCCAGATTCAAATCCTGCCATGACAAATGGTAGGGTTTAAATTTAGTGAAAAAAATTTGAAATTGAGTCTGATCATGATTGTCAGGAAAAAAAACCATTTGGTTCACAAATGTCCTGGGGGAAGGAAATCTGTCATCCTTGCGTCATCTGGCCTACTTGGGACTCCAGACCCACAACAATGTATTGATTAGATTCCCCACAGTGTGGAAACAGGCCATTTGGCCTAACAAGTCCACACCAACCTTCCGAAGAGTAGCCCACCCAGAACCATTTGCCTCTGACTGTTGCACCTTAACACTATATGAGCAATTTAGCGTAGCCAATTCATCTATCGTGCACATCTTTGGATTGTGGGAAGAAACTGGAGCAAACCCCAGCAGACACAGGGAGAATGTGTAAACTCCACAGAGTCACTAGAGGCTGTAATTGAACATGGGTCGCTGGGTTGACTCTTAACTGTCCACTGGACAATTAGGGAAAAGCAATAAATGCTGACCCAGGCAGTGATGCCTTCATCCCATAAATGAAATTTTAAAATATATAAAATAATAATTAGTGAACAAAACTAATTACACAAAATATTTGAAGCTATTTCAGTGATGCACAATGTTTCCATGTTAGTGATGATCAGCAAGAAGGTATGATCCTGTCTTCATTTGGCGTCCTTCACGTCCTCTGAATCTGACACATGCCTCATTATTAATTGCATCCACAGCTGCGAGGCAGCAAATGTTTGACTGTAAGATAAACTAGCATTAGTTGAGAAAAATGTTAAAAGGTCTAATTTTAAGCTCAAATTCTTTAAACAGTGCTGTGCTGATGATGACCAGATATTCTGGATTTGTTTTTATCAACGTTGAATTGAAGGAAAAATGAATGGTCTAGACATTGGGATTAATTTCCCTGTATCTCTTTGACACGGTGCCAAAGGATCTTTTACGCCCACCCAGGCAGGCAGCTGTGGCCTGGGTTGCTCTGCTCATTCAAATGACTGCACCTCTGATTGTGCAGCACTCTCTGTAGAAAGTAACACCAGTATCTGAGATGAAACAGTTTAAAAATTCTGTTCTAAAGCCCTCTATGCTATGTGTACTATTGGCTCAGTGAGTGGGAGTGAATTGCTGAGACTTACAAATCAGGAAGGCCCAAGGCAAAATTCCCATAACTATGAATCATGGTTTTGAAACTAGGATTTGTGGAGCCTAGGGGACCCATGAGCTTCACATTTCTGTATGTGTTGAATTTAGGACTCTGTACATGTATGTGGAACAATGGTAACACAATTTCCTTTTTGGGTGGCTGACTTTTTAGGTCAATGGGATATTAAATATTAAAAGTATATTAAATAGAAGTGCCCTTTGAGCTATGCAAGAAGGAAAGAAATATTTACTGATATTGTCTTGTAATGATTGTTTCCAGAGTTTCAAAGGGTGCATTATATTATGGTATAGATTTGGCATTTGTATTCAGTTTCCATCTTGCACTAACATTACATGTATAGCTGGAAGGAAGCCCTGGTTTGATTCCAAAGTAACACAGACAATGCCTCCTTTCTGAGTTTGAGCTGTATTTATGATCTGACTAGTAACGGCACAACAGTTCTGCATTGATGTAGAACGCCAAGGTTGTAACTAAAAATCCCTGGCGCACACCAGACCAGAGTGATCAAAGTCCAGGAACAATGATCACAAAACTGGATGCAGTCATTGGCAAGTGGCAATTTTAAAAAGACAGCACTGCAACTGGCCTGCACAAATTAAGCCTTGTCAAGTTGTTTTGTGCTGTTTTTTTGGCAAAGTGACTGCCAGGTAAGGCGGTTCATGGTTCTGGCTGAAGCGTTCAGGAATTGAAATTGATGTTTCTTCCCTTGCACCAAACTTCACCCCCCTCCGCCCCCTTTCAAATTTTCCAGCTTCTTCAGATTGGTGACTTAAATCTTGAAAGCATTTTTGTTTTTTTCCATTTTAACAATGCATGGGATCTGATTAATTAATACTTCCTTGGGCTAAGACACTGGATGTTGTCTTTGCAACTTTTGGATGACTTCCATCAATTGGTAAAGCCATTGTTTGTTAATTATTCACTTGCTCATTCAATTGGCTTTCCCGTGGTAGTGTTGGAGCTGAATTAGAATGGCATTTTATGTTGTATAATGTATGATATGTTATGAGATCCACGGACTTTTGGAATAAAATTGGGGTTTTAAAGCATAAAGCCGGGGTTCAAATTACATCACTGAGCTGCCAGAGGAAATGGTGGAGGCTGGTACCATTACAACATTTGTAAGGCATCTGGATGGATACATGAATCGGAAGGGATGTGGGGCAGGTGCTGGCAAATGGGACTACATTAATTTAGGAATCTGGTCCAACTCATCCATGCCAAAGGATCTGTTTTAGTGCTGTAAATCTCTATGATTCTATGTTCATGCCCTTATCTGAAAGTTTTAAAAATTTAGTAGTTTTCTCAATTACATGGCTTAACATTTCTTTTTTGAAAGTGCACATCCCATAGGAAACTAGGGAACGTGTGAGGTAGACAGTTGGAAGCTGTGGGTGGTACCAGGCACCCCATTTGCCCTCGAATGCTGCCAGACTTCTAATCACCTGCACCCAGACTGCAAGTAGTGTCCCCAGGGCTAATCTGTCCCTCTTCAGCCTGCCTTCCTGTTGTGTGTCTTGACTGCCCATGTTTAATTTTTCTGTCAGAAATTGATGTTGCTTGAAGTTCTCTGCTGACAACCCTTCACTGAAGGAAGGTTTTCATGCAGATAGATATTTATAGCAAGCTGATAGACTGCTGTCTCAAGTCAGAAGGTGGCATTGAACTGAGCAGTCTGTGCCACAGAGTCTGGATTCTCCCTGCTTTGAGGGAGAGTTGTATGCTCAGGGATGTTGCCGTTTTGAATGGGATGTTAAACTATTGACACATTTGAGTAAATATAGTCATTGTGGTATTAATTCAAACAGCAATGTCCTAACCAGAGTTATAGTTCAGCCAGCATCACTCAACCATTGTCATTACTTCCCGTCCGCAAATTTGGCTGTGATGTCAAAAAAGCAGAACCATTGGTTCACTTGAAAAACACCACATTAATTGGTTGTAAGGCATAATGATGTGGTGGCTTTGGTCACGAATTTCATGGTTACTATTAAAAATCCGGAATTAAAAGTCCATTGAATTTGAATTCCACTTCCACTATTTGCTATGGTGGGATTTGAGGCTAAGTTCCTGGAACATTACCTGAGTCACTGAATTAACACTCTAGCAATCTAATCTAATCTAATATAGCTCGCACATTCGACGGGAAGAACATTCAAATGGCCGACCATCCATTCCAAATATTCTGAATTCACACACACACGTGTGTGTGTGTATGTATGTATGGGATGAGCTACGAGGGGTAAACCATGGGGTACAGATCTCTGGCACAGTGTCCCTGTGATCAGAAGGGTAGGGGAAAGTGAAGGAGAGCAATAGTTATTGAGGACTACATAGTGAGGGGGACAGATTGCAGTTTCTGTGGGTACAGGGCAGGCTCATGATTGATGTGATACCTCTAAGTTACCAGGGTTTGTGATGTCTCGCAGCGTGTTTTCAAGATACGTCAGGGGGAGGGGGAGCAGCCCAAGGTCATGTTTCACAAGCACACTAACAACAATAATACCACTGACTCTGATTTGCCCTCTGGGCAATTAAGAATTGGCAATCAATTGCTGTTCTAGCCAGCAAAGCCCACGTCTAACCTGTGAATAAAAAGAGAAGTCAATGATTGTGAATGTAAATGGGGCTCCAATTAAACTGGCTGCTTTGATCTGCTCACAATACAGCCAAAGAGCTTAAATTGGCAAATCCTTCCATTATGCCAATGGCTGGGGTAAAGAGCAGGCACATCTCCCGGTCAGCCAAAATGGTGGCAGCAACAGGTCAACGACTTCCCCTCAAATGGTTACAAAGGGTGCACAACCTGGCTCACATCGCAGACTATACGTCGTGTCAAGCATCCTCCTTGCCTTGAGCAACTACCAGAAAAGGAGTTGAGCCAATTCAGTCAAAAAGGTCACCTCTCCCGTTCTTGTTTACTTTGTCACACTTTGTGATGCCTGCCATATTTTCCATATGATTTTAAAGATATATTACTTGCAGTTCTGTGTTGCCTTTCGTGACCAAAGCCAGAACACCATTGTGCTTTACAACCAATTAACGTGGTGGTTTTCAAGTGAACCAATGATTCTGCTTTTTTGACATCACAGCCAAATTTGCAGACAGGAAGTAATGACTGGTTGAGTGATGCTAGGTGAACTATAAACTCTGGTTAGGACATTGCTGTTTGAATTATTACCACAATGACTATATTTACTCAAACGTTTTGACAGTTTAACGTCCCATTCAAAACTGACATTCCTTACCTGGTCTGGCATTTTGTGATTGACTCTTAACAATTAGGGATGGGCAATAAATGGCCTAGCCAATGACATTCATATTCTGTGAATGATTTTTTTTAATGACTGACTTTTTACAGTTTTCCCTCCACTCATACTCCCGTCAGTCTTTGTTTGCACGTGTAAAGTGAGGGATGGTGATTACATTAGATTAGATTCCCTACAGTGTGAAAACAGGCCCTTCAGCCCCAACCAATCCACACCGACCCTCCAAAGAGTAACACCCAGACCCATTCCCCTCTGAGTTTGAGTTTTAAATGTCAATTTTCCTTCACTTTAATCTGACTACCTGTAATAAACTAATGTGTTGAGATTGGTCATTCTAGACTCAAAACTTTAGCTTGCTTTCTCTATGCCTGCTGCCTGATCCACTATGATCTCCCGCATTTTTTTGTTTTCAGTTCAGAATTCCAGCGTCTGCAGTAATTTGCTCCTTTAAAAGCAAGGCAGTCGTGAATGGTAAACGGTAATTACTTGATGGTAATTTTTAATGGTACAAGTAAACATGACTGAAAAGCTATGCATCTACGGAAGATGGGGGAAACTTGAAATGCTGCACATCAATTAGCAGGAACATTTGAAACCACACAACTGGCTTCCAAAAGAACAATATTCTGACAAATGGGTTTCCTCCCTTTCATTGCAGACATTGATGTAGTGAGTTTAGCATGATTGATGTGCAAGATGTTTGTGTCTAATTCATCTAAATATTGGCATTGGTTACAGAGTATTTGCTTTCAGTGATACGTTTTTTGCAATTTAGGATCCATTACTTGATTGTTATGTATTTAAAATGTGATTATGCTGGAACTATGTTGAGGAGTAGAAAATGATTTTTAAATACATTGTCGCATTCAATTTTTTTGGGGTTGAAGACAGTGAAAAATCTTAAAGGTAAAGTTAATATCCATTTCAAAAACAGGAAAAGGTGACCAAGGTGCTGTGAATACGAGAAGTCCTCCGTGCAGAGTTGAACCCTGGCCAACTAAATGGCCTATGGGGAGAGAATTCAGTCCAAGACGAATAACCAAAGGGACTTGCTGAAGATGCAAGTCGTATCACAGTCAGGAGCTCAGCAAAGCTGCAGCACAAAGAGAATATCTACTCAGTAAGCATCCAAGCAGATTGGCAAAGATTGAAGACCAATATCTTAACCAGGAATCTTCCAGCAAACGGAAGAACTAAAAGCAGTCGGAAGCAGGATAGAGAAAGGTGGGAAAGTATAGGTGTAACTTGGTTGGTCCCTGACACGGTGAGTGGTCGATAGCTCCATCTGGTGGCCTGGTTAGTCAGCTGCTGAAACTGGGGCTGATGCCTTCTAATTGTGTAGATAAAAACAATGATTGCAGATGCTGGAAACCAGATTCTGGATCAGTGGTGCTGGAAGAGAACAGCAGTTCAGGCAGCATCCAAGGAGCAGCGAAATCGACGTTTCGGTCAAAAGCCCTTCATCAGGAATAAAGGCAGAGAGCCTGAAGCTTGGAGAGATAAGCTAGAGGAGGGTGAGGGTGGGGAGAAAGTAGCATAGAGTACAATAGGTGAGTGGGGGAGGGGATGAAGGTGATAGATCAAGGAGGAGGGTGGAGTGGATAGGTGGAAAAGAAGATAGGCAGGTAGGACAAGTCATGGGGAGCTGGAAGTTTGGAACTAGGGTGAGGTGGGGGAAGGGGAAATGAGGAAGCTGTTGAAGTCCACATTGATGCCCTGGGGTTTGAAGTGTTCCGAGGCAGTAGATGAGGCGTTCTTCCTCCCAGGCGTCTGGTGGTGAGGGAGCGGCGGTGAAGGAGGCCCAGGACCTCCATGTCCTCGGCAGAGTGGGAGGGAGAGTTGAAATGTTATTGTATCAGATGCTCCTTCTAGAGGCACAACAGGAAATGACAACTGCTAACTTGGCTATTTGAGTGTGTGGACGAAGAATTCATATTGGATATACCTAAGCTACATTGGTGGAAATAGTCGTCTGCAGCTTGCCCGTTTTGTCAAATTGGTTGAGGGATATCAACGAATAGTGCTAACTCCTTTATGAGTAAGTGTAAAATTCATCGGGTCTGAACCTGAAATGTTGAAAATTGTTAGATGCTGAGTAGCACATTCAAGGATCCTTCAGGCTGTATGTTTTACACAGCCACTCGGGACACCTGCTTGCACTGTTGTAGCTGGCAAACATTCAAGACAAGCAGGGCATGACGGATCTCATCCTGAAACTGACACCTAAAAATACAGCATGAATTTCTTCCCTATTTTCTCACCTGTTTACAAACACACATTTTAACCTAAAATAAATGAAAATGTGCCATTACAAAGTGAAACATCTGTAGATTTTGCCTCTCTTGCGAGAACAATACCTGATTCAATATCATCTCCATTTCGTCACTGGCTTTGTATCCCTTTCTCACCCTAAACGTTCTGGCTGTATCCTTTTTTTTTCAGTACACTATTACAGAATTTCTACAACGCAGAAGCAGTCTTTGAAACCTAACAATGCTTTCGGCTAGATGCCAGACTTCAGCAGAACCCTTTAGGGGAGGGGTAGAAAAAGCAAAATTCAGCACGCGAATGTCTGTTTGAATTATTTTGATAGCCAGGATCTCCATTCAGAAGTATTCAACAGTTTCATTAGGAAAAAAATGATATAATCTGTACCTGGGTTCAATAGGGTATAGAAGCACAGAATTGTTACAGTTTAGAAGGCCATTGTGTGTGTATCATCTTATGTGGTGCTATTTCGCCACCTACTCCCTATAACACTGTCTATTCTGGTTCTTGATCAGATGGGCCAATGGACTGACTGGCAGATGGAGTTTAATTTAGATAAATGTGATGTGCTGTATTATGGGAAAGCAAGTCTTAGCGGGACTTACACACTTAGTGGTAAGGTCCTAGAGAGTGTCACTGAACAAAGAGACCTTGGAGTGCAGGTTAATAGCTTCTTGGAAGTAGAGTCGCAGGTGGATAGAATAGTGAAGAAGGCGTTTGGTATGCTTTTCCTAGTCAGAACACGTGAGTATATGAGTTGGGAGGTCATGCTGTGGCTGTACAGGACACATAGGTTAGGCCACTTTTGGAATATTGTGTGCAATTCTGGTCTCCTTGGTGGTGCGTGTATGGAATGAGCTCCCGGAGGAAGTGGTGAGGCTGTTACAATTGCAACATTTAAAAGGCATCTGTCTGGGTATATGAATAGGAAGTGCTGGTAAATGGGACTAGATTGGGTTGGGATATCTGATTGGCCTTAGGAGACTGTTTGGTTTTTGTGGAGTTTGTACATTCTCAGTGTCTGTGTGGGTTTCCTCCCAGCCCAAAGGTTAGCTGGATTGGCCATGCTAAATTGCTCATAGTATTATAGGGATGTGCAGGCTAGGTGGGTTAGCAATGAGAAATGCAGGGTTAGGGTAGGGATGCTCTTTGGAGTGTTGGTGTTGGCTTGATGGGCTGAACAACCTGCTTCTATGATTCCATTCCACCACCCCCCAACCCCCCATCTCCTTCTCTGTCCAGACATTGATCAGATTACTTCTCTGCCTTCTCAACAAAAACAGCATTCTCTCTCCATTCTCTCTAGCTGCATAACTGCAATTCCTGTGACAGTGAATATTACCATTTTGAATTTGGATTTTCAAAATCCATAAACTTTTAAAAAAAATACTTTGAAATGAACAATCAAACAATGAAAGTGAACTAAATGTGTCAACTCTGAGAAAGCATGTCATTGAAGGCAAGTGCATGGGAGAATCCCTCTGGTGTTGATGGTTAAAATGTTTACTCTGCCTATCATAAATCCAATAGTTTAATTATTAAATTGGGCATTTATTTTGGGTTTAATTCAGCAAAAGCTGAGAGTTCAACTGAGAAGCTGTCACGTTACTTTAAGTGTTTTAGTGTGGAGTTTCTAAGCCACACATTTGTACAGAAATCTTGTTCGAACAGAAGAGTTCCCATATGCTCAAATGAATTGTAACTCTTTCCAGAGCGTGTTAAGATTTAAAATCTGAGATAGTAGTGATATTTCTCTGACAGTGATGTTTCATCTTTCCTACAACTGTGCATATATTTATTTCAATACACTCAACTTGTTCTGCTGAACATTTGCAAAATCTAATGTGTTTCAGCAATTACCACATTAACCAACTGGAATCAACACAATCTACCAAGCAAGGTTTCAGTCTAAAATCTGACATGTCCAGCATCACCATTAACTGGGATCATAAACCATTCTCCCTAATGTGTTCACAGGATGACATACAGAACTGGCTGCAATACTTTATAGCTAATATTGAATTTATAAAAGACAGTTGCCTTGCCTTTGTACTCTATGCTGCTATTAATAAAGCCCAGGATACTGTATGCTTTATTAACTGCTCCCTCCATCTTCCCTGCCACCTTGAATGACATATGCAAATATGCACCCAGGTCTCTGTTCCTACACCCTTTTTAAAGTTGAACCTTTTGTTTTCAAATTTTTCTCTGGTTCTTCCTACCAGACTGTATCATCTCATTTCACCACGTAGGACACTGACTTCACCAATTTATCTGAATCCTCAGAGTTCATATTAACTGCAAATCTCAAAACTGTATCCTATTATTCACAGTTTATGTTCAGAAAGAGCCCAATACCTTGTCCCAGTGCCTGGGGGACTCCAGTGTAAACCTTCAAGCATGAAAAATCTCCATTCAATTAATTTAGGCTATCTGGTCGGCATGGACGAGTTAGACCGAAAGGTCTGTTTCCATGCTGCACATCTCCTTTGACTCTTAAATAAAGCAATATTTCATGTTTTAAATCCCTTAATATTGATGTTTTTGTAATAGTGCAGTTGTGTGTGTGTTCACCGAGCTGTGAACTTGATTTGCAAATGTTTCATCCCCTTTCTAGGTGACACCCTCAATGCTGTGAAGCGCAGCTGTACTGTCGGTTGGAATTTATTTGATATCGTTGCCACTGCTCCTGGTTGGTCAGTGTTCGGTTTACTGATGGAGTCTGTGGACGATGCCCTCTGTTTGACCTATTATTGTTGTTTTGTCCCAAATTTGTGGTCCTTCTCAGCTATGTACGGGTACTAAGTGCAGCTGGTGTTTTAGTGACTAGTTGATGTTCATGAATGATTAGGTTAGATTCCCTAGTGTGGAAACAGACCCTTTGGCCCAACGAGTCCACACTGACCCTCCCAAAAAGTAATCCAACCAGACCCATCTTCCTCTGATTAATGCACCTAACACTATGGAAAATTTAGCATGGCCAATCGACCTGACCTGCACATCTTTGAATTGTGGGAGGAAACCAGAGCACCTGCAGGAAACCCACGCACAGACACTGAGAATGTGCAAACTCCAGATAGTCAGTAGAGGCTGGAATTGAACCCAGGTTCCTGGTACTGTGAATTGTAGTGCCAACCACTGTGCCACCCTAGTAATGCAGATTGCTAGTGGTCAGCTCATTTGTCCTATATAGTGTTTTGTGCAGTCTTTAAGGAATCTTGTAGAGGTTTGTCCTGCACACGATAGCTATTCGGTCTTTCTTTTGCTCCAGTGAGTTATTGTCTGAGGTTGTTGGTTTGTGGTGTCATAAATCCAAGTGGTCAGAGGAGTCAGGACTGTCAGTTCAGAGACTGTTTTTTTTAAAATATATAAAGGTAAAGTGATAGTTTATGGTGTGTTGCTGAAGTTGCGGGGCTATTAGTTCTTGGCAAAGACTTTTTAAGAGGTAGTCAGGATCGCTGCAGTGTGTTGTAGCTCTTTTGAGCAGGGTCTTATTGCAGGTTCTCATGTTTGGGTGGTTGCTGTTTATAATTCAGGATCTGGTCCAGGGGTGTGGCTTTTCTGCATTTTTTTGTGCATTCCCTATTCTTTGAGTTCCTGATACTCTGCAAATTTCATTTACATTGCCACTATCTCTCATGACTCTAATTTTGCTCACAGCTGGCAATGTAACAAAAGCCTTCTGGATGTCTATGTATACCACTTCAAGACATTACCTTGATTGAGAAGTTACTGAAATATTTTGATAATTAACTACATGTTAATTTACTTACCGACCATTGAAGTTAAATTGATTTGGAGTTGCTTGGCTTATCCTCAGACCCTAATGCAATTTCTCAGTCCAAAGTCTGAAAAATTGCAAGCGCTTCTGCAATTTCTATTCACACATTCCTCTGTTTCATGCAGCCCTGCTGCCTTGTCAAGTTGACAACTTATTTAATCAGTTCCATATCAATTTTAAATCCTTCTTAGCAACTAAATATCCCATCCTTTCTCCATGGCCCAAATAATACTTTGCTCTTTGGTAAAGGCATACACTAGTTCAGTGAGGATTCACAATATAAATACAACAGCCAAGCTGTTTTTTGACTGGCCTTGTGCTTTATTCAAGATGGCTTCTAGTCTTGATCAGCATTACCAGCTTAAAACAAACCTTGAACTCCAAAAAAAGCACAATCGTTCCCTTCAATTGGCATGTCCAACATTAGCTCAACTACCTTTCCATTACTAGGCATGAAAGAAAAAAGTGTCTATATGCAAGAATCCGCTTCAGATACTACTCTCCAAAGCACTACTGATCAGTTTTTACACTTCAAGGGACAAGCCAGAGCCACGGACTATTGGATCTCATCAAGTTCTGGTCACCTCATAGGTTTTCTGCAAATTCAGTGAAGTAGACATTTTCAGAACAGGAGAATACACAATCTCATATTTTATGCAAAGTTAGTAGATGCACCCTGCATTAAGGATAACCCCACATGGAAGCACAATCTCAAATAATAAGCAAATGTTACTATTCAAAAGGCCTGTTTTGTTTACATCAACAGCATTCTTCTGATTTCTACTAAGCATATGCTGCTTGCTTGCCCCTACTGAACAACCTAAAAAAGGTAATGATCAATTTAATTTGAGTTTTTTTTTGCTTCAAGTCAAAGTACTACACACTGGCAACAAGAAAGAACATGGAGCTAAAGAAAAGTTATACTGTCAGTTCTGATAACATGACAGTGCTGTTCTCATGTGATCTCACATTAAACAGCATGGATAGTGCATGATTTTCTTAAACTAATGGGGCTGGAATTGCATTATAGCTATACAGGTAACAGAAGTTCACATTCTGCAAATAACAGTCTGAATTCTACTATCATATTAAATCAATTTGTGTTGAAGAAACATGTGGCAGAACTGACTGTACAGAGTAACCAACATTGGCTCAGGAAGAACTTGGACTGTATTCTAGAAGAGAAGTTTGGTTGAAATTCAGAGTGCAGAGGGTGAAAGGCTAGTAGGATAAAGTTGGGAAAGATGAGTACAAAGGTGTCATGCTGCATAAATATAATGGAATCATTAGGTTGACATGGAGTAGGAGCAGAGGCTGGTAATGTTTGAGGTGGAAGTAAATGGAGAACATGGTTCACTCAATGAAAATAGTTCTGACCATGGATACTTAAATGATCATTATTCTATTCCATTATTTTAAATTTCTTGCACAGATGAGCACAGGTTTCATGGAAGAAATAAAACAGCACTTGGCAGATATGAAATTTATGAAACAGTTAATTTGCTTTATTTCTGTACAAATGTCAACTACCACTTGAATTGAACTACTCCTTCAATAAGTCATTAATGTGTAAGCATGCCACTTAAGGAGCTTTGAGTAACATGCATGATTTTTTTTCACTGATATAAATGGAATTGCTCCTTTAGAAAATCTTCAAGACAAACTCAAGTGTTATATTTAAACACTTTGAAACCATTATACAATTTTCTCTTCCTTAAAATAAATACACTAATTCCTTACACAAATAACATCTCCAAAAAAAGTTCAAATAACTATTTAACTAAATAACCAGAAGCTATCTTGAATACCTCAAACTATTTGCTGATTGTGATTTCAAAGCTCAACAACCACTCTTGTCATACTAAGTACCAATTCTGAGGTTCAAGAAGTCAATGTAGATACAAAAGCAAAGAAAAAAATGGTAATTTATTTAAGATGACATCAAGCATCTTTCCAAACCTGAATATGGGTATGTCAAATTACACCAAAAAACTAAAATGAGCCAGTCTGTCATTGATCAGCCTTTCACAACACAATATCCCCAATTTTCACTTTATATACAAATTATCTGGTTAAGTATAAATTTGCAAATATACAAATTAGCTGGCAAGTACAAACAACCTTGAAATTCAGCTTTGGAATGTACGTGCGATATTCTGATAGTGTAGCCATCTGCTGTCACGTAGTTTCACTGGTTCTCAGCTGTGTTCTTCACTTGAGCTGGTTTCAAAAATCAGGAGGCCAAATTAACTTGAAAAATTTTACATTGGGGAATGCTTAATTTTATTTAAAACAAATTATTGCGCATATTGCAAAGTAGGCTGGTTCCATTTACAACTGGGGTAGTTTGTCAACCGGAGTATCAAATTTAAATTCAGCAGGGAAGAGGTCAGCAGCTCGCGGATAGATGAGTCTGTAGGACTGCCTAATTGTGACATCAGCTACCCCAGCAATGTCTCCAATCTCTGGAGGAGGAAAAAAAAACAAGTATCAGTAAGGTTCAGAATTCACTAGAAGTTCAATAAACACAGCCAAAAGAACAGGGATGACGAGCCATGAAACCCATGCCCTGGACTTGTGAATATCAGCTGCCAAGAATTTCTACAAAACATTTCCAAATATCAGATACTTAGGAGACTAGTTCAAATGATTTCAAAAAAGGGAGAAAATAAAACAACTGCATCAGTAAATGCTATATTTAACTTGGGGCAGAAAATAAAATAATCAGACCCTTGTATTCTCATCATTATCTCACTACAGCAGACAATAGGCCACGATCAAAGTGGAATTCTCACCACTTCATTAAGCAAGCATTAATTTATTGAAGTGATCTAGTGTTTTAAGCAATTCAACATGGAGAAGGCTTCATCCTACTGAATGCATACAGAGTGAGTCACTGTTCAATAAGTGGAACTTTTATCTGTATTTAACTTTCCAGTTTCCCACTTTATGGTCAAGTCAAACAGTACAGCCAAATACACTATCAATGTCTCATTAGAACACTGACTAGTCTTCCATTAAGTGCTTGCTTTCCACTGCAAGGCAAATCAAGTTCCTCTGAGCCCACATCCAGTGATCACGTCCCTCAAAATGTGAAGTGGTTTCTCTATTTACAGCAATTCTAACATTAACTACTTTTATAAACATTATCAGTCAAGTCTGTAGAGCTAAATGATTCCTGTCTCCTCAGCGTCTGTGCAGTTACGAATTAATCTTATATTCAACACTTTGTTTTAACCTTTGAAACTAAATATCTACATCAACCTCCCAGACTCCTACATACCTGCATAGTTATCTAACTTCTATACCATAAATAAACACAGCAAGCATGAATGCATATAGAAGCATGCACCATTAATGTAGTGTATACCACTTACAAGATGCACTTCATCAACTCACCAAGGCTCCTTCAACAGCACCTTCAAAACCAACAACCCCTACCATCTCAGAGGACAACCCAGCAAATACAGAGGAACACCACACTCTGCAAGCTGACTTGCAACTATACTCCCATTCCTTCACTGTCACTGATCATAATTCCAGAACTCCCCTCAACAGCACTGCTGGTCATCCTGGGCAAGATGGTTGCTGTGGTTTGAGGCTATGGCTCACTTGCATCTTGTCAAGTGCAATTAGGGGTTGACAATAAATACTGGGGCAGCAAGTAATGGCCATATATTGTGAACCTATTACAAAGAATTCTCTCCGTTCCCAAGAACATTGTTTATCGACAAAGAGTCATGCCTGTCCAAGTACTTTTAAACAACCTGCTTAGACATGTTATGAAACACCTCTGCATCATAAGACCACTAATCATGCCTGTATATTTGTGCAGCTTGGTCAAGCAGACCAACATAACTGTTTAGGAAAGAAAGCTAGATTTATTTTCTGCAGCTCAATATTTGGCTGGACAATTTATATAAAATGTATAGTTGTATAAGTTTTTTTTATATAAAAAGTCCAAATCAAGATGATTCTTAGGAGCAGCACAAATACCTTTTTGTGTTCTTTTGTCAGCTGAAGCTTGCGATGCCATATAAATAGCTGCTGCAGCTACTGAAATAGGGCTTCTACCAGGCACCAAATCCAGTTCCACAGCTTTCCTCGCAATGTGCGTTGCAGCCATTTGCACTTGTTTAGGCAATCCCAAGTTTGAACAGAACCTGGACATAAAATCTCCTGTAGTAATTAGATCCACACTGGTCTCCAGAGCTTTCAGAATCAATTTGAAGCAACGGCCTATTTCCTTTTTTGGAATCCTGGACACTGCACATATTTCTAATAGAGGAGAAAAAAACATTAGGTTTGAAACATGTATGGACCAACTGAAAGCATAGACACTTAACTCCAGAGATTCAGGTTGGATAAGTGTGTTAAATGATTCTCTAGATGCAAGTTCAGGTTACTTCAATTAACCAGAACTGTCCTAACACCTGGATGATGCTGTCATCAGTTCATCCACCCTACTCAAACTGAGCTACTGGCAACAAACCAAGAGGATATTATGGCACAGATAGCTTCACTCATTTATAATAAGCCACACAATTTTTTTTAATACATTTTGACAAACAACATTAAATAACACAAGTGTTACTGCATGACAGCGTGTAATGTATCCCTCCAGAATACAATGTTTGTTAAATTGACAAGCATAATCATAAGTGCTCCAATTCAAAGTCACTGAAAGATCAAACCATAACAAAAACCTACTTGTTAGGTTGCCAGTTAACTCAGCCAACACTACACAATTTTCCATTGGACTGGGAAAGCTGAAGTTATCTGCCAGAGTCAGACTAACAACATTGAATTGCTCTTTGATTTTTTTTATTATTTGCACCTATGATTTTAAACAAGTTTTACACCCAACACGAATTCAGATTTCCATTCCATCTCCTCTCCCAACCACCATGATACATGCTTAGAGAGTAACCGATAATCAGTGCAGTTAACAAGCAATGTTAAAGATCTTAATAAAGTACCATTTCCAATCTTAAAGAGACAATATTCCAAGATATGGCCATATCTGACAAACAATTTTGTTATATCACTTAGTCAAAACATAAAAATCCTGAATAAAGAAATCTCAGCGTTGTTCTAATTTGGAATGAACTTTACCTCCCATTCTCGAGGTAAGCCTGTGTTATGGAATGGAAAATTCTCTTTTAACACTTACACTGACAAAGTAAATACAAATTAAAGACAATATGGAATTAAGTGTTGAGGAAAGCTCTCTTATGCACTATTCAAATACCATTTAGATAAATTCCACTGAACACCATTGCAAAACTGCCAGCAAGTGCTAAATGAACGAACATTTTGTTGTGTAGACACATACCTACTGAGGACTGGATTGAGATGGCTCAAAATGATTTCACTTAGGGCCCTTACAGAGAACAGACTCCTATCCCATCTTTCTGGATTTAAATCCAGGTCCTAGAGGTGAAAGAACAATGTTAACTCAGACCACCACCCACATCCCTTCAGTTTTGGCCAGGTGTAAGAAAAAAAATGGACAAGGTAGGTCAATAAAAAAATCCTACCAATTTGTCCTTGCTGCCCAGCCTTGCACTATGTACCTCAAGGAGAGGTCACAAACTGTACTCAATAGTATATCCTGCTGGTTCAAGAGTCTTTTGGTTTGCAGAGAAAACGGACTTGATGTGCCTTTCCTCATGACAAACCTTAAACTATAAGAGTGAAAGACTCAAATATTGCAAGTAATTTCTCACATCATTTTCAGCCTTGGCTCAGTGCCAACATTCTTACTAATGTGCTATACTGTTGGAACAGCCGTCTTTCAAATTGGCTGTTGAAATGAAATTCAATCTTCTATCTTAGACGAATGCAAAATATGCCTTAACACTATTCAAACATGAAGACCTATGATCATGAACAACAATTGCACTGCCACAACATGTTATCTCCTCAAATGCCTCGCAATTAGTGAGGATTACATTGTTTGCAGGTTGGCTGCTGTGTTTTTCTATATTACAACAGTGATTACATTGCACTTCACTCTGAAATACCAAGGAGGTGAAAGACACTGTCAAAATGCAGATTATTCTTTGTGGAAAAAAAACTTAGTTATTAACTGTTACAGGTTAGTATTTCAGCAGACGTTAAAATTTACCATTTTAAATAGTTTTTTGGACGTAGCACGACAGCCCAATGTTGCATTTAATGCTCATCCTCAGTTCATCTGAAAATTATATTACTAGGCTTTCCTGAACAATCTCAATTCTGCTAATGATAATATCCTGCAATGTCGCTGGGCAATGAACTCCAGGATTAATTAGCTAGCTATAACGGAGAAATTCTGACAAGTTGTCAGGATTGTGTACAACTTCAAAGGTGGTAAGATTTGGCCATGTTACTGCCTTTCTTAAATGCTCAAAGGGGAAGTGTTATCCAATAAACTTAGTTGCAGCATATTCTGGGGATAATATGAATTGCTGGCAAAGTATTGCTGCAAGCGATAAAATTATTGATTAAATCACCAAAACTGCTTCACCCCAAATACTTTAAAAGATTCTTTCATGAAATGTGGGTTCCATTTGTCAAGCATTTGTTCGACAAACCTGGTGACCCCTAAACTGAATGGGTTGCTCAGCCATTTGAAAGCACAGTTAAAAGGCAACCACATTGTGAATTTAGTATCACATCTAGGCCAGACCAGGTAAGACAACAGAATTCCTTCCTTAAAAGTATGTTAATGAACCATACAGATTTTGACAACTGATGATCAGTTTCTGATCACCATAACCAAAACTAGCTTTAAGTTCCAGATTTATCCAGTGAATTTAAATTTCATCAACTGCCATGAACCCATGCATAGGCTGGATTTCTTAATTATTTATTCACGCCACCATACCACATCTCACGCTGTTGAATAGCTGAATTGATAAACACATGAACCAGTGTGATCAGCTGCACCATTCCAGATTACATCAGATTCTTGGCTTGAACCCTGTAGATGGTTAAGAGATTTTGCTGGATAAGGAGCAATACTTTCACAACCAGAGTTGTGGTGGTTCAGCCAGTTGAGTTGCTAGTCAGAGAAGAGTGAATAGGTTCTCTCTAGTTAAAGATCATTACCGACACTTACAACTTTAAAATTTGTCACTTGTCACACCAAGTTAAATGTTATCCTTGTTCTGCTACAAGCAAGTGTGGGCTTCTTTACGAATGCAGTTGTGAATGAATCTGATATAGAAATCATGAACACCCCCACTCATGACCTTATGATAGAGGGAAAAACATGAACAAACAGGTGAATTTGGTAGTTTGAAAACCCTTCATTGATAGGTTTCAGCTTCGAGCAATCACAAATACCTTCTTTTTTGATAGTTATAGCTCCAGTCACTGGAGTTTCCCCATTCACTGCCATAATCAGACAATTGCTACCTTGATGTTGAGCACAGTTATACTCGCACCCTGCCTATCATTCAGCTCGTGTCCATGGCTAGGTCAAAGTTACTAATTAAAACTAGTAACACCAACTTCAGTTATCAACAGCAATAATTACTAATGACCTGAATAAAAAAACCTTGACAATAACTAAAATTAATTTTATAAGATTCAGTTGAAAACAGTGCTATAGGATTTGGTATTAATTGTAGGCCCTCTTACCTTTGAATGTTCGTGGTACACCTTCTTGTCTACAGGCAATGTACAAACAGGCAGAAGCAATGGCATCATTACTCCTTCCCTTTAGGCTTTTTTGTTCATACACTTGTTTAAATAAGTTATTCGTTCGATCCTAGTAAGTGAAATGAAAGACAATTTGATTAAATTCAGACCAATTACAAGTTTTATGCTTCCATTACCGATTTAATGAAGCAACACCATGATAAAACAAATATAACATGAACTTACAACAATATTTCTGGGGAGATTTATCCTGTCAGACATATTACTGATTTCCTTGAATGCATTCATCATTGCTCGATCAGAACTACTCATAGTCCGACGATTTTGATATTTTGCATTTCCAAATTCATCAAAACTTGCTGATCCAGTACCCTGTAAAGAAATATGAAGCAAATAATGTTGTTGACTGAAACAAACATGCTATCTACAGCAATTACAAACTGCAGCACTTTCTTTTAAAAAAACTAAATCCACTACATAAAGCATAAACCATAAACAAAATATGAAATATTGATCTAAGATCTACTAAAAATGAACTTTACATCAGTTTCCATAATTCACTTCTAAAACACCGTCACAAAAGGTCATTACTCAAATCAAAAGGTAAACTTGTTAGTTTTTACTTTCATGTATTAATATACATTCCATTACCTGCTCATTGCTCTTAACTACCAAATCTCCTTTCCTACATTTTAAAACCTGTTGATTCAGGAATATCCTGGATCACTGTTCAAACAAAGCAGAGTTTGGACTGTAACAATCCATGTATTAGTTGCTAAAATAAAAAATAGCAAGCAACACATTAATTTTCATTGGACCACAACCTCTATGGGTATTATTTAGAAACTGGAGGAGAAAGTGAGGTCTGCAGATGCTGGAGATCAAAGTTGAAACTTTATTGCTGGAACAGCACAGCAGGTCAGGCAGCATCCAGGGAACAGGAGGTTTCCTGAAGAAGGGCCTGTGCCCGAAACGTCGAATCTCCTGTTCCCTGGATGCTGCCTGACCTGCTGTGCTGTTCCAGCAATAAAGTTTCAACTTATTTAGAAACTGGTCAACCTACATCAGCCAATCCTTACTGTACATCTTTTCTGTACACAAAGATAAACATTTTTAAAAATTTAGGAAGTCATTCCCCCAACATTCCAAGTGATTTATAATATCAGCACAATTCCATCCAGTTTGTTTAGCTTTCATTTATTTTTCAACCACCCTATCAAGTTAGTTTTCATAGTCTCCTCCAACACCTCTTATCACAAACAAGTGTTGTCACACAAATTTTGCAAGATGTAAGTTGTGGCAGTCTTTAACACAAGTTTGGACAAATGAAGTAAATGGACAAATATGCAGATGCAGTACAATGTGGATAAATACTAGGTCACCCACTTAGGTAGCAAAAACAGCCAGTACAGGAGCAGGGGTGCCTTGCTACAGCTGTATAGGGCATTGGTAGAACACACTTGCAGTAATCTATACAGCTAGCAGAGGAAGAATGTTCTGGCTATTGAACGAGTGCAAAAAAGGTTTACGAGATAGATTCCTTGGATGGCAAGACTGATGTACAGAGCTGAGAGTGCGCAGGAAGCTGTACTGGTTAGGACTAAGTTTATTAGAACTTACAAAAATGAGGGGGGAATCACATACAAATCTTCATGAATTATAATAAGTTTAGACAGAATAGACACGGAGGATGTTCTTGATGGCCAGAAGCCCCAGTTTCAGGATAGAGGCAGGCCCTTTAAGACAGATAATGACAAGGCATTTCTTCACCTAGAGAGCAGTGGCTTGTGGAACTCTGTCACAAAACTATTGAGGCAAAAACTTTGAAGACTTTCAAGAAAGTTCTTAGGACTAAAAGGATCAAAAGATATGGGGATAAAATAGGAACAGGGAACCAAGTCGGATGATCAACCACGATCATATTGAATGGTGAAGCAGGGTCAAAGGGCTGAATGGCCTATTCCTACTCAGATATTTTGTGTTGCTAATGTAAAATAACAAAACTAAGAGGCGGCGGCCGTATGGATTACTGGAAAAATAAAATCACTGGACTTGAAACAGAGGTTTCAATAAAAGGAATTGGTGAGCAATCTGGTAGCAGCCACCATTTCAAACCAGTTAAGTTAAACCATTTTATGTCAGACAAAGACAACTAAAGCCTATCAAATTAAAGAATGGAACCTATACATTCAGAAAAGTGAAGCTTAGAAAAGATAAGTCCCAAGGAATCTTATATTTCTTTAAATAAAAAAAACTACTTGATTAGCTATCTTGTAACACTAGTTGTTCAATAGGAATTGTTTTCTTATGCAACTGTTTTTAGTTTTGTACACCTGGTCTTTTGCTTAAGCCACACTCCTACCTTTCCAATCATAGTCGACAAATCACCGCCATTTAGGAGTGGATTCTGGGCATCACCAACTCTAGATGGATCTTTTGTTGCTTTGTCATTGCTAAATGTCCGCCACTCTGAGCCGACATCTATAACTCTATCACCTGTAAAAAGAGATGGGCATGATGACTAATAGGGAAATATAACTTTAAAATTACATGAAATAAAACAAACTGTACATTCTAAGAGTCATACTGACAAACTATACAAATTATTTACTCCTTTCCTGAACATACATTGTAACAATTTTAACTGAAGCCCTTATTAAAATTATCTAGTGTTAGAGATGAACCTGTGGTTGAGATAGCCTACTTTGCTCTCTAAATACTACCTTTCTTAGAGCCAAAGTTAGAGCTGTTTTCAGATAAATTTAAACTGGAGCAGGAATAAGCCATATAGGCTTGAATGACAGTACACTGCCATTCAATAAGATTGTAGCTGATGTTCTACCTCTGTTCCACTTTCCTCAGAGTCCAACCAAAGCTGGATTAGAAGCAAAATAATAATTGAGTCGTCATGTAAGAGCAATTCTGCTCCCACTTTCAAGTCAAATTCTATCTTTACTTTCACTGAACTTCTGCACTTGACGGATACAGGGGTGAGGGTATCAGGAGGAGATTATTTAAGTATAAATTGCAGCATAAGAATTGATACTTAAAATATGAAAATGAGGAAAACAGGTTTTATTTCAAGCCAGAAAGTAATAATGAACAGCAAGCAATCATGGGCTTTAGCTTTTTATCATGTGCAGTCTGTGCATTTTATAAATTTACCTTCACTTTTGATAGGAAGAATCAATTCAGACAGTCGTCATATCATAAATTATTACAACTTGATAAATGAATGCATAAACAAAGGTACTTCAAGGGACTTGTAATTTAATCTACTACTTTGTTTGGGCTGACTCCCATTCTTCCTAAGGAGTACTCATCCAAAATGGAGACATTCACATTGTTTGTTGTATCTATTAACTTGTTAATAGCATCTCAATTGTTCAGCTTACTTTGGTAAAATAGCTGTACCAGGCCAGATCTGATGTAGGCCAAATTGCAGACCACTTACTAATATTACACACAGGTGGGAAACTGGATTAGATTGAACAATTCCAATGTAAGGCTGAGTACTGGCACAGACATGGGTAAAATAGTCTCATTCACTGCCAGGATATCAATACTTCTACAAAAATAGTACAGATTGTGTCAGAATCACACCAAGAAAGATCCAAATCATTTTTGATCTCTCCTGCCAGTGAGAAAAATGTTCCTTGTAATTTGCTATCCAGTCATGAGGTGGCAAGAAACTCAGACAAACAACTTGAACAGAAGAGATACAACTAAAGGGGAACACGACTACAAGTACACTTGGCCAATTACATTCACACAAATGTTACCAAACACACTATGCAGTGGAGAATTTGCAAATTAAGAATCATAGTAACCAGTTAATTACGCAAGAATTGAATTCCAATGTAATTTGGATTTATCCCACTGCAAACAAAATCTTAAAATCTCTAATGTGGCAGGGCCATCACAGGCAGGCCAGCATTTGTTCTCCATCACCATAGTCATTAATGCCTTCAACAGCTTTCCCTCTACCCGCCTGGTAATTTCAACATCAACTTGAGATAAAAAGCAAGCCAAGATTTTTGTAGTGCTAGTACAACACATTCATTTGGAACACTTCCAAAAAAATGATTTTAGATTCAGGATAAACAAAATCAAAAAAGCAACAAGGGAAAAGATTTTTAAAAATGTAGATAAAAACAAGAGTTTTGACTAAAACATGCTTGAAAAAAAAAATCAAACCATACACAGCAAAAAGCAACCACCGAAAATATAGCATAAGTTAAAGCTTTTCATTTAGCAATCAGACATAGGATGCAAGTGAAAGGCAGGAGGTTTGTGGGAATTTAAGAAAACCCTTTTCACCCAGAGGGAGGGAAGGTATCTGGGAAGGGTAGTTGTAGGCAGAAAACCTTGCAAATTTTAAACATTTATTGAACAAGCAACCAAACTATCACAACTTTCAAGGCTATGGGTATAGTGGGTAGTAATATATTTTTGGCAGTACATAGAACCAAAGGGCTCTGCCTAATGATTCAAGGACATCTAAGAGCACTGAACATAATTTAAAAAAAAACAGTCCAATAAGGAAGTGCTCTTATGCAATTTGTTTTCTTTTAGCTATCAGTATTTATTGCCCATCCCTCAATGCCCTTGAACTGAGCTGCTTGCCAGAGCTCTTTTAGGGGCAGTGAAAGTCAATTACATTTCTGTGGGTTGAAGTCACATGTAGGTAAGGTCAGAAGATTTATTTCACTATTTATGACAATAGTTATATGGTTGCCATTAGAATTTTCTTAAATTGAAATTTCACAAGCTAGCACTGCGAGATTTAAACTCTCATCACCAGGAGAGCAGACCAGGACTCTGGATTATTAGTTCACTGAAATTACTACTGTGCTACCATCTACCCATCAATGCAGTGCCAAAAAGCTAGCATTTAAACCTTTTAATCTGAAGCTGTAAAATTGATATGTTTGTCTATATTGATAAACTACAAAAGATATGAACAGCCTAAAATTATAAAATATGCCTAAATCAAATCTTCTGATTATTCTTTGCAACTAATATAATCGTTATCACCACCCATTAAACTTAAGGGCCACAGGGTGGCTCAGTAAGTAGCATTGCTGCACCTCAGCGCCAGGAACCAAGGTTCAATTCTAACCTCAGGTGTCCGTCGGTTCCGCCGGGTGCTCCGGTCCCCCCCCCCCCCCCAAATAGTCCAAAGATGTGCAGATTAGGTGGAGTGGCTGTGCTAAATTTCCCATAATGTCTGGGCATGTGTAGGCTAGGTGGATTAGCCATTATAATTCTGAGTTTGTGGAGTTTTGGGGGCATGTAATGCCATTTACAAGTTCGCTGATGACACCACTATAGTCGGTCGAATCTCAGATGGCGACGAAAGACTACAGACAGGAGGTTGGAAAACCTGGAAAAATGGTGCATGAGAACAACCTAGCTCTCAATGCCAGCAAAACCAAGAAACTCATTACTGACTTTCGGCAGTTTGTTACTCATGCCCCCCTACACATTAACAGCACAGAGGTGGAACGAGTGGAGAGTGTCAAGCTCCTGCAAGTGGTCATCCACAACAATCTTTCTTGGACTGTTCATGTGGACACACTGGTTGCAAAGGCCGAACAACGTCTCTTCTTCCTCAAGCAGCTAAGGAAATTTGGCATGACGGCAAATATCCTTGCCAACATTGCAGTGTGCCATCAAGAGCATTCTGTCTGGATGTATCACTACTTTGTATGCCAACTGTACCATTCAAGATCGGAGATGGTTACAGAGAGTAGTGAACTCGGTCCAGACAATCACAAAGGCTAACCTCCCATCTACAGAATCCATCTATCAGGCCCGCTGTCAAGGAACGGCCGCCAGCATTCTGAAAGATCCATCCCACCCTGGCAATGCTTTTCTACAACCTCTACCATCGGGAGAAGGTACAGAAGCGTGAACACACGCACCAGCCGGTTTCGAAACAATTTCTACCCTATTGTTAGAATACTGAATGGACTCATACTCTTAACATTCGACTGTACCTGTGTTTTTGTTTTTGCCGCTGTTTACCTATTATTTACTTATCTATGCTACTTAACTCTGATCTGCCTGTACTGCTCGCAAGACAAAGCTTTTCACTGTGCCTCAGTACATGTGACAATAAATTCAGTTCAATTCAATTCAATGTCACAGGGAGGGGGTCTGACTGTGATGCTCCTTGGAAGATTGGTGTAGATTTGATGGGCCAAATGGCCTCCATTTGCACTGTAGGGATTCTATGCAGGGTTCTGGATGTGGACAGTTTTGAAGATGAAAAAGGTGAGGTTCAAAGAAAGAACACCACCAAAATAGTCGACTCGTAGGTGTCAAAAGCCAAATAAGAGTTGAGGTTGAATGGCAATCAGCTTGTCTTAGGGTCAAAACGACAGGTTTCCATAGTCTAGTTCAGTCACAAACAATGGCTGGAGAGAGGTGGAGTCAGTGGCTTGGTAATACAGTTTGTGGTGAGAGCTGAAGCCAGTTGCTTCGGCCCTGCCAAATTTTTAGTTAAAAAATCTCTGCAGGGTAATCAAATGAAGAGATGACAATAAGGCAGAACTGATTGCTGTCAGTTTACATGTGGAATCTGATGTTGGGTGTTTGGACGAAGCTACTGAGAAATGAGAAATAAGGATAAATATATCAGGAAGGGTGTGGGTAACAGCACAGAAGAGAAGAAATGGCAATTAATTTATCTTGAAAGGAGGGGAATGATATTCATTCTACCAAGACTGTGCAAACAGTCAATATTGAAAGAAAACAGTAGCTCATGTGTGATATTAAATTTGCTAGACTTACACTGCACATGTTTAGATTTATACTTATGTAAAACAGCAAGCTATATGTGCAAAAAGTCTTATTGACCTTAAAACTTTTAAATCAATTTCTCAAATGAAGCATGAGCATTGTATGAAAATTGTGACAAAGAAACACCAGGTATGTCGAGGAAATAACATCCTTCTAAAATTTGGTAAACAAATACATCTTTGGACCACTAGCAGCAATAATTCCTAGATAATTCCAAGACTAAACAGTTCAGGGCAGAAACTTGGCTGCTGGTCAACAAATGATGTGTAGCTTAGACACCACACATCCTAGTCTGCATGTATAAATAGCAACATACCAGGGCGATTGACAATGAACAACTCAACAGTGCATGAAAAAGAAAGGAACTGTTTGTTACTTTAGAGAAGTTCTTATTTTCATCAAACAGCCTCAATTTCAAATAGCAATCAATGCATTGTGATACAAAACAGAAACGAACACATACATACAGATAAATTTTATGTAATACACAGATGAATGTAAGTAACAGAAATATTTCTGTATTTACCTACTACCAGCCCACATTCAGGGCAGATCATATCACCAGCACGGTAATCTTCCACCAATATGGCATCTGGATGGTTTGGACATTGTACTCTGGGCAATGGATCCCCACTAAAACAAAGAAAAAAATCCAAGACTTAATAAAGAACTTAAATAATTACCTACCTTTAGATTTTAGATTAGATTCCCTACAGTGTGGAAACAGGCCCTTCGGCCCAACAAGTCCACACCAACATCCATGACTGATGCACCTAACATACACATCCCCGAACACTATAGGCAATTTAGCATGACCAATTCACCTTACCTGCACATCATTGGGACTGTGGAAGGGATCAGGAGCACCAGGAGGAAACCCACGCACACATGGGGAGAATGTGCAAACTCCACACAGTCACCCAAAGCTGGAATCAAACCCGGGTCCCTAGCAGTAGGAGGCAGCAGTGATAACCAGTGAGTTCACTCAGGCCCAAGCTTGCTGCCCTCTTCTAGTATCACAAAGCTGTTGATTTTATCTCAAACATTTCCCAAGAACCCAATGGATCCCTGCACACTTCCAAATCTAAGCTCTTAAGTTGTCAATGATCCACGTTCCAATGAGTCATGCCTTTATTAGCCTAGCCCAAATCCCAATTCTAATGTTCCCTGCCTTAACCTCTCCTCTAAGAAGTTGCTTTAAATCTACCTCAGAGGAAAGTATTGGTCCCTTAATTACTGCGTTTGATAATGCTCCTGGAAATCACTGACAGGTTTAACTATGTTAAAGGCACTACAGAATACAAAGATCTGTATTGTAATAATATTTAATAATAAAACATGCTAATGAGCCATCATAAAAATAGGTTATGAATTTTCAGAAGAAAAGACAAAGTTTAAAGAGGTACATCTAAAATGGCAAGGGGACTGGACAAAACTGCTCCTTTAATGCCCAGCAGTTTCAAAAATGAAAGACACCCCTGAACAATTCACTTTGTTAATCCACAGTCGGTCACATTTGATTGGCTTGCAGGTGGTATGCTACAATTATATTCTCACGTTGTATATTTTTAAGTCAATGCCAATATGTCAAAATCCTGGCTTGTTGAAAACACAAGTATTACTTCAATTTTTAAAATAAGTAAACTAAATCTAATGATTAAATCTGATTTAGAAAACAAAAGCACACATTCTTACCTTCAGTCATGTAAATAGCATACCCAATGATTGTCAAAATATGCTTTGATCATACAAAGATACAACCACTTAAAATGAGTACTGTTTGTCAATAACATTTTCACCTCATGTGATGACACTTCCAATACAGTACACCATACCTCTTCAGAGCTAATTGAATCCTCTATCAATACTGTGATCACTATTCCTCATCAAGCCCCTTCTATGTCATCCGAATACCCCTATAACCAAGAATGTGTCCTCTTCTTCAATTCACTTTGAAGTAACAGTCAACTCAAATGTGCCTAAGATCATGCTTCAGAAACCATCCCATCTGAATGAAAAGCCCTAAGTTCTTTTGATTTTTATGACTCTGATCTTTACATGTCTGGAATTAATCTCATGGCCTTTTTGTGCTTTGCTTCCAGCAAGGAAAGGTGGATGCATGATTTGAGAAGTGGTCATACAAGAAAATCATGAGACTTGGTTTCAACCTTCTGCCTTGTATTCGACTGTTCTAACTTTGCAATTCAACAATTGATGAACATCTGGTTTAAGGCCTCTGTATTAATGTTGCTCACTTTGTCATTAACCATTCTAAACAATACATTGTGATCTACACTGACCTTTACCCATTCCTTTGTCTGCCCAACTATTTTTTTTCTCTCTCTCTCTCTCTGGACTCCATCTCCACTTATCATTTACTCCTCCCCTCTTTCAGATTGAAGATCTGGATCCCCCCCCCCAATCTGGGGGGGTGGGGGGGTCTCTGTTCCACGATCGGTCACTACATACTCACAATCGGTCTGGTTCTTTAAGACTTCACCCTTTATTTCTTCATGCGGCCGGGCACAGATCATCCAGAAACACAGAAGTTACACACTTGCGTGTTCCTCAGAGTAGCTGTGCACATGGCTTAAAACAAAGACATTTTTATACTTTTCTTAAAGTAAGGTATAGGCTAAGATTGCAAAGTACATTCAGACAATTACCAATCAATATACAATATGGCTTAATTTGACTGTTACTTGGTCCAACGATGTTTCCTGGGAACTAACTTTGTCTTGCAACATTCAGGCCTTCATTATCTCACTAACCAAGTCACTGCACCTGCATTTGAAGGTCAGTTCGCATGGCCAGTAATGTCTTATCTAGTCTGGTTATTTCTATGCTGTAAAGGAAGAATGATCTGTTAATCTCTATTGAAGCAGACTGAGGTTAGTCAATTATGCAGCTATAGCAGAATTAAAAGCCATTTATGCAGCTTTTAGCAGAATTGCTAATTTGAAGCCTAGAAGCCATTTTGTCATGTTATTTGCATTGAGAAGCCATTTTATTGCCACCTAAGTTAAGAGTATCTGTTAAGCAGTTGTTCTTGACAACAACTGGTTACCTCTGTCTGTATTCAGGTTTCAGATCCTCAGGAAATCTGAACCTGAAACTTTAACTGTGCTTTATCTCCACAAATGCTGCCAGATCTGCCAAGTTTTACCAGTAATTTCCATTTTTGTCACTGTTCACGGTGAACAGATTGAATATTTAAGGTGGCAATGGGATGCTATTCACAGTGTTGTGTCCTGGATGGTGTTGCAGCTACAGAAAAATGCATAATATTGCATCACACCACTCAATTGTGTCCTGAAGTAAATGGCAAGCCTTTGGGGAATCAGGATGATAGTTACTTGCCATACTCCTGAACTGCTCTCATATCCATAGTACATATGATACTGCTGAATGCTAATGGGATAGGATTAGATTCTTTGTTGGAGATGAGCAAACTTTTTTTTTAAAAAAACAGAATCCCTATAGGTCCTTCAGCCCAACAAATCAACATCGACCCTTCAAAGAGCATCACACCGAAACCCATTCCCCTACATTTACCCCTGACTACTGCACCTAACCTACACATCCATGAACTCTGTGGGACAATATATCATGGCCAATGCATCTAATCTGCACATTTTTGGACTGTGGGAGGAAATCGGGGCACACAGAGGAAACCCATGCAGACATGGGGAAAATGTGCAAACTCCATACAGACAGTTGCCAGAGGCTGGAATTGAACCCAGGTCCCTGGTGCTGTGAGGCAGCAGGGCTAACCACTGAGCCAATGTTATTTGCTGCACTAGTACAGACTCCATTCAGTATTAGAGGAGTCATGAATGGATGTGCAGTACCAGTGAAAGTCTCAATTTCAGAACTCAATGGAGGGAAAGGTCACTTACAAAACACCGAAATGTTGGACCTTGAACACCTCACTGAAGAACGTTTGCAACAATATTCTGGGGTGGAAATGATTGGCGCTGAGCAACCACAACCATCTTTCTTCATATCAGGCCCTATTCTATTTTGTTAACTGGAGGAACACCTCCCCCACAGAGTTTCACAGGTTTCAGTTTCCCAGGGCTCAACAGGGTCAACCACACAGAGCCCTAAATGGCCGATCCCTGATTCTGGAGACACTGGTCATCAGGAACATCTTTACTGTTTACTCTGTCTAATCCTGTTTAAACTTTAGTTCTCAAGGACATAGCTGCTAAAAACAAAAAATAGAAATTTCTGAAAAAGCTCGGGTCTGGCAGCATCTGTGAAGAGAAATCAGTTAATGTTTCAGGTCGAGTGACTCTTCCTTAGAGTATTGCTGCTAGACTGGATGCGTGGTAGATGGTAAGGTTGCCTTTGCAGAGTCAACTGGGCAGAGCATTCTAGATTGTCCCATAAGTGTAATCATTAATTTTAGCTACCGTACCTGCTGTCCTTTTATCCAAACCATTTAAATAAATAGCAATTTAAATAATTCACTTCTAATAACTATCGCAGAGTTTAAGAACACATTTACTCCATAGATTAAGCTTTTCCAGCTTGCAGCATAGATCCAAAATACACTTCCAACAACTGAAACCCTGTAAAAATTTGTACTTCCAGCATAATTTCCCCTTTCAGTTCTATTCTAAGTATCACATAGTTAAAACGAATAAGGAGGAACTGGGTAAATCGAAACACGCCACTTTCTCAATGCGTTGAATAGTTTCAGACTGAAAGATTTCATTGTTGTTTTGTTCAAATAATCTTTCATATTTGAAGATCAGGGGAATTCTACCTGGTGTCCTGACCAATCATTACCATCTTGGGCATTCTACTTGGAAACGTAGGTTCTGATCTGGCAAAAATTTATTACTCAACCAACATCGTTGTCATATTGCCATTTGTGAGGTTTCTCAGACAAACGTGCTGTCATATTTCCTACGTTACAAGAGATTCTACATTTAATAAGATACTAAGTTCCAAAACAACTTCATTTGAGAATGTGTACAGGGTATAAGCAAGCAGAGAAAGTTAAATTCTGAGTTGTGTGAAATAAGAGGTTCAGCTGAGCATGACTCAGGTCAGATAAGAATTTACACTTAACAATGGAGTGCTGCAGACAAGGATAATGGGTTTACAAGATGGAAAAACATTCATTATGTCGAGCCATTTAACAAGATGAGGTAGCATTCAGTATTCAATGTCAGTTAACAAGGGGAAAAGTATTTATTGTATTTATTGTATTTAACAAGGTTAAAAACATTCAATGAGATCAAAGGGCTTGATTGTAAGTGACACCCAATTACTATAGACATTGCCTTGTGTAGATACTCTTGCCTGTAAAATTATTACATTATGCATTAAGAAACTGCTTGTCGAGAGAAGACAGAGAACCGAAATAAAGATGGAGGAGGTAAACCATACTGTGTCTGAGTGTTTTGCTTCGACTGAGGGGGGGGGGGGGGGGGGGGGGGCAAAACGATAGAGAAAACTTATTTTTAAAATTAGCATTCTTTAAAATATTGCTAAGTCACCTGGTCCAGGTAGAATGCAGCTGACATTGCTGAAGGAAGTAACAGTAGAAATAGCAGAGACAGTCACAATCTTTCACACTGTATTAAATACAGTTGAGGGACTATGATTTTTAATATTAAACTCCAATATTCAAAAGGAGGGAGAAGATTAAACCAGGAAATAATAGGTCTGTGCTAATTGATAAAATAAACTTTTATTCTAAAAGGTAAGTGTTAATCAAACTAAGCCAACACAGATTTGTTATGGACACATGAATAAGGAACAAAAATGGGGCATTCAGTCCATTGGACCTGCTCTGCCATTCAGTAAGATCACAGCTGATCTGATTATAAACTCAACTGTATGTATCTACATATCACAGAAACTTTCATCCCCTTGTAATCAAAAATCTAAATACATTTGAGATAGAAGTAATGATTCTGCATCCACTCGAGGAAAGGAATTACAAAGACTCAAACCTCAGGGGAAGAAAAATTGTTTCCTCCTCTGTCCAGGCCCCTCATTCTAGATTCTCCTAAAAGTACCATCAGCAAATTCAGTTACCACATCTGCAGTCCCTTTATCCAAACTATTCAATCAACTGTAAAGAGTTAACACCTCAGCACCAATCTGTGATACATCACTCATAACATCCTGCCAGCTGGAAAAAGATCCACTGGTTCTTATTCCTCACTTGCTAGTCAGTCGATCTTCTATGTGTGTCAATGTTACAATCGACACCATAATCTGGGATTTTCAATTGTTCGATTATGAACAGTTACAAATGCAATCCCATATAGGAATGTATTAGTTATAATTTTAAAGACTGACTACAACCTCCTCCTCATGCTTATGAACTATTGCATATTGCCCTGCACCGTGTTCCACCTTACATACAAACGGACTCAAGAAAGGAACTGGTTTACAATCTGAATCTCTTCAATAGTCTTCCCAAATGCCTTTTGGAAATACGACTACAACAGTCCCCCCATACCCACTGGTGATACATTCAAAGATCAATCACAGATGTTCAAAACCACAGATAGTAGCAAATCCTGTCATTTAAATGGGACATTTACCTCCCCAGCAACCCCCCCCCCCACCACCCCCAAATCCCTGGTTCTGGAACGTTCCATGTAATGTTTTCAGGCCGCAGTAAACCATGGAAACAAATTCTGCAGATATGGGGGTCCTACTGTACAACATATCCAGTGGTCCCTCTTTATATACAGCACATGTTACTGCTTCAAAGGTAAAAAGGCAAATGGGTTTGCCAAACCCCTGCAAATTATTTGAGGACAGTAACAGACCTTCCTTTTGTTTTTTTTTAAATAAATGACCCAGACTGAGTTTAGGGAGCAGCTCAAAGTTTGAGAAGATTTGTAGCTCAGGTGCTCGTTGTTGTGGTTCTGTTCGCCGAGCTGGGAATTTGTGTTGCAGACGTTTCGTCCCCTGTCTAGGTGACATCCTCAGTGCTTGGGAGCCTCCTGTGAAGTACTTGTGTGATCTTTCCTCCGGCATTTGTAGTGGTTTGAATCTGCCGCTTCCGGTTGTCAGTTCCAGCTGTCTGCTGCAGTGGTCGGTATATTGGGTCCAGATCGATGTGCTTATTGACTGAATCTGTGGATGAGTGCCATGCCTCTAGGAATTCCCTGGCTATTCTGTTTGGCTTGTCCTATAATTGCTATCCTTAGTAGCCAGCTATCCTTAGTAGCCACACATGCAGATGTCAAGCAACATGAATTCGGCTGGGACAACACTACTATTATAGGACAAGCCAAACAGAGAACAGCCAGGGAATTCCTAGAGGCATGGCACTCATCCACAGATTCAATCAATAAGCACATCGACCTGGACCCAATATACCGGCCACTGCAGCAGACAGCTGGAACTGACAACCGGAAGCGGCAGATGCAAACCACTACAAATGCCGGAGGAAAGATCACAGAAGCACTTCACAGGAGGCTCCCAAGCACTGAGGATGTCACCTAGACAAGGGACGAAATGTCTGCAACACAAATTCCCAGCTCGACTAACAGAACGACAACATTAGGGAGCAGCATCATAAAATTTGCAGTGGACGTAAAGTGTGGCAAAGTAGTAGATGACGATGAACCTAATGGTAGTCTTTATCATGGAAAAAAAAGATGGTGAAATGGACAGAAGTATGGCCAAATGAGTTAAACATGAAGGTGAACTGTTGCACACTGACCAACGGAGGAAGGGTAAATGACAGGATTTTGAAAAATCAATGGCCAACGAGACACTTTGACACCAAAGTAAATAAATCCATAAAAGTGGTTGAAAAGGTATGGTTAGTTGAACTCATACAAGGGGAATAGACTAAAGACAAAAAAAAACTGGTTTATTAAAAAACCACTGGTCACAACTCAGTGGGTATTACAGCAAATCTTTGCTTATGGAGTCTGTACCGTCAAAACTATACTATCTACATTAATGCTACTTTCCCACACTTGGCTGATAGCTTTGAATGTTATGACACTTCAAGCGTTCATCCAAGTGTTTTTTTTTTAAAAAAGGGCTGTGTTCACCCAGTTCCACTAACCTCCCAGGCAATAAAAAACAAATTTACTTTACTGCAGAGGCAATCCCCCTCTGAAGTATGGTCCAGATATAGTGTCAAATCTAAATTTAGTTTGCACTATATATCAGTAATTAAAGCAAAAGCACTGTTCCAGCTACATCATATGGGACTGCAACAACTGGACATAAGAAAACATTAACTAAGCTCTGCAACTGAACACGTTACTACTTGCAGGCTTCATTTCTAGTGAATACAAATCATACCAGTACTGCACAGGATGGAATTATCCCAAGAGAAATAAACTAGCTCAGCACGTTGGAGATTCAACGCATGACATTTCTGGTTAGTAGGCGTAAAGTGAGCCATTATATATTTACATCTTGTCAACCCAAACCACGTTACAAACATACAAAAACAGAACAGGACAAAGTGGCTCATCAGGATTTACAAACATCACTAATACCAGCCACATCTCCACCCTACATAAATAAATTCAAGCTCCTTTCCAAATTCTGACATCCAATCACCATACTGTCTTCTTTACATAAGAATCTCATACAATAATTATTCTTTTAAATTGTCAAACCCCACCTAATACAAGATTCAATCTTAAGCGCTCACTGCCTCATTTTTCTGAGACTATCCCTTTTAACAGTACCTAATACTGAATATCTGTTTGAGGAATAGCCACAGGAAACTTCTGAACTACTTCCTTGACAGTCATCCATCTGACTAATCCTGCTGCGTAATTACTTCTCTAAATCTACTAGTTATCCAAGTGTGTCTCTTGTATTCCTTAAATAACACGAAGCCTAAAAAGCAACTTTCAATACCACCCTTTACATATAAAATAAACTACCTTCCCTTACCCAAAGAACTAATAAGAACTAAACAACTTAGGTGAACAATCTAATGAAAAATAATTAATAAAAGCAGATAGCTTTCAATCTAAAATTTTTTAAAAATCTCATTCTAGACTCATCTACACGTAGGCCTCTCCGAAAGCTCTATAAACAGCTATTTCAAAAATCCTCCTCAGTGATTTTTTAAAATCTCTCTGACATGGAATATTGCATGCAATTGTGGTCTCCTTCCTATTGGAAAGAGGTTGTGAAACTTGAAAGGGTTCAGAAAAGATTCACAAGGATGTTACCAGGTTTGGAGGATTTGAGCTAGAGGGAGAGTTTGAATAGGCTTGGGCTGTCATCCCTGGAGTGTCAGGGGCCAAGGGGTGACCTTATAAAAAGGTTTTTAAAATCTGAGGGGCATTGGTAAGATAAATAGACAAAGTCTCTTCCCTAAGATGGGGGAGTCCAGAACTAGAGGGGATAGATTAGGATGAGGAGAAGGTTATAAAAGAGACCTTAAGGGGCAACTTTTTCACGCAAAGGGTGGTACGTGTGTGGAATGAGCTGCCAGAGGAAGTGGTGGAGGCTAGTACAATTGCAACATTTAAAAGGCATCTAACTGGGAATATGAATAGGAAGAGGTTGGAAGGATATGGGCCAGGGGGTGGCAGGTGGGACTAGATTGGTTGGGATATCTGATTGGCATGGACAAGTTGGACCGAAGGGTCTGTTTCTGTGCTGTACATCCCTATGACTCTATGTACACGTTTAAGCATATAACATTACGAAAAAAGCTTGAGCCATCCGTGCATGGGCTTCTCCAAAGGCTCGGTAAACAACTCCATTTGAAAAGTGTTTTTGTTTCACATTTTTGACTATAAAAAAACCAAAATGGACCAAAATAAAAAATCTTTACTACATTTCAGTAGTATGCCGTAAGAAATCTTGAAGCAAGCTTGCAAAGTCAGGAGCAGCTGCAAGACCCAAGTTACTCTCAGTTAACCTTTTATCCCCCACACAGGCAGGAGATTCTGCAGCAGAGAGTATGAATTTAGGATTGTATGTTGCTTTCCTAGTGCCAGGATTAAAGACATCACAATATGATTGAAGCATATTGTTAAAGGGGAAAATGAGAAGTTGGAAGTTTTTGTACACATTGGTAGACAGTTAAGAAAAAGATTAAGGCTTTACACAGCAAATAAGACGTTAGGTAGAAGATTACAAAACAGAACCTCAAAAGTAATAACCTCTGGTTCAGTCCCATTACTAATTCATATGAAGGAAGAAATAAAAAGATGAGGAGATAAATCAATAGCTGAAGAGTTGGCGTGATGTTCAAGGATTCAGACTCCTGGAACATTGGGATATCCTCTGGGGCAGAAAAGACCTGTTCAAAAAGAAGGGATTTCACCTCAACTAGAAGGGGATAAATATCCTCACGGGGAGATTTGCTAGCTCTATTAAGGGAAACTGTAAACTATTACAGTTGTGGGGGTGGAGGTGGAGGAATCCTAATTAGCAGAGTAAATAGAAAGACAGATGAGGATGGTTCTGAATCTGAAAATGAACAGTTAGAAAAGATCTACAAGAGCAAGTCAGAGAATGAAATAACTCTGAAGAATTAAACTGCATTAATTTCAATGCATGCAGTCTTACAAGCAAGACTGATGTACGAGGGCAAATTTGGGAACGTGGGATTGAGTTGCCATAGCTATTACAGAAATTTGGCTGACGGATGGACAGGTCTGGCAATTCAATGCTCCAGGGACGACAGAAAGGGAGGCACAAGAGGAGTGGCATTTTTGATTGAGGAAATTACTACTGCAACTAGAGAAGATATTTCTGAAAAATCATCTTGTGAAAATATGGGTTGAAGTTAGAAATAGGAAAGGAATGATCGCCTTAATGGGTCTGAACTCTAGGCCCTCAATCAGAGGGAAATTGAGGAACAAGTATGTTGAGAGATCTCAGATATATGTAAGATTAAGAAGGTTTAATAGTAGGCAATATTAATCAAAATATTGACTGGAACTACCATAGTATTAAAGGTTTGGATGGTGAAGAATTTAAATGTGTTCAGAATTTTTAAAATCAGCATGTAAAATGGAGAGAAGGAAAAAAACGTGATCAGTGGCCGAAGTGATCAGTGGCCGAAGTGATCATACCATAGTATTAAAGGTTTGGATGGTGAAGAATTTAAATGTGTTCAGAATTTTTAAAATCAGCATGTAAAATGGAGAGAAGGAAAAAAACTTGACCGGCCGAAGCGATCAGTGGCCGAAGCGATCAGTGGCCGAAGCGATCAGTGGCCGAAGCGATCAGTGGCCGAAGCGATCGTAGGGGAACGTTTTGGGTCTAGTGATCATAATTCTATTTATTTTAAAATAGTTATGGTAAAGGATAGGCCTTCCATAAAAGTTAAAGTTTTTAATTGGAGTAAGTCAAATTTTAATGCTCAGAGACAAGATATTTCAAAAGTTGGTTGGAGTACATTGTTCACAAGTAAAAGGGACAACTGGCAACTGACGCTTTCAAAAGTGTGATAACGGGACTTCAGTGCTATGTTCCTGTTAGAGTAAATGCAAGGCTGGTAGGATTATGGAACCATAAATGAATAAAGATCTAGTCAAGAATCAAAAAGAAACATTTTGGATATAGACAACTGGGTTCAAATGAACCTCTCGAACAGGAAGAGAGAATCTTAAGGAGGAGATCAGAAAGGCTAAGGAGGGATAGGAGATGGCCTTAGTAGTTCAGGTCAAGGACAATCCAAAGAGATTCCAAGAGTACATTAAGAGCAAAAGAGCAGCGAGAGAGAGAATAGGACCCCTTAAAGAGCAAAGAGGTCATCTTTGTGTTGAACCTCAAAAGATGGGAAAGGCAATATATTTTGCATCAGTTTTTACTGTGGAGAAAGGAATGGAGGCTAGAGAACTCAGGGAAATTAATCCTGATGCTTTGAAAACAATTTATATTACAGAAGAGCCCCCAAATGCAAAGGTCGTAGAAAATATGCAGGTAGATAAGTCTCAAACGCTCAAGCAGGAGACCCCCTTGTAGATACAAGTCCAGTGCTGGTCAGAGGAGGCAGAAGATAACTCTGGTACTGTCTGGAATTGGCTGATTGGGCCACATTCAAACAGTCCGCAGGTGCCTTGCACAAGTACGCCACCACCGTCACAGCCTTTATAAGTGTGTGGAGGACTGCATACAAAGAAAGTCAATCTGGGTGTTCCCCAACAGGAATTCCTGGGTGGATCAGGACATACAGAACCTGCTAAAAACCAGGCATGAGGCCTTCAGAACAGGAGACCCACTCAAATATAAGGAATCCAAGTCTGACCTTCACTCCTCCCTAGAACATCTTAACACCAAGAACAGCTACGTAGAATCCTACTCATTGACTACAATTCAGCCTTCAACATTATCCTCGAGACTGATTACTAACAAGCAAAACTAATGTCATTTACAAAATACCGTGCAAGGACTGTAAAAACACTACATTGGACAAACAGGCAGAAAACTAGCCACCAGGATACATGAACACCAACTAGCCACAAAAACAGATGACCCCCTCTCACTAGTATCGTCACATATGGATGAGGAAGGACACCACTTTGGGACAACACAGCCATCCTAGGACAAGTCAAACAAAGACATGCACGAGAATGCCTTGAAGCGTGGAATTCCAACCAGAACTCCATCAACAAACATCTCATTAGACCCCATCTACTACCCCCTGTGAAAAAAGGGGCAGCAAGTGACTTCACCCCAGGTAATGACATCACCAACCCAAAGAAACCCAAACATAAATAGAAAGCAGGAATGTTCAGCATTGCTTCACCTGAGGCTCACTGAAGATGTTACCTATTCACTGGAAATGAACGTTCCAGCCTCAGCAAGCAAACCTATATCCAAAACCTCAACCTGCGCTATAAATCTTCTCAAAACTCACTGATTACTAAACTCAGTGATGGCTGCAGATTTGCACACTGAGCTTTAAGGTTAGTTTTCAGACATTTCATCACCATACTGGGTAACATCTTCAGTGAGTCTCCAAATGAAGCACTGGTGGCATAGCCTGCTTTCTATTTATATGTTGGAGCTCACTATGGTTGGTGATATCACTTCCTGTGGCGACATCATTTCCTTGGGTGATGTCATTTCCTATTCTTTTTCTCATGGAGTGATAAATGAGATCCAAGTCAATGTGTCTGTTGATAGAGTTCCAGCTGGAATGCCATACTTCTGGAAATTTTCGTGCATGTCTGTTTGGCTTGTCCTGGGATGGATGTATTATCCCAGTTGAAGTGGTGTCGTTCCTCATTCGTATGCAAAGATACTAGTGAGGGTGGGTCATGTTGTTTGGTGACTAGTTGATGTTCACGTATCCTGGTGGCTAGTTTTCTGCCTGTTTGTCCATAGGAAATGATGTCACCACAGGAAATTACATCAATAACCCTAGGAAACTCGAAAACAAATAGAAAGCGGGCTACACCACCAGTGCTTCATTCGGAGGCTCACTGAAGATGTTACCTAATATGGTAACGAAATGTCTGAAAACGAACCTTTCAGCTCAGTGAGCAAACCTACATCCAGAACCTCAACCTGAGCTACAAATCTTCTCAAAGCTCGTACACTTGTGATCTCTGACTAAGCCCCACTCTGCAACTGGATCCTCAGTTTCCTGATCCACAGGCCACAGTAAAGACTGGGGACAATATTTCATCTTCACTAACAACACTGGAACCCCGCAGGGGGCATACTCAGACTGCTACTGTACTCACTGTATACCCATGACTGCGTTATCAAATACCAGACTAATGCCATTTACAAGTTCACTGATGACACCACCATAGTCTCACAACCTAGGTCTCAATGCCAGCAAAACCAAGGAACTCATTATTGACTTTCAGCAGGATGTTACTCAGGTCCCCCTACAAATTAACAGCACAGAGGTGGAACAAGTGGACAGTGTCAAGCTCCTGGAAGTGGTCATCCACAACAAGCTTTCTAGGACTCTTCATGTGGACACACTGGTTACAAAGGCCCAACGTCTCTTCTTCCTCAGGCAGCTGAAGAAATTTGGAATGACTGCAAATACCCTTGCCAACTTTTATAGGTGTGCCATCGAGAGCACTCTGTCTGGATGTAATACTACTTGGTGTGGCAACTGTTCAGTTCAAGATCAGAGATGGTTATAGAGAGTGGTGAAGTCGGCCTGGACAATCACAAGGGCCAACCTCCCATCTATAGAATCCATCTATCAGGGTCGCTGTCAAGGAAAGGCCGCCAGCACGCTCAAACATCCATCCCACTGTGGCAATGTTTTCCTACCTCAGGGAGGTTGTACAATAAGGGAGAAGGTACAGAAGCGTGAACGCACGCACCAGCCGGTTTCAAAACAGTTTCTACCTTACTGTTGTTAGAATACTGAATGGACTCATACACTTAACATTCGACTGTACCTGTGCTTTTGTTTTTGCTGTCATTTACTTATTATTTACTTATCTATGCTACTTAACTCTGATCTGCCTGTACTGCTCGCAAGACAAAGCTTTTCACTGTGCCTCTGTACACGTGACAATAAATTCAATTCAAATCACGAAGACCTAATCTAGTGTATCAAAGGATGTTGTGGGAAGTTAGTGAGGAAATTGCAGACCACCTTGCAGAAATATTTGGACCAATTTTTAACCACAGGCGAGATGCCAGATGGCTGATGTTCTGTCTTTATTTAAGAAGGGACGTAAGGAAAGCCTCAGAACTACAGATCTGAGAGTCTATCTTCGGTGCTGGGTAAATTGAAGTTAATTCTAAAACATAGGACTTATACATATTCGAAGAGGCAAGGAATGGTCAGGGATACTCAATATGGTTTTGTGCAATGGAAATTATGTCTCACAAACTTGGCTACTTCCTCAAAAAACTCAATCAAGAAGATTGGTAAGGGCAGAGCAGTCGACATTGTTTATTTGGATTTTTGTAAAGCCTGTGACAAGGTTCCGCATGGTAGACTAATTAGTAAAGTTAAATCACATGGGATTCAGGGTGCACTTTCTAATTGGAAACAAAACTGGTTTAATGGCAAGAGACAGTGGCAGAAGGTTGTTTTTCTGACTGGTGTTCCACAGGGATCAGTGCTGGATCCACTTCTGTTTGCCATTTTCACAAATGATTTAGATGAGAATGTAGAAGGCATGGTTAGCTAGTTTGTGGATGACACCAAAACTGATGGTCCAGTGGACAGTGAAGGAGGTTATCTCAGCTCAAAAGAGATCTCGATCAATTGGTTCAAATGGGCTGAGGAGTAGCGGATGGAGTTTAATTTGGATAAATGTGAGGTATCGCAATTTGATAAAACAAACAAGGGCAGGACTTATACAATTAGAAAGCAGGCCATGGGCAGTGTTGTAGAACAGAGACTAGGTTTCAGGTATATAATTCTATAAAGATTGCATCACATGTTGACAAGGTAGTTAAGAATGCATTTAGCATGCTTGCCTTCATTGCTCAGACCTTTAAGCTGTCATATTGAGATCATACAGAATGTTGGTGAAGCCTCTAGTTCTGGTCACCATGTCATAGGAAGGAAATTAATCTGGAGGGGTTCAGAAAAAAGTTACCAGGATGTTGCTTAGAATGGAACATTTGAGTTATAAAGAGGGGCTGGGACTATGTTCAATGGAGCACAGGAGGCTGGGGGGCTGACCTTGTAGACATTGATAAGGTCATGAGGTATAGATAAAGGTGAACAGCAAGTATGGATGCCATATACCAAATATGAACAGCTATACGCACCTCTCAAGAGCTCAGCTTTTAACTATGTCTGTTGAGATCACAAAACATAGTGCAAGACATTAACCTGATTCAAAAACTTGCTACCATCAATTTAAATGATACAAACGTTTTACTGCTCTTTATTGCCTCACTGAAAAATGGAAATATATGAATCCATATGGGAATAGAGCAGACAGATCTTGTAAAAGCTACTGGAATACTTGCAGCCCATTTACGATGTGAAGGACATGGTGCAAAATCACAAACCACTTCAACATATTACGTTTACGTGAAAAGTTGCATTAATAAAAGTGACAATAGATATATTGTAATGTCAGATTGCAAATCCTCACTGCATAGCTTTCAGATCAACCCTGTCCGCTACTTGTTGTTATTGCACCTAGTGCCAAATCACCTGAGATTTATTTTTAATAGCTATTCGTTAAATTGTGAGCATCACTAGCAATGTCAGCATTTACAGATCATCTACTAGACTTCATAAGGTGTAGCGAGCCAACACATTGCAGTCCCTACAATTGTGGGACACCCACAATCCTGTTAGGCATGAATTGCCAGGATTTTGATATAGCAAACAAAAAGAGACAGGTTAAATTTGGGGGTTGGAGAGAAGGGGGGCCTCAAAGGGGAGTTTGGAGATGGAAAGTGAGTCAGAGGCGGAAAGAGAATGAAGGGGATCCCAAAGGAGACAAGAGGGAGGAGTGGG
>NC_057720.1:14733750-14751230 GCF_004010195.1 Chiloscyllium plagiosum
GGGGGAATGAGGGGAATAGGTGAGGGGGGGTAAGAAAGTGGGAGGGAAAAGTGCGGTCGTGGGGGAGGGGTAGGAAAGAGGCCAGGAGGGGTAAGTGAAAGGGAGTATGCATCGGGTCACAGCCGAACAGGCTCCGCCACCGCCGTGTCCAGCTCCCTGCGCACGCGCGCCGGGAGGGGAAGTTGGCCCTGAAAGACCGAGCCCGCGCGACTCCCTCCCTCAAACAGCCGCGCGCCCAACGGTCACAGGAAGCCGCGCCTCACCCTCACCCTCCCCTCCCCCACAACAATAACAACACCATCCCGCCGCAAGTGAAAGCTCTCCTGGACACTTCATTATCCGTGTCTCCCCTCGACGACGATCGCCACCTCTTCATTCAGTATACGTGATTTATACCGATGTCAACTTGACCTCACGTTCCCCGGTGAGATAACAACCAGGCAACGCTATCAATCTTTATGATAAATAAGAGCCGAGCCGAGCCACCGCTTACCGACTACCAGACGCCATCTTGTCCGGGGGGGGGGGGGGGGGGTCAGAGTCTGCCGTGAGTGCGGCCTCCTTTTATAAACACGCAGCGTCACATGACGCGTCAGTCACCGAGACGGCGCGCCGGATGTACCAAAAGTCCCGGGTGGTGGTTGGCGAAACGAGAGGCAGGAGAGTGGTTGTCGATACCGCCTACATACCCATCCCACAATCTTCATTACAGTATAAGGGCGATTTGGACTCAGACGTGAGTTCGCTTGTTCAAGTTTAGTTTCGGTCTCGTTGCATCAGTCCCATCCTTAAAACTCAACGGTATCCTCGATATCATTTTAAGGTAAAAAAAGGGCACTTTTAGATAGCTGTCAATCACAAATCGACATCTCGTGATGCCATACATGATAGTGTGGCACTTTTCAAAGTAAGCCAGCCATGTATAAGACGTGGAAGCATAAATTAGGCCATTCAGCCCATCGAGTCTGCTGATACTCTCAACTCCATTCTGCCTGTAACCTTTGATCCCTCTCAACTCCATTCTGCCTGTAACCTTTGATCCCCTTGATCCTCAAGAACCTATCCATCTCAGTCTTAAATATACTCAATAGCCTTCTGTGGCAATGAATTCCATAGATTCACCACTCCCCTAGCTGAAGAATGTTCTCCTCACCTCAGTTCTAAAAGGTCTTCCTAAGGTCATGCCCTTGGGTGCTAGTCTCTCCCACCAATGAAAACATCTTCCCAACATCTACTGTGCCAAGGCCATTCAGTATTCTGTATGTTTCAAACAGTTCCCCCCACATCCTTCTAAACTCCAACTAACTGATCTAACCAACAACTACAGCTTGGGCTCAGTTCCTGTACCAGCTGAGGTTGCCATAAAGATGTCTCTTTCTTAACCTCTCCCCTTGCCCTGGGTCATGGTGACCCTCAGGTTAAACCACCATCAGTCATCTCTTTCTAATGAGAGAGCAGACTTATGGTTCAATTGATGACTTTAATGGGTGGCACAGTGGTTAGCACTGCTGCCTCACAGTGCCAGGAAACCAGGTTCAATTCCAGACTCAGGTGACTGTCTGTGTGGAGTGTGCACATTCTCCACTTGTCTGCATGGGGTTTGTCCGGGTACTCTGGTTTCCTCCTACAGTCCAAAGATGTGCAGGTTAGGTGAATTGGCCATGCTAAATTTCTCATAGTATTCAGGGATGTATAGGTTAGGTGGATTAGTCAGGGGTAAATATTGGGGAAAGGATTTAGGTAGGATACTCTTTGGAAGGTCAATGTGAACTTGTTGGGCCGAAGGGCCTCTTCCCGCATTTAGGATTCTATGAGATTTTCAAAGTGTAGTCATTTGTTGTCATGTGGAAGTCAATTTGTCCACAGATTTTCTCTTTGCAGTGTTAACTGAGGACTTGTTTGCTCTTCTTAATTGTATTATAGGTACTTTTGTATCCACCCAAGAAGTCAGGCAAAACCTTAGTTTAATGTCACATTTGAAAAACAGCACCTCTGACAGAGCATGCTAGAATATTTGTTTGGATTTTTAAGTTCAAGTCCATGAGCAGGTCTTTTATCTGTTACGAAATGGGGTAAACCCCTCTGCTAATTTAAATCAGAAACACAGAAATGATTCATCCCATGCTGTAATCTTTAAACATCGAGAGGCAAAGAACTATCCCAGAGGTCACTATTTAAAGTAAAAATTAACAACTTTATTCTTTAAGTCCAACAGAGAATATTAAAACCAACAACTATTTACAGCTCCTTTCTCTTAAACCTATCTTTTACCTCCCATTCTACAATACTAGTCCGATTAAAAAAAACCTGATTAAGATTTACGAGAAAAACATCACGTTTCAAAACCAGTTAGCTTTGCCGAATCTCCTTTGTATATTCTCCCTAGGTCGGTTTCGATGTTCTGCTGTGCAAACTCCTTCCAGACTGGGTGGCATGGTGGTACAGTGGTTAGACCTGGGTTCAATTCCTGCCTCAGGCAACTATCTGTGTGGAGTTTGCACGTTCTCCCCGTGTCTGCGTGGGTTTCCTCCAGGTGCTCTGGATTCCTCCCACAGTCCAAATATGTGCAGTTTAGGTGAATTGGCCTTGCTAAATTGCCCGTAGTATTTGGTGTAGGGGAATGGGTTTGGGTGAGTTGCTCTTCGGAGGGTCGGTGTGGACTTGTTGGGCCTGTTTCCACTGTAAGTAATCTAATCTAATCAGACTGGTACCTCACAGAGAGCTCTTGAGCTAGCAGCCTACGTGTGTTGGTCTTTTGGCAGTTCTCCCTCTAACTATTCAAAAATGTCCAGTTTTATACCCCAAAACATCGTATCGTTTCATTGGTCCTAATAGTATAAAAATAGTAAATTCAAATTTGACTGGACGTTGGTATCTTGGGGCATAATTTAAACAGATTGGCCGAATTTGAATTTGTTTCTTGTCTCATGGCAATCCAACTGCTGCTAGCTGTTTCGACCAAGTATTACATTGTTACCTTGTTCAGAACACTTTGTGCTGTGTCCAGCAGGCCTTGCAAGCTTTTCAGCTCTCTTAAAGGTACAGGACCTTTACACCTTCATAACACCTCCCCCCTTAAGAAAAAAAATGAACCATCATAATGAAAAGATGACTTTTCTTTTCTCTACTCCCTAACTACAATACAATGACATACATATGACTGTAATCTGAGTTCATATTAATCTCTTTCCATGTAAATATAACATTGAATAGATATCAATCTTATCTATACTTTATCAGTGAAATCCACGATAATGTATCTGCAATTACATTCTTACGACCCGCAACATGTACGATAAGTAAATTAAAAGTCTGTAACAGAAGTCTCCAATGAAATAGTCTCATGTTCTTGTCTTTAAAGCGTTCCAAGAATGTAAGAGGATTGTAACCTGTGTACACAGCCATCTCAAACACATTGTTCATAACATACACATTAAAATGTTGTAAGGCTGGTACTAAACTTAATAGTTCATTTTCGGTTATGGAGTATTTCCTCTGGTGGATGTTGAGTTTCTTCGAAAAGTATCCAACTGGCAGTTCAATCCCATCATCATCTTCCCATACATCAGCTCCAACTCCTATGTCACTAGTTGAAACTTTATTGCTGGAACAGCACAGCAGGTCAGGCAGCATCCAGGGAACAGGAGATTCGACGTTTCGGGCACAGGCCCTTCTGATTCCTGAAGAAGGGCCTGTGCCCGAAATGTCGAATCTCCTGTTCCCTGGATGCTGCCTGACCTGCTGTGCTGTTCCAGCAATAAAGTTTCAACTTTGATCTCCAGCATCTGCAGACCTCACTTTCTCCTATGTCACTAGTATCAATGGCAACTTAAAAGGTTTTGAAATGTTTGATGTAGTTAAAACTGGTTTGGTGGTTAATATTGTTTTCAAATGGTCGAATGCCTCTTGGCATTGTTCTGTCCACCAAAACTTTGTGTTTTTCTTCAGCAAATCTGTTACCAGTGCCACTACACTGCTGAAGTTTGGAACAAACTTCCAATAGAATCTGCTTAGTCCCAAAACTCAAAGCACCTATTTCTTCAAAGTTGGTCGTAGAAATTCCTTGATGGCCTTTGTCTTTGCGTTCTGTGGGGTCAACCTTTCATGACCGATGTTTTGTCCCAAGAGTGTCACCTATGCTTTTGCAAATTCAGTTTTGTTTATGTTTATTACCAGTTTTGTTTCTCATAGTCGTTCAAAGAGCTCTGCCAACTGTACCATGTGATCTTTCCAGGACTTAGTAAAGATAACTACATCATCCAAATAGACTGCACAGTTGGTTAACCCCGCCATAACTCTGTTCATTCATGAGTCTTTGGAACGTGGCAGGTGCGTTCTTCATTCCAAAGGGCATCACTTTAAATTGATATAGCCCATTTGGGGTTACAAACCCAGAAATTTCTTTTGCCACCTCTGATAAAGGTACTGGCCAATAACTACGCAGTAATTCCAACTTGGTGATATAACTGGCTTGTCTGACTTTCTTGATCCAGCCCTCCAATCTCAGAACTGGATATGAGTCCAACTTTGTAATGGCATTGACCTTCCATGCAGAATCGTTGAGTGCTGTCTGGTTTGGAAATTATGATGATCAGCGAACTCCACTCGCTCTGGCTTAGTTCGATGATATCCTCTTCAATGGCCTGCACCTCCATGTGGACCTGTCTGGCTTTGAAATGATTAAGCCGACAGGGTGTTGTTTTATCACAGCAGTATTCCCTACATCTACTTCAGGTACAATAGCATTAGTCCTCTCCATCTCATTCTTACGTATGTCGTTATACAGCAGTAGCAAACCTTTCAACTGCGTTCTATGCTCCTGAGTCAATAGTTTACTAACCTATCCCACTCCTCAAGGACTTCTTTGTTTTTTTAAATCTATTTTGAGGCACATCAAAATCCACACCAACTGGATTTGATTCCTCACTTTACAGGCCAGTAATTAACACATGTTTCTCTAGTTCTTTCTCTCTCTAATGCGGTTTCAGCATGTTCACATGACATACCCAATATCGTTTTTCCTATCTGGCATCTTTACTAGATAGTTCACCTGATTCAACATTTTCTCAATTTGATAGGGACCACTAAACCTGGCTTTGAAGGGATCTCCTATCACTGGTAACAGTACTAAGACGCCATCACCTCGGGAAAATGTCCAAGTGTCAGAGCTTTTATCTGCCACCTGCTTTATTCTACACTGTGTCCTCTTTAGGTGCTGTTTAGCAAACTCACCTACTCAATTTACTCTGCCCCTCACTTCGGATTCATAATCTAAGTATGAAATCTTCGACTTTGGGCCTGTCAAGTTTTCTTTAATTAATTTCAAAGGGCTACTCACTTCATGCCTGAATATTAACTCGAAGGTGGTGAACTGAGTAGATTTGTTTGGGGCGTCTCTAATGGCAAACAATACAAATGGCATACTCTTATCCCAATCATTCAGGTAATCCTGACAGTATGGTCTTAACATGGTCTTCAAGGTCTGATGCCACCTTTCTAAAGTTCCCTGGGATTCAGGATGACATGCACTGGATTTAAAGTGCTGTATACCTAAGCTATCCATAACTTCCTTAAACAGCCTAGCAGTAAATTTTGACATTTGGTGCGACTGAATCTCTCTAGGTAGCCCATACCATGTGAAAAAAGCTATTAACTCCTCTACCACCCTTTTTGCCTTGATACTCCGTAATGGAATTGCCTCCGGAAATCTGGTAGACATCCATTATGGTTACAAGTGCTGGTTCCCACTTTTAGTTCTCGGAAGGGACCTACACAATCGATTGTAACCCACATGAAAGGTGCTTCAAATGCAGGAATTGGCAACAAAGGTGCTGGCTTCATTACCGCCTGTGGCTTACCTACCATTTGGCATGTATGACACGTGCGGCAAAAGTTAACCACACCCTTATGCATTCCAGGCCAATAAAAATGTTTTTGTAACTTAGCCTGAGTCTTTTGTATTCCGAGGTGACCTCCGACAGGTATTTCATGTGCTACCCGTAACACTTCCTGTCTGTATGCTACCAGCAACACAATCTGATGCACTTCGGCCATTTCTCCTATGCACTAACCTGCTGTGGTCTCCACTTCCATCTTAGGATTCTATCTGTCACATAATAACCCTCAGATTCATCCTCTGCCTCCTTTTCGGAGTACGTATCCACGTATATATCTTTTATCGTCTTGTCTTTCTGTTGTAAGTCCCTTAGCCTTTCAGGACTAAACACTTCTGTCTGACCTTCTGCCTGTTCAGGGTTTTCCTTCACCATTACATCAAACAGGGTGTCCACTAACTGAACCTCAAATCCTTCATCTTTCTCTTTAGTTTTTGCTTTGTGTTGTGACTTATGATAGTGGAATCTGGTTCCTACACAGTCTTTTATTTCTGTTTTAACTCCTCAGTTTCTTGGTCTTCCTTGGGCTTCTCCACAACGAGTGGTGTCACTTCCACCTTGGACCCTGCTAAATCATTCCCAAGAACAAACTGAATTCCAGGAACTGACACTCCCACTGTCAATCACTCCCACTGTTACTTCCCCAGTCTTGAGCTGGCACTCCAATAGGGAACACTAAATTTCTGTCCATCTATCCCACAAATCATCACACCTTTGGGTAACAGATCAAAAAGAGTGCACATTCGCTCATCAGCGACTGGTTAGATACTGTATCTCTCAAAATTATAACTTCCTGTCCTTCTCTCCCTGTCCTTTCTGAGTAAACTTTACCCACAGAGGCAAATTCTTTATAGAGACAGATACTAACTCCATACCCAGCCCCTGCCCAGGCTGTGCACTCTCCTGGAACTCCTTGGCTCTTCTTGGGGTTTCCTGTACTACTTTCACTAATGCCACTGGTTTCACTTCTTTTACCACATTTTTTCCCACAGTGTCTTTCTTAACAACCAGCACTGTGACTTCACGTGACCCACTTTCTGGCAGTGAAAACTGAAAGGTTTTGCAACACTCATAAAGGTACAGGACCTCTACATCTGCATAACACCACCCCCCCTTTAGAAAAAAATGAACCATCATAATGAAAAGATTGCATAATTTGTTTTTCTCTATTCCCTAACCTTTTTCCCTAGACTGTTACAACACGGGGTAAACCTTTCTGCTAATTTAAACCAGCAACACAGAAAAGATTCACCCCATGCTGTAATCTGTAAACATCGCGAGGCAAAGAACTATCCCAGAGGTCACTAATTAAAGTAAAAATTAACAACTTTATTATTTTAGTCCAACTGAGAATATTAAAACCAACAACTATTGACAACTCTTTTCTCTTAAAACTATCTTTTACCTCCCACCTTACAATACAAATCTGATAAAAAATCCTGATTAAGATTTACAAAAGAAAATCATTCATGTTTCAAAACCAGTCAGCTTTGCCGAATGTCCTTTGTAGATTCTCCCTTGGTCGATTTCAATGTTCTGCTGTGCAAACTCCTTCCACAGGCAGGTACCTCTCAGAGAGCTCTTGAGCTAGCAGCCTACATATGTTAGCCTTTTGGCAGTTCTCTCTCGACTGTTCAAAAATATCTAGTTTTATATTGCAAAACATCAGTTCATTTCATTGACTTTAATTTTATCAAAATACTAAATTCAAACTTGATTGGATTGCGGTATCTTGGGGCATAATTTAAACTGATTGGCCAAATTTGAATTTGTTTTTGTCTCATGGTAACCCATCTGCTGCTAGCTGTTTCTACCAAATGTCACATTGTTACCTTGTTCAGAACATTTTGTGCTGTGTCAGGCAGGCCTGCTAGCTTTTCAACACTCTTAAAGGTACAATCCCTCTGCTAATTTAAACCAACAACACAGAAAAGATTTACCCCATGCTGTAGTCTGTTAAAATTCAAGAGGCTAAGAACTATCCCAGAGGTCACTATATAAAGTAAACATTAACAACTTTATGAGAAAGGATTTTTAAATAGTTGTTAGTTTTAATATTTTCTGTTGGACCTAAAGAATAAAGTTGTCATTTTTTGCTTTAAATAGTGACCTCTGGCATAAGTCTTTAGCATCAAATTTTAACAGATTACAGCACGAGCTAAGTCTTTTCTGTGTTGCTGGTTTAAATAAGGGGTTTACCCCATGTCATAACCTCTTCATAATTTCTTAACCCTTCATCTGACAGCACGGCAAAAACCCCACTAGCTCGCCTACCAGTTTAGTCTGAACTAGCATTACCCATAAATCCTTGGACCACTCCATCTGCCCAGCCAATTTTGCAAATGAAATAAAGAAGGCTTCAACATCTTTCTCATCAAAATGTAGCAGAGTTTTGACATATTTGTATATATCACTACCTTCTCTTGTAATCTCCATCCTGTTAACTTGGCTTTTCTGTCTAAGTCGCAACTTCTTAATTCGCATTCTCTCTTGTTGTCTCTTCCTTTCTTCTCTCTCCATTTCTTCTTCTCATTCTTTGCTCAGCTAAGAACCTTTTCTCTCTCTCTCTCTTTCTTGGCAAATTTGAGAATCATCTTCAAATACCAGAACCTCTTTAGCAATTTAAAGAGCCATTTCTATCACTTTTAAATTAACCAACCACAAGTCACTGAAATTAAACAAATTGCCTCACCTACATTTTATTTAAAGATTAAGGACACTAGCCTGCAAGTGTTTAAATCTACTGGGCTTTTTCGTACCCCACATCTATTCAAATCTGTCTAAACCTGTTCAAATCGTGGACGAAAGCTCCCAAGCTGTTCAAATCCCGCCAAACTATTATGACTCAGGGTAAACCCCTGTGTTAATTTAAACTAGCAACATAGAAAAGATTTACCCATGCTGCAGTCTGTTAAAATTCAAGAGGCAAAGACTTATCCCAGAGGTCACTATTTAAAGTAAAAATTAACAATGTTATTCTTTAAATCCAACAGAGATTATTAAAACCAACAACTATTTACAACTCCTTTCTCTTAAACCTATCTTTTAAAAATACTAAATTCAAATTTGATTGGATTCTGGTATCTTGGGGCATAATTTAAATTGATTGGCTGAATTTGAATTTGTTTCTTGTCTCATGGCAACCCAGCTGCTGCTAACTGTTTCGACCAAGTGTTACATTGTTACTTTGTTCAGAACATGTGCTGTGTCCAGCAGGCCTTGCGAGCTTTCAAACTCTCTTAAAGGTACAGGACCTTTACACCTTCATAACATGTCTCTGAGGTGTGCATGCTGCCCACTGAAATTAATATTTTGGGAGCCTGTACTTTAATAACTAAAATTCATGTTTTCTTCCTGAAACAGGCATATCAGTACAAATGATGGGGACTGATCAGACAAGAATATATTCAGAGATACACTCAGTGAAATGGGCTGCTTCATGCAGACCTTTGCCAAAGCTTATTTGTTAACACTGCTGCAGACCTACTCAGATGGTCGATTGTCCAATATCACCTCATTTCTGCTGTACAATTTTGTACCATTTTGTGATTCTACTTCCTGGCTGTGGCTCAATTGATAGTCTTCTCACATTTTATTTGGAAGGTATAGATTCAGGTTCCATGCAAGTTAAAAATCCAAGTTGACTCTGCGGGGCTGTGCTGTGAGAAATGCTGTCTTTTAGATCACGTTAAAATGAGGCCTTTTCTTAAGTGGTTGTATAGCAAATAAAAATCAAAAGAATTGCAGATGTTGTAAATCAGAAACAAAAACCGAAATTGCTGGAGAAGAAAGTTTGGCAGTGTCTGTGCGGAAAAATCAGAGTTAACGTTACAGGTCCAGTGACACAGGACCCTTCCTTACTTCCTTACAGATGCTGCCAGACTTGCTGAGCTTTTCCAGTAATTTCTGTTTTTGTTGTAAGAATCTCAAATCTGTTGGATGAGCTTAAGGGCTAAGGTTCCTTCAGCAGTCCACTGACTGAATTCGAGGTAGTTTGTCTGTATGACTGAGTTAGTGAGATTGCCTTCTGAAATACAGTGTGCAGGTAACTCCTCCCCACCCTGATTATAACCTGCTGGACTATAATCTGGTGTTGTGTGATTTTTAACGTTGTCTACCCTGATGTGCTATGGTTTCAAAGCTCAGACTCCAGTTTAAATTAGAACCAGGGTTCATCAAGCAATCAACATTTGCACCTGATGTAGAAGAACTAAAGAATTGAGGATGTTGGAAATCAGAAACAAAAACAGACACCGCTGGAAATGCTCAACAGATCTGGCAGCATCTGTGGAGAGAAAGCAGAATTAACATTTTGGGTTTACTCCCACATCATGCAATTATACCACATCACCTGGCATGGCATCTCTATTTTAATTAGTTGGCTCTTAATTTGAATTCTAAAAACTTTGTAATTGTTTATACCTGGTAAATGTTTCCCCATTTGCCTTAAATCTGAAAGAAACCAATAATAGATAGTCAAATTAGTAGCTATCACCAACCAAAAGTGGTGAAGAAAAGCCAGAGAACTATAGACTGGTGACCCTGACATCGGTGGTGGGCAAATTGTTGGAGGGAATCCTGAAGCACAGGATTTACATGTACTTGGAAAGGCAAGGACTGATTAGGGATAGTTAACATGGCTTTGTGCGTGGAAAATCATGTCTCACTAACTTGGTTGAGTTTTTTGATGAAGTGATGAAGAAGATTGATGAGGGCAGAGCAGTGGTCATGATCTGTATGGACATCATTCGGGCATTCTGCATGATAGTCTAGTTTGCAAGACTAGATCACACAGAATACAGGGAGAATAAGCTATTTGGATACAGAAGTGACTCAAAGTTAGAAAACAGAGGGTGATAGTGGAGGGTTACTTTTCAGACTGGAGACCTGTGACCAACGGTTGTGCCACAAGTATCCATTGCTAGGTCCACTGCTTTTCATCATTTCTATAAATGACTTGGATGTTAGTAAATTTGCAGGTGACATCAAAATTGGAGGTGTAGTGGACAGCGAAGAAAGTCACATCAGAGTACAATGGGATCTTGATCAGATGGGCCAATGGGCTGAGGAGTGGCAGATGGAGTTTAATTTAGATAAATGTGAGGTGCTGCATTTTGGAAAGACAAATCAGGGCAGGAGTTATATACTTAATGCTAAGATCCTGGGGAGTATTGTTCAACAAAGAGATCTTGGTGTGCAATCCCATAGTTCCTTGAAAGTGGAATCACATGTAGATAGGACAGTGAACAAAGTGTTTTGTATGCTTGTCTTTATTGGTCAGTGCAATGAGTATAGGAGTTGGGAAGTCATGTTGCAGCTGTTCAGGACATTGGTTAGGCCACTTTTGGAATATTGCATGCAATTCTGGTCTCCCAGCTATAGAAAAGATTATGTGAAACTTGAAATTGTTCAGAAAAGACTTATAAGAATGTTGCCAGGGTTGGAGGGTTTGTGCTATATGGACAGGCTAAACAGGTTGGGGCTACTTTTCCTGTAGTGTTGCTTACAGAGGTTTGTAAAGTTATGAGAGGCATGGAAAGGGTGAATAGCCAAGGTCTTTTCTCAAGAGTGGGGGAGTCTAAAACATGAGGGCATTGGTTTAAGGTGAGAATGGAAAGATTTAAAAGGGACCTAGGGGAAACTTTCACATCAACCATTGTGCGTGTATAGAACGAGCTGCCAGAGGAAGTGATGGACGCTGCTACAGTAACAACATTTAAAAGGCATCTGGATGGGTATATGAGTAGGAAGAGTTTAGAGGGATATGAGCCAAATGCTGGCAAATGGGACTAGATTAATTTAATCTATCTGGTCAGCATGGACAAGTTGGACCAAAGAGTCTGTTTCTACGCTGTACAATTCCACGTCTCTTGACTAATTAACTTAGCGTTTACCCTGATGTCACTCTTGTGTGCTGGGCCCCTGATCCTGAGCTTCAATTTATCTTGTTAAACAAATCTTACAAACTATGAGCTAAAAACAAACAAGCGAAAAGTACCTCTTGCCCTCTGCAACAAATTCCCACGCTGCATTCAAATTCCCAAACTATACTCTCACTCGGGCTATGTCTCCCTTTTGATGTGACCTCTCATTCCTGACTGTGCGAAGCTTACTGATCCTACATCCACAATCAATTTAGTCTTGAATTATGCAGTTACGATCCTCCACAATGTTAGATTAAAACTGATAGTCTCTCAGCTTCATTCACCTGACTTTCCTCCATACCTGTATCCCCTGACCAAACAAAAACCTATCAATCACAAGACTAAAGTTTTCAATGATTCATCATCCACAACAAGTTTGGAATAGAGTTCAGACTTCTGTTAATGTTTCTGTGGATAAAAGATAGAAGCCACAATATTTATACTTTAACTGCTCTCTTGTCAGTGATCTAACTTCTCTTCTGGCCAGTCCATCAGCTGAGTGTAAACATTCGTGACTCATTGATCCAGAGTTGAACTTCATTCATTTGTAGAATGCAGATGTCATTGGCGAGGGCAGCATTGTTGCTCATCCCTAATTGCCTTTGAACTGTGTGGCTTGCTAAGCCATTTCAAAGGGAAGTGAAGGGTCAATGACATTGCTGTGAGGCTGGAGTCACACATGGACCAGACAAATAAGAATGACTGATTTGCTTCACACCATTGAGCCAAATGGGTATTTATAATAATCAACAATGTTACATGGTCGCCATTAGACTACATTTTTTAAATTCCAGACTTTTTCTCAATAGACATCAAATTTGACCACCTGCCATGGTGTTCTTCAAAAGCATGTTGTCCAGAATATTATCTTGGGGTTCTGGATTATCTGTCCAGTGACACAATGACTACACTATCATCTCCCCCAACCCTGCACCCTATTCTTCATTATGTTGATCTCTTTCCTCCTGCACATTGACTACCTAAATCTCAGGCCTGGGCCCATTCCAGTTAAATCCTTATCTACGCTTTGCAACTACAGTGCCTCATATCCTCCATGCTGGAATTTGCTTTCTGTAAACCACAACTAATCAACTCACATGCTGTTGCATCCACTTACCATCAGTGCACCTTGTCCAGAGCTCTCTACATGGCTTTAGTCCAGCCCAGCACTGTAACATCTCCTCCTGCATTCTGGCTTTCCCCTGACCCTGCTCTGTTACACATTTGTTCTTTCTTTACCCTCACCATGGTGATAGTGCCTTCCGAAGCTTTACCCCTAATATTTGGAATACCTTCTCTTAAAAATCCTTTCATCTCCTCAGTTCATATTTTCAGTTCAGCATTTGATCACTGCATGCTAACTCTCATACCACAGCAGTGTTTTCTTTTTTTCCCAAAATACCTCTGTATGCATCTTAGGATATTTTCTACATTAAAAGAGCAATGTAGTTGCCATTTGTTTTTGTTAGTTGAGAGTTTCAGTTTTAACAATTGTCAGTAGCGTTCAATGTCTGGTGCTTTTATGTTTAGTTATTTTATTATTCAGTGTTCAACGAGAGAGATTTCAGAGCTCAGAGATAGAGCTCTTTATACACCCCATATTCTAGTACGTGAATCATAAAAGGCATGTAGGTACAGCAAGTAATTAAGAAAGCTAATTGAAGGTAATCAAAGGGAATTGCAAAGGGAATTGAATTTGGAAGTAATGAGGTTATACTTAAATTATACAAGGCACTAGTGAGACCAAATCAGCAGTACTATGTGTAGTATTAAGTTAAAAATCACACAACAGCAGGTTGTAGTCCAACAGGTTTACTTGGAAGCATTAGCTTTCGGAGCACTGCTTCTTGATCAGATGGTTGTGGGGTATAAGATCGTAAGACACAGAATTTATAGAAAACGTTTACAGTGTGATGTAACTGAAATTAGTTAAAAATCACACAACACCAGGTTATAATCCAACAGGTTTATTTGGAAGCACTAGCTGCTCCTTCATCAGGGGGTTGTAGAATATAAGATCATAAGACACTGAATTTATAGCAAAAGTTGACAGTGTGATACATCGTTCTGCAAGTATAAATCATGGATACTACCATTACGCGTGGGGACACCTCCCAACATGTATGTGGCAGGTACTCATGCGACTCAGCGAACGTCGTCTATTACATATGCTGCAGGTAAGGATGCCATGAGGCATGGTACATTGATGAGACCAAGCACAGGCTACGGCTACAGATGAATTGACATCACACAACAATCAACAGACAGAAGTGTTCCCTCCCAGCAGGAGAACACTTCAGCGGTCCAGGATATTCGACCTCGCACCTTCAGGTGACCGTCCTCCAAGGCGGACTTCGGGAGAGGCAACAATGAAAAGTGGCCGAGCAGAGGCTGATAGCCAAGTTCCGTACCCATGGGGATGGCCTCAACCGGGATCTCATGTCACACTACAGGTGACCCCACTGCACCACACACACACAGACAGACGCACACACACAGACAGACAGACATTCCTACATACATACACTCCTACAGACACACACACTCTCCTACAGACCCACACACTCATGCAGACCCTCTCTCATATGCTCACATATACACTCACACATTCACCCTCTCACCGACTTATACCCCTTTACATTCACCCTCACACACATACACACACTCTCTCACAGACAATCATAATCCTCACCCCCCCACACCCACATACACACATAAGTTTGTGGGGTGAATTTGTGCTTGCAGAATTACATTTTACTTTGCTCAGAAACTGCATGAATCCATGTAAGATTCTGTAAATCCATTCTTTAGATTAGTATCAGTCTGACTATTGTGCCAAAGACAGTCTCACACAGGGCTGACATGACACCAATTGTGAACGTAACTTTTAAATGTTCTATGATTTACATTTGAAAGAAGTGAAAACAACATGTTCATGACTTAACAAACAATCCAGGTCTTTTTCAATATATAATTTCAGTTATAGCGTCATAGAGATGTACAGCATGGAAACAGACCCTTCAGTCCAACTTTTGTGAAAAATTCTGTGTCTTACGATCTTATACTCCACAACCAGGTGAATTGGCCATGCTAAATTGCCCGTAGTGTTAGGTAAGGGGTAAATGTAGGGGTATGGGTGGGTTGCACTTCGGCGGGTCGGTGTGGACTTGTTGGGCCGAAGGGCCTGTTTCCACACTGTAATGTAATCTAATCTAATCTAAAAACCATGTGATGAAGGAGCAGCGCTCAAAAAGCTAGTGCTTCCAAATATACCTGTTGGAGTATAACCTAACGCTGTGTGACTTTTACCTTTGTTCACCCCAGTCCAACACCGGCATCTCCAAATCAATTGTAGTATAGGTCTCCTTATTTAAGGAAAGATGTTAATGGATTGGGAGTAGTTAAGAAAAAGTTAATCAGATTAATTATTGGGTTTGGTGGGTTGTCTAATGCAGCAAGGTTGGACAGATTAGGCTTGTAACTGCTAGAGTTTACAAGTATAAGAGACAACCTGATTGAAATATATAACATCTTGAAGGATTTTGACAGAGTAGCTGTGGAAAAAATGGTTCCTCTTATGGGAGAAACCAGAACTAGGGATCACCAAATTTTCTTTCTCACAAAAGGTCTGCAGAGGAATCAGTCATTGATCATTTTTAAAATAGGAGTGGATAGATTCTTGGAAAGAGGTTATCAGGGCAGGGTTGGAATATGGATTAATTTACAACAGATCAGCCACCAACTTATTAAATAGTGGAGCAGACTCAAGAGGCTGAATGACCTATTCCTTTGCTTTGTGCATATGCTGACTGCATTTGTACCAGAAGAGTTTTTATACGTTTGTACTGCCATAACTGATTATTTCTTTTTACATTAAAAGATAATTTGAAATCAGTGATGAAGTAATTAATCACTGACCTTAAAGAAAATTTGCCACGTAAGTTCTAGTAATTTCTCCTTTTCCAGAATCTGTTTGAATCTTGCCAAGTTGGATCACCAGGCATCAAACAATAATCATGTCATTAATCAGAGCACACAGCCAATCACATTGAAGTATGCTTAAAAAGCCAAAAAAATCAAAAGCATAAATTGAATCAGTTCACTTTTAGAAAGTTTACAAAGTGTAAAGGTAATAATGGTATGTTCCCATTGGATTAAGTTAGGCACTGGAACTTCTCAAGAATAGGTTTCTAGAAACCTTGAGTGAATTTTTTTATGATGACAGAGACATTTGACTTAAATGTAAATGTAGTGATTTCATTAATAGTGAGGCTGTTCAGCATTTACTATGACCTTACTGTTAAGGTAACACACCACTTAAAACGCAGTTGCACCTCAGTAAGACGTGTTATTTTATTGCCAATTGCATTCAAACTGCTGGGCATTCAACAGTACATTCTACAGGAAAGTATAGAATCGCTGATTGCAATTTGTGGATTTCTGCATTTTTAACTGTGCTTGTGCACATTTCAGATATAACAACAACTGCTGATATTTTTGCTGCCAGTGTTGTTGCAAAATCCAGATCATTGCATTTGCCATTCCACAGTAACAAACCTTTGTACAGCAGCTCAGGAAGCAAGGAATTCAGAACATGCTCACAGAGAAAAAAGAAAAGCATATGGGGCGGTGTTGAGGTAGGGGGACAATACTAATGAAAGTACCAAAGAAGAAGACAAACAATACAAGAATTTTCATTTACAGGGATTTTTAAAGAGTAATCAATTAACAGGAAAAGTAAGAATAATAGAGTATCTTAACTATAATGATTACAACAGAGGCATAATTTATATATGTGTCATTTTAACTGTGAGAAGGTTATTTGCCTCATCCATCCTTTCAGCCAGTGAGCTCCAGATCCCATCAATGTGGTGAAACAATTGTACTCAACTCCATTCAAATCCATAGAGTATTAGGGATCTCACATGTATCAGAGAAAGATAAAGATGAGACTGTGATTGGATTTAAAAGGACTTAGTTTAATTTTGACATGTTGACTGACCGAGAACCAATATAGATCAGCCAGGATGGAGGTTGATGGGTGAATGGAATTTGATGCAGTTTAGAATATGGAAAGCAGAGTATCAGTTGGGGTGATTTTTTTTAATAGACATTGGAACATGGGAAGCAGAAGGAGAGCACTGGACGAAAGCAATATTAATATACAAATAACTTTATCAAGTGAAAACTTTTTTCGAAACTTTCAGATCAAAATCCAGGTTGTTGTCTTTGTGACAGCTCTCCTTGAAGACTGAAAACTGACTTTGTATCAATCTAACAACACAATGGCACTGACGCAATAGACAATAGGTGCAGGAGTAGGCCATTCTGCCCTTCGTGCTTGCACCAAAATTCAATATGATCATGGCTGATCATCCTTAATCAGTATCCCGTTCCTGTCTTGTCTCCGTAACCCTCGATTCCACTATCCTTGAGAGCTCTATCCAACTCTTTCTTAAATGAATCCAGAGACTGGGCCTCCACTACCCTCTAGGGAAGAGCATTCCACACAGCCACCACTCTCTGGGTGAAGACGTTTCTCCTCATCTCTGTCCTAAATGGTCTACCCCGAATTTTTAAGCTGTGTCCTCTGGTTCGGCACTCGCCCATCAGCGGAAACATGTTTCCTGCCTCCAGTGTGTCCAATCCTTTAATAATCTTA